>NC_134688.1:279853521-280164632 GCF_050947455.1 Rhinoderma darwinii
TTGGGTCCAGATTGAGACCGATTTATTTCGTTTTTTTAGAGCAATTAAATTAAAATATTGTTTTTTTGATAAAACTGCACGTGTACATAATGCTGAGTCTGAATTGAGTCTTAGATGACTGGGTTTAACTAAAGGGAGCAAATTTATGCCTCCTAACAATCTGTTATTGAGGCTTTTATTACAGCAGTGAAGGATGATATTGATTTGATTAAAACTGAATGTACTAGAGGGGTTAAATTTAAACATCCTAACTTAACATTAGCTGAATCTAGAGAATTGGATGAATTAGCTAGGGACACTAGCATTACTATCAAACCTGCAGATAAAGGTGGAGCAGTGGTGGTGATGGACACCTCATCATACCTTAGGGAAATCAAAATACAACTTGATGATACTGAAATATACAAATATATCAGTTATGATCCAAAGTTTGAAATCGGTAGGGAGATTAAAAGCACCTTGGTAAATGCAACACTTGGTGGCATTATAGATGATGATCTGTCGGATTACCTGATTGTGGAACAACCTAGAACTCCGGTTCTATATATTCTCCCAAAAATCCACAAGTCCCTGATTGACCCACCTGGACGACCTATTGTTTCAGGAACAGATTCTATATTTTGTCACATAGCAATATTTTTAGATAAGATCTTGCGTCCTTATGCTATGGAGGCTTCCTCATACATAAGAGACACATCCGATTTTCTTAACAAACTAGGTGAAGTCAATATAACAACTGATAAAAAAATTAGATTGGTATCATTTGATGTTATTAATCTATATACTGTAATCGATTATACTAGGGGTATACAGGCAGTTGAGGCATTTTTGAACAGTTCGGACCTTACATCTGAATGTTGCAGTTTTCTTGTATTATTACTCACTATCATCTTGAGAAGGAACTATTTCCTATTTGGTGACAGGTTTTATCTGCAATTGCAAGGTACGTTGATGGGGTCTAATATTGCCCCCACCTATGCCAATATTTACATGCGCAGATTGGAAGAGACTCTCATCTATGTATCCCACCAATTTGAACATGTTGTCAGATGGTGGCGATATATAGATGATGTTTTTGTGATCTGGTCAGGTGACTGTGAGTCACTTTTTGAATTTTTTGAGCACTTAAATTTTCTTGACGCTAAGGTTAAATTTACAATGACACACTCAGATACTGACATCCAGTTTTTGGATGTCTTGGTAAAACTCAAAGACAATTGTTTCATCACTGAATTATATTCTAAACCTATGGACTGCAATAACTTGCTCCTCTTTAACAGTAATCATCCACGTAGTATGATTGAAAGTTTACCCATTAGTCAACTAATGAGAGTCAAAAGGATTGTTAGTGATCCAGGGACCGCTGACAGAACCTTAGATATCATGACTAAACATTTCCTCACTCGGGGTTACCCAAGGAGACTCCTCACTAAACATAGAACACGTGTGGAACTGACCGGGCGGAATGTTCTTTTGTCTTCTAGAGACATTAAAACACACAGTGACCGTATACCTTTTGTCTCCACATTTACGGACCAGAGCCTTGCTATCTCTGGAGCCATTAGACGACATTGGCTTATGTTAGGCAATTGCCTGACACAGATCCCTGAATTTAACAATTCTCCCTTGTTTTCCTATCGTAGGTCTAAAAATCTCAGAAACAAACTGGTAAGGGCCGATTTCGGTTCACAAAAGATTGATAGACAAACATATCTCACAAAACCTAAGTTGGGCTGTTTTCCATGTTTGAGCTGCATAAATTGCAGCCTTATGTTGAAGGGCCCTACCTTTATACATCCTCAGACCAAGAAAGTCTTCGATATCCGCCACTATCTTACTTGTAACACTGACTTTGTTGTGTATGTTCTACAGTGTCCATGTCACCTTCTATATGTCGGTGAAACCACATTAGATTTGAAAACTAGATTGAACCAACATCGTTACACCATTAGAAAAAAACGTCAAGACTTACCCGTATCTAAACATTTTTTTGATATGGGACATAATGAACATCAACTCAGATTTCTCATTTTGGATCATATTCCTCCACTTAGACGTGGAGGTAATAGAACCAGGTTGTTAAAAATTAGAGAATTAAAGTGGATAGACAGGTTAAATACCCTTAAACCGTATGGTCTGAACGTTGATTATTCTCTAAGTGGAGTACTGTAGGGGATACTTGTCCTTTCCCCCTTTTCCTTTACCCACTCCCCCCCCTTCCCTTTCCCTCTTTCCGCTTGGGTCCATCCATGTTGATTTTTGACGTTCTTATCGGTACAAATACATGTTATATTTTAAATAATAATTGGTATTTTACCTTTATTTCAGATTTTCTCATGATATGCTGAAGATCACCTCTGGATATATAAATCATCACGGTCTACCTATTCTAATAAATTGTATTTATAATATTTCGTTTTTGTTGAATCTTGGTTTTGGGCATCATGTGATATCCGTTTATGTTTCTCTTGATTTAGAAAGGATCTTTTTTATATTAGGGTATATTTATTATTTTTTCTATATTGTTTTCAAGTTCTGGAATTAATATGTATTATAATATACAGATACACTGTACATCGATATCTCCTATTTTTGTTTTAAATTGATTGATGGTCGTTTTTTCACTGTTTTCACGGTTTTCTTTAGATTTATATTGAACTTCACTTTTTTTCTTGTAGTTCCGTCTTTCACCCATAGATGTCACTAGTCGCGTACTTACATGTATATGTTTATTAGCAACGTAATTATTTATATTCCATACACATTTGAGCCATTTACTTTCATTCTCATTATTACAGATCACTACACATATTTTCATTATTTCCATTATTATATTTCTTTGCCTTCGTACCTGTACCCTTGTACGATCACTGCCCCCTTACTTAAGATGGCCGCGTTTGCATCCTAGTTCTAGGGAGCATGCGCGGTCCAATACCGGATATCGCTGATGCCCGAGACGCAATCTGTCTCACTGCGCATGCGCAGTTGCGCTACATACTTTCTTCAATGGCGGTTCCGTGTTGCTGGCATTCATGACGTGATCTTTGTTTTTAATTATCGTTATCCTGTACAATCGTATTTCACAGCTGTATGCACTTGTTTCCATTGGATACTATAGGGTAAACAATGTCTTTTTGACTTTGTACTCATTGATATCCATCTTATCTATATATGACTTGTTTCCACGTTTTCCATTGATATGAGATGTTTGAAATATTGTTTTTTTTATCAATGTATTTATGCTCATTTTGAGCTTATTGGTATATAATTACATTGCTGATTACTACTATGTTTTAAACACTTGTATTGCCACATGTTAGTTGCTTGAGAAAGGCTCCAGGGGAAGGAGCTGAAACGTTGCCTATGGGATAATACAAGTACCCTCTTTCTTTCACCTTCAAAAACGGAGTGCTGCCTGATTTTTGCTCTTTATGTATATATATATATATATAGTTTCGCGTTTAGTTAGCGTTAGGCATTAGGTAGCGTAAGTTAGGTGTAGGGCGTTAGGGGGGCAATTAGTTAGACATAGTTAGTTAGGGCTAGTGTTAGGGAACATTTATCAGCGTTAGGTTTATACGGTTAGTGTAGTAGGGACGTTTTAGCGTTTTATCTATATAAAAAAAATAAAATACCCCAAAAAATATAGTGTAGAATTTAGTTGGGGTTTAGTAGGGTTCATTATCGTTACTTAGTGTTACGCATAGGGCATTAGGTAGCGTAAGTTAGGTGTAGAGCGTTAGTTAGGGGGCAATTAGTTAGAAATAGTTAGTTAGGGTTAGTGTTAGGTTTATAGTAATAAAATGGCTCAGCGTCTGTATTCGGCAGAAGAGGCCTACGCCATGATCTGCTCGGATACAGAAAGCGCAAGTGAGACTGAGGATCAATTTTTAATTTTGTCATCATCCACTAGCTCTAGTGATGAGCAGCCACAGCCAAGGCGCCGCAGGCACGATTGTCCGCCTAGCACTAGTGCCATTGACCCGGATTGGGTGCCCACGGAGTCATAGACCCCGTGTGTTCCAGAATTTAGTTCTGTTACGGGCATCCACATCAGCACCGAGGGCTTTAGGGAGGAGGACTTTTTTTAAATCTTCTTTTCGGAGGAGTTATTACTCCTGATGGTTGAGCAAACCAATTTATATGCTGCTCAATTTATCGCCAGTCACCCCACATCTTATTACGCCAAAAATAGCATGTGGCTATTTTAAAGTTTTACATTTTAAAATTTTGGGACCTCCTATTAAATATGGGTTAAGTTAAGAAACCCACGATTAGGTCCTATTGGACATCTGATGTCCTGTACGACACCCCTATGTACAGAGAGGTAATGACGAGGCAGCGCTTTGAGAACATAGGGCGCTTTCTTCATTTTGTTGACAACACGCTTTGCCCACCCCGCAGTGATCCCAGCCATGGCCGGCTTTTTAAGATTAGGCCACTAATACATTTTTTAAATGGGAAGTTTGCGGAGACATATACCCCCGAAAAAAATATTGCCGTGGATGGAGTCTCTGGTCCTTTTCAAAGGCCGCCTACAATTCAGGCAATATTTGCCAAACAAGAGGGCCCGATTTGGGTTAAAAATTTATAAACTGTGTGAAAGCGACTCTGGTTACACTCATAAATTCAGAGTGTATGAAGGGAAAGACTCTCAAATTGTCCCTCCAGAATGCCCTCCCTTCACTCAACAGCAGTGGAAAAATTGTCTGGGACCTTTTGCACACCCTTTTGGATAAGGGGTACAATTTGTATGTGGATAATTTCTACACTAGCGTACCGTTCTTCAGGTGCCTGTCTGCAAAAAAAACAGTGGCCTGTGGCAACATACGCAGAAATCAAAAAGGCCTGCCAAAGTCCGTAATAAACCAAAAATTAAAACCTGGGGAAATCAGGGGACTTTGCAATGAGGACTTGCTGCTTGTAAAATTCCGTGACAAGAGGGATGTCCTGATGCTCACATCTATTCACCCGGACAGCGGCAGCCACATTCCTGTACGCGGGGCAAGTCGTACCGTCTGTAAGCCTGTTTGCATACAGGATTACAATAAATTCATGGGTGGGTCGGACCTTGCAGACCAGATGCTGCAGCCCTACAGCGCTGTCCGGAAATCCCGGATATGGTACAAAAAACTGGCCGTTCACCTCATCCAAGTGTCCCTATATAATTCCTTTGTCATTTTTAGAAAGGCGGGGAACCAGGGATCCTTTCTTCACTATCAAGAAAGAGTAACTAAAAATCTTATATTTGGAGACCAGACCCAGGGGAGGGGAGGGGTGGCATCATCTAGCCAAGCCAGCAGAATTGTCCCAGGACAACATTTCCCATCCGAAGTGCCCCCTACTGCCAAAAAAAAATGTCACGTATGTGCTAGGAACGGAATACGGAAGGAAAGCAGTTATCAGTGTGACACCTGCCCAGAGAAACCAGGATTCTGCATTAGGGAATGTTTCCGTGTGTACCATACATCCCTAAATTAATAATTTTAATGACATTTTTTTTAACCCTTTTATTAATTTTCGTTACCATTTTAGCAATCCATTGATTTTTTTTCACTTCACTTTTTATTATACTATAGCCCACATATAAATTGGAATGCAAGAAAGACTCCAAAATAACAAAAAAAATTCTCACTATACCCCTAGATGAATACCATTAGGGAAAGATCCCCCACCCAAAAAAATTCTCACTACACCCCTAGATGAATACCATTAGGGAAAGTTTCCCCACCCCAAAAAAAATTCTCACTACACCCCTAGATGAATACATTAGGGAATGTAGTTTTCAAAATGGGGTCAGTTTTGGGGGTGTTACATCGTTCTGAAAGCTCAAATCCTTTGTAAAGAAGGAGTGAGGCCTATAAATCATTCAAGCTAAAATTATATCCTTAAAACCATAGATTGGTTCCTATAATTTCGTGCCCCACCATGCAGCCAGGCAATGGATTACATCCTAAGTGGAGGCATTTTTGAACACAGGAGAAACAGGGTGATAGATTTTGGGGTGTGTTTCTTCATTCTCATTGTCGCTGTACAAAGATATCAGTCTTCAAAGTGATACTTTTATGACAAAAGTGTCTTTTTTTTCCCCACCTGCTATGCATTAAATTTACCAAAAAACTGTGGGGTCAAAATACCCACTACATCCCTAGATAAATGCCTTAAGGGTTCTAGTTTCCTAAATGGGGTCATTTATGGGGAGTTTCTATCGTTCTGGCAGCTCAATGCCTCTCCAAATGTACAGTGGGGCCTCAAAGATTTTCAAGCAAAATATTGGTCCTGAAAGCCAAAAGGTGCTCGCTTCCTTTTGGGCCCTGCCGTGTGTCCAGGCCACGCATTAGGGCCACAATTCGGGGTATTTTTTAAAACAGCAGAAACAGGGTGATAGATTTTGGGGTGTGTTTCTTCATTCTCATGGTCGCTTTACAAAGAAATCTGCGTTTAAAATGATACATTTGTGAAAAAATTATATTTTTTTACACCTTCTTTGCATGAATTCCTACAAAAAAACTATGGGGTCAAAATACTTACAACACCCCTTAATAAATACCCGAACGGGTGTAGTTTTCAAAATGGGGTCATTTATGGGGGTTTCCATCATTCTGACACCTATGAATCTCATGAAACTTGGCTTGGTGCAGGAAACAAAATGTACTTCAAAATGTATACAATTATTATTAAATTTGTAAGTCTTCTAAATTGCTAAAAAAATTTTTTTTTTTTTTCAAAAGTGCAGCCAAAATGGAGTTAAGAGATGGAAATATGTATTTAATAAAAAAAATTGGACAGTATGTATGTACATATGTGACATATCGCAGTTCAAACTAGGGAAAAATTTACATTTTTACAAAATGTCTTCAAATTTTGCATTTTTTAATTGATTTACGCAAATCGTATCAGTCTACTTTTACCACTAAAATAAAGTACAACATGTGACGAAAAAACAATGTCAGAATTAATTGGATGTACAAAACTATTGCAGAGTTATTCTCTGATAAAGTCAGACATACTAGATTTTCAAAATCTGGCTTGGTCATTAAGTGACAAACAGGCCCGGTCATTAAGGGGTTAAGGAGAAAATAAAATCAAACTCGTACAAAACAAAATAAACAGAACTTCACCAAAGCCCACAAGATCACAAAATGATGTGTGCAGAGAATCTACATAGTAGCGAGAGGAAATCCATTTGTCCCAAATAAGACATTGTGACACATGGGTTTCTTGCATGGAGGAAATTGTCCCCTCCATAATACAATTAATATTGACATACTGAGTTACCTCAGTTGACGTAGGAGTGGAGTTTTTTTCCCCCCCAGTATTTAGCTATTAGAATTCTTGCAGAGCACAACACATGAAAAAGAATCGTCCTATCATGAGAATGAAAATAAGCTATACCTACATTGAGCAGGGCTAATTAATGGGGTACATATTAGTGGATACTGTAGGACATTCGATAGTAACGTATCTATTTTTTCCCCAAAAAGTTTTATGACTGGACAATCCCCAAAAATATGTTTAAGAGTTCCCACATCTATACAACATCTCTAACATACATTGGAGGAATTAGGGTATATCAAAGATAAGCGGTGAGGTGTCAAATACCATCTATAGAGAATTTTTCTAGTAGCTTCCAAATGATGGGTAGATTTGGACAACTTAGTAGCCAGTGAGAAAGTGGACTCACAATCCACACTATCTCGTGCCAAGGATAAATCTGTTTCGTGGTGCGAAACACACTATAAATTTTTCTAGCCAAATATGCCACCCGAAATAGCCAAATATGCCCTAGAAACCCCTTTTGCAGTTTTTAGATGATGAAAAAAAATAAATTTGTAAGGGGATTTAACCCCTTCAAGACTGAGCCTGTTTTGGCCTTAATGACTAAACCAATTTTTCAAATCTGACGTGTCACTTTATGTGGTAATAACTTCGAAATGCTTTTACCTATCCAAGCGAGTTCAGTTCTGAAGCGGCTTTGAGGGCCTTATATATTAGAAAGTCCCCATAAATCACTCCATTTTGAAAACGGCATCCCTCATAAAGTATTCAAATCAACATTCAGAAAGTGTTTTAACCCTTTAGGCGTTTCACAGGAATTAAAACAAAGTAGAGGTGAAATTTACAAATGTAAATTTTTTTTTGCCAAAATTCATTTGTAATAAAAAAAAATCTGTACCACAGAAGGTTTTACCTGAGAAAAGCAACTCAATATTTATTGCCCAGATTCTGTCGTTTTTAGAAATATCTCACGTGGCCCTAGAGTGGTAATGGACTGAAACACAGTCCTCAGAAGCAAAGGAGCACCTAGTGGATTTTAAGGCCTCCTTTTTTTAGAATATATTTTAGGCACCATGTCAGGTTTGAAGAGGTCTTGTGGTGCCAAAAGAGTGGAAACTCCCCAAAAGTGATCCCATTTTGCATACTACACCCTTCAAGGAATTTATCTAGGGGTGTAGTTAGCATTTTGACCCCACAGTTTTCTTGCTAAATTTATTTGAATTAGTATGTGAAGATGAAAATCTACTTTTTTTTCTGAAAAAACTTAAGTTGTTTAAATTTTTACAAGGAATAAAGGATAAAAAACACGCCAACATATGTAAAGCAATTTCTCCCGATTATAGTAATACCCCATATGTGGTAATAAACACCTGTTTGGACCCACAGCAGGGCTCAGAAGACAAGGAGCACCATTTGGATTTCTGATTTTGCTGGAATAGTTCTCAGTGCCGTTTCGCGTTTGCAATGCACTGGAGGGACCAAAACAGTGGAAACCCCCAAAAGTGACCCCATGGAAACTACACTCCTCAAGGAATTTTTCTAGGGGTAAAGTTCGCATTTTGACCCCACAGTTGTTTTGCTGAATTCATTGGAATTAGTCTGTAAAGGTGACAATCTACTTTTTTTCTGAAAAAAATAAGACATTTTTAATTTTTATAAAGGGGAAAAAGCACCCCAACATTTGTAAAACAATTTCTCCCGATTACGGAAATATGCCATATGTGGGTTTGGACCCACAGCAGGGCTTAGAAGTGAAGGAGTGCTATTAGGCTATTGGAGCTCAAATTTAGCAGAAATGGTTTTCAAGTGCCATGTAGAATTTGCAAAGCCCCTGAGAGACCAAAACAGTGGAAACCACACAAAAGTGACACTATTTGGGAAATGACACCTCTTAAGGAATCTATCTAGGGGTATAGTGAGCATTTTGACCCCACAGGTCTTTTGGAGAATTTATAAATAAATGGCGCCCAATCTTATCCGCTTTTGGAACACTGCACATATTACATCGCTATATTCTGAGAGCCAGAACTTTTTTATTTTTTCACTACCGGAGCTGTGTGAGGGCTTACTTGTTGCGGGACAATCTGTACTTTTCATTGGTACCATTTTGGGGTACATGCGATTTTTTTGATCACTTTTTATTACATTTTGTGCCAAACAAGTTGACCAAAAACCATCAATTCTGACCATGGTTTTTATTCTTTTTTTTACGGCGTTCACCCTGGGCTATAAATGACCATTTTACTTTATTCTGTGGGTCGGTACGATTACGGCGATACCATATGTATATAGTTTTTTTTATGTTTTGCAGCGTTTGTGCAATAAAATAACTTATTTATAAAAGAATACATTTTTTGTGTCACCGTATTCTGAGAGTCATAACTTTTTTATTTTTCAGTCAAAAAAGCTGTGTAAGGGCTTGTTTTTTTGCGGGACGGGTTGTCGTTTTTATTGGTACTATTTTGGCGTGCATGTGCCTCTTTGATCACTTTTTATTGGATATTTTGGGAGGGGTGGTGACCAAAAAATAGTGATTCTAGCATTGTATTTTTTAGACTTTTTTTTTGCAGTGTTCATCGTGCGGGAAAAATAATATAGTTTTATAGTTGGGGTCGTTACAAACGCGGTGATACCAAATATGTGTACATTTTTAATGTGTTAATTTTTTTCCTATATTAAAAGACACTTTTTTTAAATTATTATCTTTTTTTAACTTTTTTTACTTGTCCCACTAGGGGACATTTAGACTTGCAGCTCTGATCGCTGCTAGATCACATTACACTACCTATGTAGTGTAATGTGTTCTGTCATTGTGACGGGACAGTCAGTCACGCCCCATCTTGAAGATCCATATCCGGTACATGGGGGCGGACGGGGGTTGATCGGGGGTGTAATAGGGGGGTGACGTGCTGGCCCTTATTTAGACCATTTCTCTCTTCTCCCACAGAATATATTCTGTGAGAGAAGAGAGAACGAACCGCTGCTGGTTTTACAGCGATCGCCGTTATTCGTTGAATAACTGCCATCACTTGACCGGGGACCGGACGAAACAGTCCTCGTTCTGTGCTCCGAGGTCTCCGCTACCTCCGTAGCTGAGTCCACAGAGTTTAAGCGCCTCCCTGGGGCGCTATCTTATGCCAAAGGCATAAGTACCCTTAATGGCCGCCGTGAAAACACGTATAGACGGTCATTAAGGGGTTAAGAGGAGTAGAACCAATGTTAGTGAGAAGCAAGAAGTGACGTATCCTAACATACTTATAAAAGTCTTTTTTAGGTAGATTATATTTGTCAACAAGCTCTGCAAATGCGGATAAAATACCTCCATTCCAAACGTCATTAATGGTTTCAATATCATGTGCTTCCCAATTGGATAAATTCAGATGAGGAATTAATTGCATAAGGGTCCGGAAAGACATTTCAGACAATCTCATTGGAAAGAGCCTTTTTGACCACCATTGAGTCCCACGAACATAAAGCTGCTTTAATTGTTAAAAGAGGCGAAGTAGGAATTTGCAAGTGAAGAGCAGTAGCCCATAGATAGGTATCAAGGGAATCAAAATGTCTGCAAGTGTTTTCAATAATAATCCAATGTTTTGGATGTGTGGGGTTCAACCATTGTCGAAGTTGATCCAAAATACAAGAGTGATAATAAGACTTCCGGTTCCGGCGCTGCCATGCGAGGAGAGTGAAAAGGAGCTCTCCAGCCCTACGTCATCCAAACCGACTGACATAGCCAGCAAACTTACGGTATTGACCGGGGAAAGACACACATCTCACCGGCAGATTGCGTGGAGTGTGGAGGAAGAGTCCCGACATAAGCGCGGCGGCCATAGCAACCCTCAAGGTACCTTCGGTGTGAGACGGCATAGACGCCATTAAAAGAGCAAACACAAAAAAAAAAAAAAAAAAAAAAAAAAAAAAAAGGAAAAACTCATACACCGAGCAGTGCTGACTGAGGAGAGGAGGCAGAGGGGCACGGAAGGCAGAGGGACACGGCGCGGGGTGCAACGGACAAGAGGTACGCGATTTGGCGCCAAAATTGCCGAAGCAGCATAGAGGAGAGAGGCCACGCCATCTTGCAGGTTGGGCGGAAGGAGTTACTAGCGCGCAGATAAGACGGCAAGAAACGCACTCATATACCTGGAATAAAAATAGAATCTGACACAGAAACATTTATTGTGAAGAACTCATAGCGATGCCACCGGTCACCAGAAAAGATAAGCAGACGGTGAGTCACCCATCGTCAGAACAAGAGGATGAAATGTCGGAGGGGGAAGGGGGAGGGGAGCCCTCGACCTCGACCTCGATGAAGATTGATTATAAAAGACTGGCCATGGAAGTGGCTAAACGAATTACGCCTGATATACAGGACACTCTAGCCAGTACTATATCAGCCTCTTTGAAGGAGATACAGGCGGACCTTGTGCAACATGGTACACGACTAGATGAGGTGGAGCAGCGAATCTCGATGCTGGAAGATGAGGCAGCAGAGACTCATGGCACACTGCAGGAGCTGGTAGCAGAGAAGGAAAAAATGCTGGCCAAAATAGATGATCTGGAGAACAGATCAAGGCGAAATAACGTCCGGGTGGTGGGAATACCAGAAACAGTGCCGGCAACGCATTTAAAAAACATTTGTGAATATGACCTCCCGAAGATGCTGAACATGGATGGACCGTGCAAGGTGGAAAGAGCGCACAGGGTGGGCCCAGACAAACAAAAGCTGACGCAGCCGCAAGGTCAGATGCAGAGGGCAAGACAAGTCATAGTTCGTTACTTGGATTACTCTGACAAGGAAGCGCTGTTACGTCAGTACAAGACCAGAAGAGGGCCGGTAAAATTAAACGGGGTCACAGTCCTGTTATTTGGAGACTACTCAGCGGAAGTCTCGAAGAAAAGAAAATTGTTTAGTAAAATCTGCACAGCATTTCATCATCGAGGCATGAAGTTTCAGCTCCAGTACCCGGCGATTTTAAAAGTAACAACGCCAAGTGGCACATTGCAAGTCTATACGGATCATAGGGAAGCGGAAACAGTATACAAGGACATACTCAAAGGTCCGGGATCTACCGCGGCAGAAAACAACCCCGCAAGAAGTGGAACGCAACAAGAGACGTCGCACCAGAAAGGACAACCGCCAAAAGAAAAAAGGCTGACGCAGACGCCGAGGCACTGATAACCTGGGCACACAGCCAGAAAATGGTGGACTGTCCGATTTATGGGAGTAGTGAGTAATACAGATGTTTAGCTCCAGATATATTTTGTTGACGAGATCTACCTCTGGGATAATTAAGGAGGGAAGTGGTAAAAAAGGACGACAAAGTGGGATGTATAGATATATATCTGTGAATCCGGGAGATATGTTATGTTACAAATGTTAATCTAGTATGTGACAAAGAAAGTCAAGCTGCATAGGACAGATTTAAAAGTAGGTGAAAGAAGAACACATGGCAGAAAAAAGTGAAGTCAAAAGGAATAAAAACAGGGGGAAGGGAGGTTGTCAGAAGACAACAAAAAAAGTTAAATTGTTGGTTTATAATTGGAGTTTAAGGTGGAATGGTAGCCATATTGAAGGGAAGATTGTGAAGTGGTTCCTCCTAGGGGATGGGGATACATCAAATGATAACACAGGCACATATCATAAGAATCCTATATGAAAGTAGTAACATGGAACGTTAAGGGACTCTTGTCCCCACACAAAAGGTCAATGGTTCTGAGACATCTCGGTAAAATGAAGGTAGATTTGGCCTTACTCCAGGAAACGCACCTGGAGGAAAAAGATTTCTTCAGGATGCGAAAATTTTGGGTGGGACAGGTATACGGCTCACCGGCGATAAAAAAAAAAAACGGGGTCCTGATTTTAATAAATAAAAATCTTGCCGCAACGATGTGCTCACAGGAGGTAGATTCGGAGGGACGCATGATGAGATTATTATTAGACACGCAATTGGGAGAGATCAGTGTCTATAATATATATGCACCCAACACAAATAACCGCACCTATTTCCAAACCCTGCAGACGACATTACTAGCGGACACGTGTGCAATGAAGTTAGTGGGAGGGGATTTCAACTCAGTACAATGTGTGGCTGAAGATAGGAAGAGAAGTAGTCAGACATCGGCATTAGGCACAGATGGTATTCTAGAGAAGTTTGCGCAAATTACACAAGTAACGGATGGGTGGAGATATAGTCATCCAGATGATAGGGAATACACCTATTACTCACCATACCATAAATCCTGGTCTAGGATAGATTACATATATCTGAGTCAACAACTATTACAGTACTTGGATCAAATAGACATCACTGACATGATCATTTCGGACCACGCGCCAGTGAGACTGGTACTGATAGATAAACATCCCAGGGGGGATTTCACGCAGTGGAGATTCCCAACTCATCTGGCGGAGGAGGAAGATTTCCAACAGAAGTTAAAAGGATGGTGGATGGAGTATTCGATAGATAATGCAGAACATGTCACTGACCAGGCACTTTATTGGGAAACAGCGAAAGCGGTATTAAGAGGGAGGCTCATATCATATGCAGCGTTTAGGAAAAAACAAACACAGCAGAAATTTAGAGAATGCAGTGACGAGCTTAGAGCTGCATACTCTGCCTTTCTGGCTGACCCTATAACAGGAAAAAAGCTAAAATGGATAGAGGCCAGAAGACATTTTGAGACATGGTTGGAAAACAAAGAAAGGTTTGGGAGATCACTTTATGAAGCCAAGCTTTTTAGGTATGGTAACAAAGCTGGAAAGATGCTAGCAGGGTTATCTAGAGGGTTCCGACCGCAGACACACATCACTAAAATGAAGGATAAGGAAGGCCAGATTCATTCGGACCCTAAGAAAATAAATGCTGTACTAGAGGAATTCTACCAGCAGCTATATACTTCCACAGCGGGACCTGGGGATTTACAAGGAAGCCAGTTTTTGGCTAATCTCCCCATGCCCACACTCACCCAGGAACAATTAGGGGAACTGAATGCATCTATCACGCAGGAAGAACTACAGCAGACGATTAAGACATTGGCAAATGGAAAGGCGCCGGGACCTGATGGTTACCCGGCGGAATTCTACAAAATATTGCAAGACCAGGTAACTCCTCCGTTACTAACATACTTTAATTCATTGTTAATGGGAGAAGGCATTCCTATAGCAGCAAACATGGCGTATATAAAAGTGTTGCCCAAAGAGGGGAAAGATTTGTTACTGCCGGGCTCCTATAGACCAATATCGTTAATTAACCAGGATCTTAAGCTAATCTCGAAAATCATGGCGACCAGACTGGCTCAGATAATGCCATTATTGGTGGGTCCTTCACAAGTGGGATTTATAAAAGGCAGGTCGGCAGTGACAAACATAAGAAAGGTACTGGGAGTCATGGACGGGATAAGGGCCGAGGTAAAGTCACACAACCAGGCAGCGATAGTGTTATTGGATGCTGAAAAAGCATTTGACAATGTTGAGTGGAGGTGGTTAGATATGGTCATGGATAAATTCAATATACAAGGAGCATTCAGAGTATATTTGAAAACGCTATACAATAATCCAACAGCAGCAGTTTGCACTCCGGGCATTAGATCAAAAATGTTTAAGTTGTCAAAAGGCACACGGCAGGGGTGTCCCTTGTCACCACTTTTATTTGACCTTGCTTTGGAGCCTCTGATACGGGTTCTGGAGCGAGGGCAGATATACTCAGGGATCCAAGTAGGCGAAATGGAAGTTAAGACAGCGGTCTTTGCAGATGACATTCTGTTGTTTCTTTCCCAACCGTCCAGGCACTTGCCTAGAGTATTTGAAGTGATTCAGGAATATGGAAAACATGCGGGACTGAAAATTAACACAAGCAAGTGTGAACTTTTAGGTTTAACACATCATAATCACACAGCAGACGAGAACCTTCAGCGACTGGGAATTAAAATAGCAAAAACACGAATAAAATATCTGGGAATACATATAGGGCGGAGCACAGGAACGCTATACCAACTAAATTACGAACCCATTTTCAGCAAAATAAAAGTGGAACTACAAAGATGGATGGCTTTACCATTGTCCATGTTTGGGAGATGCCATTTGGTCAAAATGATTTCCTTTGCGAGATTACTATATCCACTGCAAACACTGCCTCTGTTGCTAAAACATAAAGATGTAAATGCCTTCAATTCGGCCATAACGAAATTCATATGGATGAATAAGCGCCCTAGAGTGTCATTGCTAAAATTACAGGGATATCATTGGCAAGGGGGGGTGAACATACCACACTTGAGAGGTTATAATATAGCTAGCCTTTTCCGCCATGTCCTGGACTGGATACATAAAACTAGCCACTATTCGAATAGAAACTTGGAGTCGGCTCTGGCGGGAGAATATGATCTCCGGGCTTTGTTACACACTAAGCTAGGACACCTACCTCAAAAGGTCAAGTCCTCAGTCATATTACGTGACACAATAATGTGTTGGAAGGAAGTGAGGAAAAAACAGGGCCTTTCCTTCCAGTTATCTAAGTATTTGCCCCTTTGGAATGATGCCCGGTTTCCGGCGGGGCAGTCTAGCAGTCTATTTAAGGCATGGAAAAACAAAGGGATAGACACAGTAGAACATGTATTGCATGGGACGGAACCAAGGTTAAAGACGCTAACAGAACTGGGGAGTGAATATGGAATTCAGCAAACTCATTTTTTACAATATATGCAAATTAGAGCTTTTTGTACGAAGCTGGTGGGGAATTTAGAAAAAGAAATAATAGACAATCCCTTTGATACACTAGTGGGAGAAGATTCCCATAGGAAGTCCCTGTCGGAATTATACCGGGCAATGAAAGGTATTTATGTAAAACTAGAAAATAAAAATCAATTTCCATATTGGAGACGTATTTTCAAAACCCCAGATATAAATGAACAATTACTGGAGGGATGGCAAACAGTGAGAAAGCATGTGATTAATGAAGTGTGGAGGGAGACACAATTTAGACTGATACATGCAGCCATTTATGCTTTTAATATACCACCCACAGCTGAAAATCCAAATAGGATGCATTCCTGCCCAAAGTGTGCTCAGCCGCACACAGACTTATATCATGGTATCTGGTTGTGTTCGGCTACTCAGGGATATTGGACGGAAGTATTAACATATATCAAGAAGCTATGGGGTAAAACTATTCCATTGAGCCCGACGCTGTTATTATTTCATTCAATAGCGTTAGTGGACACTGCAGAAGAGGGAATATTGCAACGCATACCGCCGTTAGCACACATAATAATACTTATAGCCAAGAGGTGCATCCTGAAAAATTGGTTGGAAACTAACACCCCAAAGATGGAACAATTAGTCCAGCAACTACATGGATATTTACATTCGGACAGAATGGAAGCACTGAGGCACAAAGAGCGGGGGACGGTGAAATTTTTTAGAAAATGGAGGCCATTTTTAGAACAAATGACAGAATCCGATATAGCAAAAACGATGGAAGGTTTTAGACAAACTAAATGGTATCTCATCGAAGATATTAAAGGGACATTAGGGAAACTAAAAACAGCAGAATCAAACAGTCAGATAGGAACACATTGAAAGCAAGACATAAAAGGAGCAAGAGAAGAGACAAATGAGGAATTATTGGTTAGGCTACCATAGTTAATGTGTTAAATGTTTTTGGTTTTGTATGTGTAATCTGTTGCCAAAGCTGCAATAGCTCTATAAATTAGAAAAGTTTGGACTTACCAGCGGAAGAAAGACTATGTACCATAGCTGTACCAGTTTCAGGGTATAAATAATGTGATGTATTGTACATTTCTGCTATAATATTATATTATATGTATGTTAAAGATATATGTAAAACTCAATAAAAAAAAGTTTAAAAAAAAAAAAAAAAAAAAGAGTGATAATAAGCTCTAATATGGGGAAATCCCAACCCTCCTTTTGCTATGGGGAGGTATAAAACGTGAATAGCAATTCTAGCTTTTTGCTTTTTCCATACATATTTAACTAAGAGATTTTGAAGCTTGTTTAAGTACGAAACAGGAATCCAAATAGGTAGATTCCTAAACATATAGAATTTTGGGTAATATCAACATTTTAATAGCTGCAATACATACTACCCAAGAAATTTCGAACCGAAGGTGGTCATCAAGCTCCCCCCCCAACTAAGTAAGTAATGGGGTATAATTAAGTGAATACACCTGGGAAACAGGATAAGCTAATTTAATCACTAAATAAGGAAGACCATGGGACACCCAAGTAAAGGTATATGTGTTTTGCAAAGTTTGTACATCAGGAGATAGACCCATATTCATAATTTGTGACTTTCATTCAATTTGTAATAAGAGACAGCACTAAACTGCCCCAGGACCGTCGTAATATGAGGGAGGGAGACATTAGGAGCAGATAACACTATAAGCATATCATCATCAAAAAGCCAGATTTTGTGCTCAGTTTTGCAAATGGTAATTCCCCGTATTACAGGCGAAGATCTGATGATTTCCGCCAATGGCTCCATCACAAGAGTAAAAATTAACGGTGAGAGCGGACATCCTTGGCGTGTGCCATTAGATATTGCGAACGGAGTGGATTGGTATCCAGAAGCTAATACTGTAGCTGATGGATGTGTATATAATGCCATAATAATGTCTAGGGCTTTCCCTACAATACCAAATTTGGCAAGAACAGCAGCTAGATAACCCCAATGCACACGGTCAAATGACTTCTCTGCATCCAAAGATAAGAACAGAGAAGGCATTTGACGGAGCCCCACTCAGTCTTTGATGTCTATAAAGCGCCTTGTCCCATCCACCGAAAATCTTTTTTTAATAAAGCCCGCCTGGTCCTGATGAATCAAATATGGAAGTATGGAAGATAACCGTAGAGCCAGAATTTTTTAATATAATTTTAAATCAGTATTAAGCAGACTTATAGGCCTAAAATTCTGCGGTCTGTCTGCAGGTTTGCCCGGTTTGGGCAATGTAATTATTGTAGGTTGAAGCATTTTCGGAAGAAATTGGCCAGTAGAATGTATATGATTAAATAATTGAAGAAGTTACGGGGCAAGAATGGATTTAAACTTTTTAAAATAGTCATTAGTGAGTCCATCAGGACCAGGAGATTTCTGAGATTTCAAAGTAGCTATAGCTTCTAGTATTTCTATTAGTTGAAAAGGCTGGGATAAAATAGTCAACTGAGCTGATGTTACGTTTGGGAGAGATATAGAAGCCAAAAAATCAGCTATAGTATCTGGGGAAATTAGAGTAATAGTGGAATCCCGATTTAAATTATAAAGAGAAGAGTAATATTGCGCTATGGAATTTGCAATATCTTATCTTGAGGGTTAAACATTATTTCATTTTGGTGGTTGTAAAGAAAGGGAATCCTTGCCTTAAAGGCTTGATGTTTTAATTGTTGAGCTAAGAGGGCACCCGCTTTATTACTGTGTCTGTAATATTTAACTTTTAATTTCCGCAAAGCCATGTCATACTTATATAAGTCCAGTTGGTGTAGTTGGTTATGAAGGTGACTAATCAATTTAGAGCTAGCAGTACATATATTACTCATATTTAAATGTGTAAGACAAAGAATTTGATTCAATAATTGGAGGTGTTTAGAGTCCCTAAGTTTCTTATCCTTTGCTGCTAAGCTAATAAAATTACCTCTCATAAAAGCTTTATGGGTACACCATACTGTAGAATGATTAATCCTCCATGGAAAGGTGGGGGTTTGTTGAAAGTTTCTGTTACCAATATGGAAATAGGCGCATGGTCCGACCAAGTAATTAGACCTATTTGAGAAGATGTGACCCTATGAAACAAAGGGTTATCAACAAAGCATATCTATACGTGAATAGGTACCGTGAGGGTGTGAACAAAACTTAAAATCCCTTTCATTTAAATGTTGCAAGCGCCAGACATCCATCAAACCCTCTTTAGACATTACAAGAAACAATTTTGAGGGAGAATGCGTGACTACTGAAGCTGTGTCGTCAAGAGAAGGCCGCATTACTTTATTATGATCTCCTGCTAACAAAAGATGCCCCGTCTGAATTTATGAATCATTTTAAGCAATTTATTAGTAAATCTAATTTGATGGCACTTACACATTAACAATGGTGTAATGAACATTATTAAAATGACATACAAGATTAATATACCGCCCCTCTGAGTCAATGTGAACAAGATTTTGTACAAAAGAGTGGTGAATTGCTATGGTTACTCCCCTTTTCTTAGAAACAGCAGGAGCTGTATACATATGAGGAAAATGTTTGTGTTTAAAGGGAAGGTGTCATGATTTTTTTTTTATTATATTGCTTTTAATAAAATCTAAACAAAAATGTTATTTATTAGTGTTGTGACTTTAAACTTTTTACTGTGTTCTTACTTTTACTTCTCTATGGGGGGCTGCCATTTTTAAAAAATCTCTGTATGTGTCGATTAACGACACATACAGAGATGGAATACGGCACATACAACCCCATAGAAAATGCGAACGGGAGCCGTTCCATTCACAAAAGCGTACGCCGTCTGTGTGGGAACGGCGCATGCTCCGCTCCCACGCAGACCAAAACAAAGCTCGTTCGTAGAGCGAAATCCGGCGCCATTTTCATGTGGACTGGAACTGCTGCCGGACAGTAAGATGACGACTTCCGGCCGCGGCTTCCAGGCATATGTTCAATGAAGCGAAGGTGCAAGGAGCGTAGACCAGCAGAGGCGGCGGCAGGAGCAGGTAATTTATTTTTGTGTATGTGATGTGTGTATTATGTTCGTGCATGTGATGTGTGTATTATGTTTGTGTATGTTCGTGTGATACTGTCTACTGAGCCCTGTATCTAATCCTCCTACACTGTGCAGTCGCTCAGAAAATGGCGGCACACAGTGTAGGAGGTTTAAAGACCTTCAAACCCCTCCTCCTGGCACTAGCCAGAAGAAGGGAGGGTGGATTGTGTGAGGACACTAGAGGAGAGTGTGTACACCCCAAATTTGCAGCATAAACGAATGAGGTTAATTTACCACAGTGACCATACTGCAATTTTGGGAACTGCTCCCTCTAGTGACCAGCAAATGTTTTAAATTAGAATCTAATTTATAATATTTCCTGACTTGTGAAAAAATAAAAAAAATTAAAACAATGTGTAATCACTCAAATACTAATTGTTTAACTGAAAAAAAATAAAAAATTTCTAGCGACACATTCCCTTTAAGTCTAAAGATATCTGACTGATTTAGATGTGTCTCTTGCAAACAAAGCACAGAGGCCTTCAACCTTTTGGCTTCAGCCCATAACATTGAACGCTTAAATGGGCTATTTAGCCATTTAGTATTTAAAGATGAAAATCTAAGCACCATGGTAAAATACAAAGGAGATATATGACATAAGAACAATTCATAGGAAATGTCAGCATAGCCAAAATATCAGCATAGCGAATCTGTAAAAAAAGCACAAACACAAAAAAAAACCATTAGTAACAAGTAGATAGAGGGCCCATGATACTGTCTATTGGACCCTGTATCTAAGCTTACCACAAAGTAGGCTTAGATACAGGGCCCAGCAGACAGTAATCTTATACAGTATCTTATCTTAATACATATTTTACTACTGTCTGCTGGGGCCCTGTATCTAAGCCTACCATGTGGTAGGCTTAGATACAGGGCCCATCAGACAGGATAACACATGGACCATGTATCTGAGCGTACCATGTGGTAGGCTTAGATACAGGGCCCAGCAGAGAGGATCACACAATGTGTGATCCTGAATGATGGGCCCCGTATCTTAGCCTATCACATGGTAGGCTTAGACACAGTGCTCCAGCAGACATTAATGTTATGCTTACCCTCCTCTTTGGCTCCGGGCGCAGTAGAAGTCCTGACACTATCCAGCTTCGCAATGTTGTGCGCACGCCATGGTTTTCAATAATGAAATTATTGAAAACCATTGGAGAGGAGAGAAATATATCAGAGAAATGAGCCAAAGGCAGACTTATTGGATATATCAGTTACGAACGTTACAGCCGACCACCTAACACAACTATATAAGGTGAGTGAATTTCTCACATATATACCCGTGATATTACCATCCACCCTGTATCTACGGTATCACCCCAGAGGAACGCCTTGTGTCTGTTCTCTTTTTCTTATCCCCATATCACTGTCATGACCAAATCAATGTAACGCCAAGCTGTTCGTGTACCTAAAATGAATACTAGAGTGGCCCAGCTATCGTACATTATGCCACCCAACACTATAATTCCAGGAGTAGGACTGGTGTAACGTTCCCTTGTGAGAGCCACTTTATGGCGTAGCCCACGTGGTCTCCAGACAAATCTCTGTTTATCAATGCATCCGAGACAAAAGCAGGACTCTTTGCTGAAGAGGCTAGACCTCCATTCCAGTCTCCATTGCCGTCTTACTGTGCACCATGATAGCCTTTGAGAGCAGTGGCTTGTGGTCAATGGAGCACCTGCAACTGGACATCTGGCTCGTAGCCCAATGTCATGCAGACTATTTGTGTCTACACTGGTTGCCGCCCTAGGCTTGGGATGTGACGTATAATTTCACTCTCAGTACAGAATGGATCACTTTGCGCCATTCTTCCACTCAGATGATCCGTCCATGCAGAGGTTCGCCTCCACGCACCTTCTTCTGTCATTCCCGTTCATTGTTGTTCTCCAAACCTCTGGGACATGAAACGTTGAACAGTGCTGACATCTCGGCCTAGGTGTGTAGCTATTTGCCCGAGTGATAAACCAAAGTCTCTCAGTTCAAGGATTCTGTCCCTCTCAGTTTATGATAAGCGGCGATAACTGGCACGTCGACGAAGAGGAGGCCTCACGGAAACATCCCACACCACTTGATGTCATTTTTGAGGTTTCATGTGGCTAAAAAACGTTGCTTTCAATCTGGCTTCTATGCTCCTCCCACATGCCACAGATTGGAGCAAGGTATGTGGATATATATATATATATATATATATAGTAGCAGTGCAGCTACTGGACAGTGCAGAAACTCAGGATCCTTCTTCACGGCAGCAAAGTGTCCGGTTGCACTCTCTAGACCTCTTGGCGAAGATCCAGATGGACCAGTAGTGGAATCCCACCAACCAACACTTCACTTGTTTTCTCTGGCTTCCTGACCAGAGAACAATCAGGTGCACATCCATCTGCTTGATGGCATCTCCAACAGCACTCCTTCTGCTGAACAGCCGCCACATGCTGTCGGGGTTGGTTTCTCCTAGCAACCACATCTGGGCGATTCAGCACACTTGGCTTTTTAACAGCTGCCCAACATTGCTTGGGAACACCTTTTCCATCCACACAATAGTCCGCTTGAAAACATTCCCACCATGAGTCCAGGTGGTTTCCCTTAGCAACGGTCCTCATAGCTTGTATCACAGGTACGCACGCTCCGTGCTCTTCTCTGCGAACTGTCTGTAACACCTCCGGAGTACCCGGCATCAATGCAGCTTGCGTTGAAAAGCATCCACTTGGCTTGGAAGGCCGCGTATCCATGGACAGCACTTGTGCCCTTAAAGCCTCTCGATTTGCTTCTAACTGTGCCAGGAACCTTTGGTTATCCTCCCTCTGCTTGGCATTTGCTTCCTGCAGCTCCGCATTAGTTTGCACTATCTTTTTGAGGAGTTCCTCCATAAGACCCATTGCAACGGAAAAAACTTCTCTTTAATTGGGCTTCTGGCCCTTTAAATTTCACTGCACACTTCTTGTGCCATTTTATTGCCCGTATTCTCCACCATATGTGACATCTTGGGGACAACTTAGCTCACAGTATCGCCATCTCCATGGTGAGATGGTTGGCACACATATAAAGTTCACTCCAACTCATTGAATAAAAGGTTTAAACCAGCCACAGCTAGCTTTATTGTCTTCACCACAGCAAGCAGTGTTACAACATAAACCATACAAAATAACCCCAAGGCTGTCCAGTCTCTAACACATTCAGTGTCCCTCACTACGAGACACTGAGCCTTGTGCCCAGCACCTCAAAACATAGGTAGTTTGTACCTTACACGTTGGTGACTCTCACAGGCTAGCATGCCTGTCTTCCCCAGACTGAGAGCCCTGTGTGAACAGCACACCCCTCAATTAAAGAGCCATCTCAGGTGAAGCCTACCTAGGCTCATCAGACAGCCCAAGACATGGACAGTCTGTATGGAGTGGAAGCCCGCCCTTCTCCTTCACACTCCAGCAAACCAGGCCCTATTCCAGGCTTTACACCCAAGCAACAGCAGGGAAAACCTTCTCTGCTGTACATGCTCCCTGGTTGCTTTAAACCTGAGTTTCTGCATTGTCCCGTAGCTGCACTGCTACCATATATATATAGTTAGGTCCAGAATTATTTGGACAGTGACAAAATCTTCATGATTGGGGCTCTGCATGCCACCACATTGGATTTGAAATGAAACAACTGAGATGCAATTGAAGTGTAGACTTTCAGGTTTAATTCAAGGGCTTGAACAAAAATATCCTGTGAAACGTTTAGGAATGCAATCATTTTTCTACACAGCTTCCTCATTTCAGGGGCTCAAAAGTAATTGGACAAATTAACATTACCATAAAATTTTGTTTTTTTAATACTTTGTAAAGAATCTTTTGCAGGCAATGACTGCCTGAAGTCTGAAACCCATGGACATCAACAAACGCTGGGTTTCCTCCTTTGTGATGCTTTGCCAGGCCTTTACTGCAGCTGTCTTTAGTGAAATGCATGCTCGATCGGCTTGAGATCTAGTGACTGACTTGGCCATTGCAGAATATTCCACTTCTTTGCCTTAAAAAACTCCTGGCTTGCTTTCGCAGTTTCATGGTCTGCGGGTATGTGGACCCACTAGGCCGACTCGCCATAGCGGGGAGGCAGCTGGCCAAGCAACAGAGCACCCAAACAATACAAAGTCCCGCGCTACGGTACCTGAATAGTCCAGACAGTGGCCGAGGCTTTAGCACGGATGGAGGTGGGTGCAACAGTTTACGCCAGACGTGGTGGATGACAGCAGGTGCAGCAGGTTGCGCCAGGCGTGGCGGATAACACTGGAAGTGGCAGATGACACTGGACGTGGCAGATGACAGCAGGTGCAATAGGACACGACTCCAACACTAACAGGCTTAGGAACAAGGACACAACACGGGATACAGGATACAGGTAGCAGGGCACGGATAACAACAGGAACAGGATAACACTAAGGGACCATTTGCAAGACTGACATGGGAATACTAACAACGCTCAGGCAATGAGTGAAGGGGCAGGGCCCTTCTTATAGTCCAGGGTGATCTGGGAGCAATCAGTCAAATCTAAAACATGTGTGTGCTCTGTCCCATTAAGGCCGGGAATGAGCTAGAGCGCGCACCAGGACAGGACGGCCGTATGTGCTGGCATCTCAGGGGAGGAAGATGTCTGCAGGATGATAGGAGACGGCGGTCTGCAACCGCGGACGTTACAGTATTCCCCCTCTTACGCCCTCTATTCTTGGGACCAGAACGAGCCAGGAGCTTCTTAATGAGGGAAGGAGACTGGACATTCTCCTCTGGCTCCCAGGACCTTTCTTCTAGGCCAAACCCCTTCCAATCCACCAAGTAAAAGGCTTTTCCTCTTATCCTCTTGAAGGCCAAGATCTCCTTGACCTCGAATACATCGGCAGAACCGCTGGGGTCAACTGCAGGGCTAAGAGTCTTAAAGTAGCGGTTCAGGACCACAGGCTTCAGAAGAGACACATGAAAGTAGTTCGGGATTCTGAGGGTTGATCTGCTGGAGGATCTCAAAGGGTCCGAGGAACCTGGGAGCGAATTTGCGCGATGGCACCCTCAGCCAGATATTTCTTGAGGACAGCCAGACCTTGGTACCCGGAGGAAACTGGGGAGGCTCTTTTCTCCTTGTGTCTGCCTTTCGCTTCATGCGGTCGACCGCCAGCAGAATAGAGGATCGGGTTTGCTGCCAGATCTGTAGGAAGTCCCTGAATGCAGAGTCAGCTGCGGGCACCTGCGACATAACTGACACCGGGAGAGGGATTCGTGGGTGTTGGCCGTAAACGATGAAGAATGGTGTGTTTCTTGTGGACTCGCTTGTATGGTTGTTATAAGAGAACTCGGCCCAAGGAAGAAGCTGCACCCAGTCATCATGCTACCTGTAGATGAAGTGTCGCAGGTAGTTTCCCATGATCTGATTGATCCTCTCGACTTGACCATAGGACTGGGGATGCTAGGTTGAGGAAAAGTCCAACTTTATATCGAAGAGTTTACAGAGGGCTCTCCAGAACTTTGAGGTGAAATGAATCCCCCGATCAGACACGATATGCAGAGGTAAGCCGTGGAGGCGGAAGATGTGTTTTGGATGAAGAGGTTGGCCAGTCAAGAAGCAGAAGGTAGGCTGGTCAGCAGAACGAAATGAGCGATCTTTGAGAATCGGTCCACCACCACACAGACCGTACTGCATCCAGGAGAGGGAGGCAGGTCGGTGACAAAGTCCATTGCTATATTCTGCCTGGGAGCATTGGGCAAATGCAGTGGCTGGAGCAGGCCAGCGAGTTTGGAGTGAGCAACCTTGTTAGCTGCAGCGCACACCATGCAGGAAGTCCACAACATCTTTGGGTAGTGTGGGCAACCAGAAATTACGAGTAATCAGGTCTCGGGTTTTACGAGCACCAGCATAGTATGCCCAGCCAGTTTAGAGCTGTGTCCCCAGCGGAGAATTCTTCTCCTGTCTCCCAACCAAACAAAAGTCCTCCCCGTAGGATGTCTCTAACCTGCAAAGGATTGGCAGCGACAATGCAGGAAGGGTCTATGATACTTTGAAGGGACACCCCCATGTTATCCATCTCAAATGACCTGGACTGGGCATTGGCCCTCACATTTTTGTCTGCACGGATGGTAGTGGAGCACAAATTGGAAACGAGTGAAGAACAGCAGCCACCTGGCTTGACGGGCATTTAGTAGTTGAGCCGACTGGAGATAGGTGAGGTTCTTGTGGTCGGTGTAGATCAGGATGGGGTGAGCTGCGCCCTCTAGCAGATGTCTCCACTCCTTCAGAGCCAATTTGATGGCCAGTAGCTCCTGATCCCCAATAGAGTAGTTGCGCTCTGCAGAAGAAAAAAGTCTCGAGAAATAGCCACATACTACTGCCTTTCCTTTGGAATTCCTCTGGAACAGAATTGCACCTGCACCCACAGAAGAAGCGTCCACCTCCAATGAGAACTGCCGAGACACGTCAGGATGGAGGATCGATTCTGAAGTGAAGGCTTTTATGAGGCTATTAAATGCAGATTTATGAGAAGTTTGGGATAAACTGCCTACAGGAGTTTGCCGAATCCCAAAAACACTGTATGGACCTCAGGCCTTGAGGACGTGGCCATTCCAGAACAGACTTTACTTTCTCAGGATCCATCTTGAGACCTTGATCCGAGATGATGTAGCCTAAGAAGGGTAGAGAATTATTTTCAAAGATGCACTTCTCCAGCTTGGCATATAGACGATTCTCGCAGTACAACTTCACAGACATGCCTCCGATGAGTCTTCGGATCTGGGGTGAAAATCAAAATATCATCGAGATAGACTACAACACAGACATAGGGGAGATCTCAGAAGATATCATTGACGAATTGCTGGAAGACCGCGGAAACGTTATGCAGTCCGAAGGGCATCACCAGGTATTCGTAGTGCCTATCTCGGGTGTTGAATGCTGTCTTCTACTCGTCACCTTGACGGATTCGAATCAAATGATAAGCAAGTTGAATTTTGAAAAAATCCTGGCTCCTCGTCTACGGTGAAACAGTTCTGATATAAGTGGCAACGGGTATTTGTTCTTGACCGTGATTTGATTGAGACCACGGTAGTCAATGCAGGGTCGAAGAGATCCGTCATTCTTTTTAATGAAGAAGAACACGGCCCCGGTCGGGGAGGAAGACTTTCATATAAAACACCTCTCCAAATTTTCCTTGATATAGACAGACATGGAATGAGTCTCTGGCAAGGAGAGAGGGTATACCCGTCCATGGGGAAGAGAGGCATTTGGAACCGGTTCAATGGGGCAGTCATAAGTCTGATGTGGGGGCAGCGTCTCAGCCTCCCTCTTGCTGAAGACATCCGCAAACTGAGCGAAAAGAGGGGGTAATCCTGCCAATGACTGAGGCAGAGGAGGCTGGACAGGATGGATCTGCAACAGACAGCGATCAAGACATTTGGAGCCCCATTGGAGAACCTCTCCGGAATTCCAGTCCAGGACTGGGGCATGTAGTCGAAGCCAAGTCAGACCAAGCAGAACAGGATTGATAGCTTTGGGAAAAACAAGAAAAAATCAGTTCTGAATGAAGGAATCCAACTTGGAGCCATATCGGCTTGGTCTCAGATTCAATCGGATCGGGCAGAGGCAGTCCATTAACCGAGGCAATAGCCAAAGATGTCTCCAGAGGAACTGTGGGCAACTGGAGACGATCCACTAGATCCTTTTGGATGAAGTTTGCCGCGGATCCGCAGTCCAGATAGGCAGAAACCCGGTGCGTCTTCTCGCCGGACACTATGGTCACAGGAATGCTCAGCTTGGAATTGAAACATTCCGCCTAGGGTCATCTCTCCAACCAATCCTAGGCACTGGGGTCTTTCTGGCCTCTGGAGACACAAACGCACAACATGGCCTCCGAGGCCGCAATACAGACCAAGTCCTGATATGCGTCTGCATTGTTCTGGGAATCCCGGTGATGTTATCAAAGAGGGGAATTCCCTTTGATCATGCTGCGGTCACGGACCGCGGCAATTAAAGGGTTAAACAGCTGGGTTCCGAATGTTTTTCCACCCCAACTGTATTCAGGAGGCTGCTCTAAGATCAGGAGCTGTTAGTTACAGCTCCTGCTTAGAGGATGAGCGCTCACACGAGCGCTCATCAGCCTGATCTATAGCGACGCCAAAATACGTCTCTGTAGACTAAGCACCTGCACCAGAATAGAACCTATCCATAGGGTATGTACATACATCATTTAGACATAATCATTTTCCCCACATAACACGACTGTGCTCCTTATAAATATTGTACCAAGAAAGAAGAATGCATGGAGTCTTTAAGTCAAAGTATAAAACATGTACTTTATTTTGACAAAGTCTAAAAAGTTATTATCACATAAACTATTTTAAAAATGAAACACCACAGATGACAGACAAAAAGACCGCCAAAACATGAGACAATTACTCATAAGGATTCACATAACCTTTGTGTATCAACATATTCATTGGTGTGCAGTATCATAAAGAAAGTGCATAGTGCAACATAATTACTTGAACCATGGATGTGTCTGTTTCTAAAGGTATGAGAAATGTTCTATTGTCAGCCTCAGTCTAAGGGTAAGTAGAGACCCCCCTACCACTATTCCATTTTTTGTAAAGTGCAAAGTGCAAATAATGAACAAACTGAACAGAGGTTGACTACTGACCCATGATGCTGTATCTCAGGAAATGGCGACCTGCCCCGATGCGCGTTTCGGCTTCCGCCTTCGTCTTGGGGTGGCACTTGCTAGTCTCTACTTCCTATTTATCCTATCTACTACCCAATTGAGAATTATTGTACTCAGCTGCAGAATATTACCTGAAAGGATCTCCGTCATTTTCCGGCGTCATGATCGCGATTATCCACGGCATCTCATCACAAGATGTGGGCGTCATGTGACACGTGGAGTGCGTGCGTGATTACATCATCGCAACGCATCACCATCACGTGTGTATTTATAGACGCCGACTCATAGTGAGATGCCATGGACGCCTGCGCATGCGCACTTGACACAGATTCCTACTTTAAAAATGAATTAAGACTTCTCTACATGTCCATGTTAAAAGGTGAGGAACGTGCTAGATAGTGATTAGCACATGCAAATGGAACATGTATGTTGCTACAGGGATGTATGAAAAAATTATATAATCGCAAAAATGTAAAGTATATTAATTATATAACATTAATGTTAATATTTATATATTTTTTTACATGATACCTAAAAAATGATCCCATACTAGGCCGTTTCTCTGACTATTAGTACTGGCATCTGTGGGTGCATTAAAAACCGATTAAATTTTGGACTGCCAGGCACGTTCTCTGGCTTTGTAGTCCATAGGGAGAGTATTACCCAAATCTGTAATGAACAGAAAAACAATACAATAGAACCTATCCATAGGGTATGTACATACATCATTTAGACATAATCATTTTCCCCACATAACACGACTGTGCTCCTTATAAATATTGTACCAAGAAAGAAGAATGCATGGAGTCTTTAAGTCAAAGTATAAAACATGTACTTTATTTTGACAAAGTCTAAAAAGTTATTATCACATAAACTATTTTAAAAATGAAACACCACAGATGACAGACAAAAAGACCGCCAAAACATGAGACAATTACTCATAAGGATTCACATAACCTTTGTGTATCAACATATTCATTGGTGTGCAGTATCATAAAGAAAGTGCATGGTGCAACATAATTACTTGAACCATGGATGTGTCTGTTTTGATAATAAATACAATGGCCGGAATAAAAGGAGACCTGATGGACAAGGCGAACTATTTGATCGTAACCCTAAGGTAATTAACCTATCAGAGCATGTACTTTCTGAAATTGACAAAAGTGTGTTTATACATGATAGTATCAGATAACTACAAAACTCATATCTTTCAAATACACAGATGAGTTTGTTTAAACACATGTACACAATACAATATACACAAGAAAATTTATATAATCATTTTGTGAATAAAAAATATATGTTTATTGAAAAATAAAATGTTTATTACAAAAAAATAAAGAAATATATATATATACAATAAGTGAAGAATATATATACAGCAAACGAAAAGGGTTATTTCCGTAATGCAAATTATACGTGAAAAAAATATAATAATAATAATAAAATAAATTAAAAAAGTGAAAAATATTTGTGAAATAAATAAATATACACTTATATGTAGGTATAATAATAATATATTCTGCAATTGGTGCATACTAGTGAAACAATGTATATATAGTAAAATCAGTTTGTGGTCACAAACAAAATACAATAATATTTATATGTGATTAATAAATACAATCAAAATATTATGTGTTAGTGTGTTACTATTAAAATTGTGCCTTGTGACTTCGTGTGTGTGTATGTGTACATGTTTTACACGTAGTCGTATGTATATAACTGTATGTGTTTATAAGAATGCATATCCTGCTAGCGATACTCATTTGCATATAGAGAGTAAAAGAGCACGAAAAACGAAGAACGTCTTATTAATATCTTGTGTAGATCCATCAGGTGTTATGGTACGAATACTTTTTATTGTAGTGTAGAACAGAGTCCTACATATCAAGGTAGTTCACATCATCTGTAACTAAAACAATAGGAAGAGAAAAAAACATAAATTAAAATCATGGCATCATATTGGAATAATACTTTATCCAGTTGCGAAATGCCACAGCACATACTAATAGTCAGAGAAAAGAGGCATAACCGTGAGATTCATTTAATCCCCTGGGCTGCATAGTCCCCAACGTCCATATCCATTTGCTCTCGAGTCTAAGTAATTTTTTCATTAAATCACCCCCTCTCATGTTCATTTCTATATGGTCTATTCCTTTTACTTGCAATAGTCTAGAGTTGCAGTTGTGGTGTAGCTTAAAGTGGCGGGGAATAGTTTTCAATTTATCCACTTTGTCCGCATCACAAATTTATTTTGCGGCCTCAATATCGCGTACATGCTCCCGAACGCGAACCCGAAGTTCGCGTGTAGTTAATCCCACGTAAATTTTATCACAAGGGCATGAAGCATAATATATTACACCCCGTGTGGCACAAGTAATGTGCCATACGATTTTAAATGTTTTGTCCCTTTTCGAATTATTGAAATCGACAGCACGCTCATTATTTGGACATGAGATACAGTCTCCACAGGGGGAGCAACCCCACTTTGGCCCTTTGGTTCCAAAATACTTTTTGCCTGGTGCTACTGGAGCATAAAAGCTCTGTACCAGGTAATCCTTAAGGTTCTTTGCCCGTCGGTATGTTACTGAGGGAAATCGTGGTAGAATCTTATTAAGTATTGGATCAGCTTTTAATATTGGCCAATATCTGTTCAACTGGTATTTCATTTCATCCCAGCGAGAATGATATGAAGTAATGAACCTTACCTCGTTACTTTTAGTTGTTTTCACAGCTGGTTTTAGGAGTATATTTCTTTCAGCATTTTCTGCTCGCTTTTTGGCCTTCCTGATACATCGTCTACTGTATCCGCGATCAATGAATCTGTTTGTCAGGTCCATTGCTTGCTTTTGAAAATCTTATTTTCTTGAGCAAGTGCGTTTCAGACTAAGGAATTGGCCTGTTGGTATAGCTGCAATGGTTTGTCTTGGATGTGCAGAGGTAGCATGGAGAAGTGAATTTACCGATGTTTCCTTCCTAAATAGATCAGTTTGAATAAATCCATTACCGTCACATTGGATCAAAATATCTAAAAAATCTACTTGTTTGTTATCAAATTTATATGTTAATTTAATATTCTGGTCATTTGAATTCAAATCATTCATAAATTGCTGTAGCTGTTCCGATGTCCCCTGCCAGATCATGAAAATATCATCAATGAAACGGGCCCAAAATACGACCCGCTCCATTGATGTACCATGGTCAGACAGGAATAGGTCTCTTTCCCACAGCCCCAGGAACAAATTTGCATATGAGGGTGCACATGCCGCTCCCATCGCAGTTCCCTGGAGCTGCAGGAAAAAGGACCCATTAAATGTAAATACATTGTGTGTTAGAGCGAACTCTAGTAGAGTGGTAAGTAATTGAGCAAAATTCTCATCTAAATTGCTCATACCTAAAAAGTATCTTGTAGCTTGTATTCCATCACTGTGTCTGATGCTGGTATACAGCGATTCGACGTCGCACGTCACCAACCACATATCCGCATCCAGATGTATATTTGCTAATTTCTGTAACAAATCGGATGAATCTCTAATATATGATGGCAAGCATTCTACTAGGGATTTGAGATGGTAGTCTATAAATTTGCAGATATTCTCTGTGAAATTACCTTGCCCGGAGATGATGGGTCTACCTGGTGGATTCCTCAAGTTTTTATGTACTTTTGGTAGTAAATACAAAGTTGCAATCACAGGTATTGGTACAATGAGTGCATCATATTCATTTTTAGTTATGATTTCATCATCCATTACTCGTTTTAGGATATTTTTTAGTAGCTCACTGTAAGAGAGGATTGGATTAAAGGTTAATCTCTTATAACATTTAATATCTCTTAATTGGCGATTTGCCTCTTTCTCATACATAACTCTAGGCCATATTACGATGTTACCCCCCTTATCAGCTGATTTGTATATTACATCTTTCAAAGCTTTTAATTTTTGAAGACTCGCTCTTTCATTTTTTGTTAAATTATCATTAATTAGGGTCTTCGGTATGGATTCAAATTCTTTTGTTACCGTTTTTACGAATGTATCGATCACGGGACATAAAAACAATGGTGGAAATTTTTCCGACTTTTTTTTTTATACAATCAGGAATTATTCTTACCTGTGTATCATCTTGCTCCCCCATAAGGCTCTCTAGGTCTCTCAGTGTAGTTTGTTCTTCCACTGTTTTGAAAATATGATCCTCCTCTCTAAAGTGCCATCTTTTGAACATTAATGTTCTCGCAAATAAGTTGAGGTCTTTTATGGCTGTAAAGGCATCAAATGGTGCAGTTGGCGAAAATGTTAGACCTTTACTCAACACACTTTTGTAAATTTCAGAAAGTACATGCTCTGATAGGTTAATTATCTTAGGGTTACGATCAAATAGTTCGCCTTGTCCATCAGGTCTCCTTTTATTCCGGCCATTGTATTTATTGTCAAATTTGCGTTTAGATCTTGTTGATCTTTGATTTGGCATGGAATGCTGTTGTGTCCGTTCTTCATTGCCGCTTTGAAGCGACACAGATGACATGGACGAGGATCTACTTATATTTCCTTTGAGTTCTTTGCGTCTCCTTCGATACACTCTTTGTTGTATAGCATCACTATGATCTCTAGATAGTTTTTTTATTTTTAAACTTTGTATTTCCTTCTTCCATACTTCAAATTGTTTATCTAATTCTTTATTGAACCCTAGTAAATCGTCTGGGGTGATAGTATCTTTCAATAATTTTTGATTTGCATCAATATCATTATCTATTGTTTCTAATGTTTGTTTATTCAGGCCGATAAGCAGCTCCATTAATTTTTTTGAGCATAAATTGCAAGCTTTTTCCCAATTTGAGATAAAATTCTCACTTTCTATGGGAAACGAGGGGAACAATTGTATACGTAATCCTCTCGGTATTAATCCCTTTTGTATATACTGTTCAAGAGAGGCTTTGTTCCACCAGACTTTAGTCCGTCTGTGGAATAAATTTTTGAGAGTTTTTTGGATATCTAGGCCGTTTCTCTGACTATTAGTACTGGCATCTGTGGGTGCATTAAAAACCGATTCAATTTTGGACTGCCAGGCACGTTCTCTGGCTTTGTAGTCCATAGGGAGAGTATTACCCAAATCTGTAATGAACAGAAAAACAATACAATAGAACCTATCCATAGGGTATGTACATACATCATTTAGACATAATCATTTTCCCCACATAACACGACTGTGCTCCTTATAAATATTGTACCAAGAAAGAAGAATGCATGGAGTCTTTAAGTCAAAGTATAAAACATGTACTTTATTTTGACAAAGTCTAAAAAGTTATTATCACATAAACTATTTTAAAAATGAAACACCACAGATGACAGACAAAAAGACCGCCAAAACATGAGACAATTACTCATAAGGATTCACATAACCTTTGTGTATCAACATATTCATTGGTGTGCAGTATCATAAAGAAAGTGCATAGTGCAACATAATTACTTGAACCATGGATGTGTCTGTTTCTAAAGGTATGAGAAATGTTCTATTGTCAGCCTCAGTCTAAGGGTAAGTAGAGACCCCCCTACCACTATTCCATTTTTTGTAAAGTGCAAATAATGAACAAACTGAACAGAGGTGGACTACTGACCCATGATGCTGTATCTCAGGAAATGGCGACCTGCCCCGACGCGCGTTTCGGCTTCCGCCTTCGTCTGGGGGTGGCACTTGCTAGTCTCTACTTCCTATTTATCCTATCTACTACCCAATTGAGAATTATTGTACTCAGCTGCAGAATATTACCTGAAAGGATCTCCGCCTGACGTCAAAAGACAGTGGGCGGTCGGGAAGGAGTTAAAAGAGAACTTGACACTTTATTACATAGAGCTGTGGATGAGTGACTTATTAGCCCTAAACTCAGAGAGGGTTTGGTAGTTGACTTTCCAATTGTACCGACCTTATATCTGTTACAAAAGGTCCACAAGAATCCCACCAATCCCCCAGGCCGTCCTATCGTCTCGGGTATTGGTTGTGTCTGCGAGAACATCTGCAGATTTATTGATTTTTTTCTCCAGAAATGTGTGGAGACGTTACCTTCATTTATAAAAGTTACAACCGATGTGTTACGACGTCTTGATGGTTTACATCTTGATGATGACATGCTTTTAGTTACATGCGACGTGAAGTTCTTGTATACGTCTATTTGTCATGACCATGGGGTACGAGCGTCTAAATATTTTTTACATATGACTAATTATGATTCTGATCTCATTGATTTTGTGATATCTTTGTTGGCTTTTCTCTCACACTCAATTTTTTTTACATTTAAGGATCGCTTCTTCCTTCAGCTCCAGGGCACGGCAATGGGGGCGACCTGTGCGCCCTTCTATACCAATTTGTTCCTGGGGCTGTGGGAGAGAGAAACAGTCCTAAACACTTCTGGTCATGACTCCATACTCCTATGGTCAAGATACATAGACGATATTTTGTTTATCTGGCAGGGCTCCACAGAGCATTTGGAGTCTTCTGTCCTCCCTCAATGCTAATGATGTGAACATCAGACTTACGTGGAAGTTTAGTAGGTCATCTGTTGAGTTTCTAGATGTCTTGATTTCTAAAGACTGTGATGTGTTGTCTCCACAGACATTTTTAGGAAAGAAACTTCGACCAATGCACTTCTCCATGCCACTTCATTTCACTACCCAAGAGTCAAGAAGGCCATACCAACTGGCCAATGCTTAAGGGCCCGGCATATCTGCTCCAATATTATTAACTTCGAACATCAAGCATCTGATATGTCAGTGCGGTTCCGTGATCGCGGATATAACCAAAGAGATATTAGACGGGGTTATTTGAGAGCCAAACATTCATCTCGTGAGGGATTTTTGGTGAGTAAGCCTAAACAAAAACAAATGTTTGACCATAATGTTAAGTTTATTACTACATTTTACTCCCAATGGGTAGAAATTCGTAAAATTTTACAAAAGCATTGGAGTGTACTCCTTACGGATCAAGATCCGTTCAGTAGTTTGCCTCAAAATCCCTCCATTACTTGGAGGAGATCTAAGATTTTGCGAGACCTTTTGACATCTAGTCATTATATTTCTAAGTCTCAAATCAACCCATTTGGAAGTCGTGGTCCTCTATGGGGGTCATTTAATTGTGGCGGTTGTGCTGCCTGCAAATATATTCTGCATTCGTTTTCTTTTTATAATTCTAAAAAGGACAGAGACTAGAAAATTGTCTTCAATATCCCCTGCAAAACTGAAGCTGTGATTTATTTTGCTACATGTTTTTGCGACTTAATCTATATTCGGATGACTAGCAGACCATTGAAGACACGAGTGCTTGAACATGTTAGCAAGATTCAGACAGCTATTAATTCAAAGGAGCTAGACCAACTACAACCTATTCCCCGTCATTTTTGCCAGTACCATTCTTGCGACCCTAGAGGCCTAAGGGTTCGGGGTATTGATAGGGTGAGTCTGGGATGTAGGGAAGGTGACCTTTGAAAAGCTCTTTTGAAAAAGAAAATGAAATGGATTACGTTGCTTAACACCACCACACCATTTTGCCTGAATGAGGCCATGAGCTTCAAACCCTTTCTTTAATAGTCACAACCTGCACAAATTTTATGGTGTTTTTTTAATGGTTTTTTTTTTATTTCTAATTTATGTTCTTTATATTCCAGTCTTGCTGGGTATACCATCATGATGTTTATGTCTACTAAATTCTACTTTCTACATATATACTATCTTCACTAGCTACCATGAAATGAGATCATCATCGGATATTCCCCTAATTTTCGTGGAATGGAATTGTATTATATCTTGTTGATATTATGAAATTGTATTTATTTTGGTTATGTATGGTGATGTTGATATACTTTACATATTTATTTAATATATGTTTTTTATTATTTATTATTTAATTTATTTGTTTTTAGTTAATATTTATTTAACTTTGTTTATTATTCATACAATATATATTATTTTTTTACTTTTCTATTTATTTATTTTTCATTGTTTTCTTTATTTTATCTCATCATATTATTTCATCTGTTGTATTTTATATGCCCTGCTTTTTTGGCACTATGCACTCAGTAATTTGCACATAATCTATGAATTGTTATGTTTTATATTTTTTGTATATTGAGATTTGCACTTTTTATGTTTCTTTTCACATTTTTATTTATTTTTATTTTTGCACTTGCACCGTATACATTTTTCTTAATTTTATTTATCCAGATTATATTTACTCTTTACTATTTTCTTTTCTTTTTTCATATTATTTATCACTTAGTTGATAGTTTGGCTTGGCATATTTATATGTGATTCATCTTCGTGGCCGACATTCTGGTCACGTGTATATATATATATATATATATATATATATATATATACTTCTTTTTTTTCTTTTATTTTCTATCTATTTATTTCATTATCAAGTTATTTTTTATATATAACCTTTGTCATGTTTCTATATATTTTTTTGTGTTTTTCGCATATATTAATTATATATGGGGTTATATATTAATTTCTTCATTTATTTTATTTATTGATCATGTAGAGTATATATTCATTTCATGATTATCTTTTTGTGGGTATTTATTGATCTCTCGTACAATGAATTTCTTTTATATATATATATATATATATATATATATATATATATATATATATATATATATATATATATATACACTACCGTTCAAAAGTTTAGGGTCACTTAGAAATTTCCTTATTTTTGAAAGAAAAGCACAGTTTTATTCAATGAAGATAACATTAAATTAATCAGAAATACACTCTATACATTGTTAATGTGCTAAATGACTATTTTAGCTGCAAACGTCTGGTTTTTAATGCAATATCTACATAGGTGTATAGAGGCCCATTTCCAGCAACCATCACTCCAGTGTTCTAATGGTACATTGTGTTTGCTAACTGTGTTAGAAGGCTAATGGATGATTAGAAAACACTTGAAAACCCTTGTGCAATTATGTTAGCACCGCTGTAAACCGTTTTGCTGTTTAGAAGAGCTATAAAACTGACCTTCCATTGAGCTAGTTGAGAATCTGGAGCATTACATTTGTGGGTTCGATTAAACTCTCAAAATGGCTAGAAAAAGAGAGCTTTCATGTGAAACTTGACAGTCTATTCTTGTTCTTAGAAATGAAGGCTATTCCATGCGAGAAATTGCCAAGAAACTGAAGATTTCCTACAACGGTGCGTACTACTCCCTTCAGAGGACAGCACATACAGGCTCTAACCAGAGTAGAAAGAGAAGTGGGAGGCCCCGCTGCACAACTGAGCAACAAGACAAGTACATTAGAGTCTCTAGTTTGAGAAATAAAATGCCAGTGTCAACGTCTACAGTGAAGAGGCAACTCGGGATGCTGGCCTTCAGGGCAGAGTGGCAAAGAAAAAGCCATATCTGAGACTGGCTAATAAAAGGAAAAGATCAATATGGGCAAAAGCACACAGACATTGGACAGAGGAAGATTGGAAAAAAGTGTTATGGACAGACGAATCGAAGTTTGAGGTGTTTGGATCACACAGAAGAACATTTGTGAGACACAGAACAACTGAAAAGATGCTGGAAGAGTGCCTGACGCCATCTGTCAAGCATGGTGGAGGTAATGTGATGGTATGGGGTTGCTTCGGTGCTGGTAAAGTGGGAGATTTGTACAAGGTAAAAGGGATTTTGAATAATGAAGACTATCACTCCATTTTGCAATGCCATGCCATACCCTGTGGACAGCGCTTGATTGGGGCCAATTTCATCCTACAACAGGACAATGACCCAAAGCACACCTCCAAATTATGCAAGAACTATTTAGGGAGGAAGCAGGCAGCTGGTATTCTATCTGTAATGGAGTGGCCAGCGCAGTCACCAGATCTCAACCCCATAGAGCTGTTGTGGGAGCAGCTTCACCGTATGGTACGCAAGAAGTGCCCATCAAGCCAATCCAACTTGTGGGAGGGGCTTCTGGAAGCATGGGGTGAAATTTCTCCCGATTACCTCAGCAAATTAACAGCTAGAATGCCAAAGGTCTGCAATGCTGTAATTGCTGCAAATGGAGCATTCTTTGACGAAAGCAAAGTTTGAAGGAGAAAATTATTATTTCAAATAAAAATCATTATTTCTAACCTTGTCAATGTCTTGACTATATTTTCTAGTCATTTTGCAACTCATGCTTTTCTTTCAAAAATAAGGAAATTTCTAAGTGACCCTTAACTTTTGAACGGTAGTGTATATATAAAATAACCCTCCTAAATAATGTACCCCCACTGTAAATAATAAAAATAGTAGAAGTCACTGAGTTCCGTGATCATATAAAAGGTGGCCTCAGGTTAAATGCATTTATAAAGGTCACAGGACTCTGAGATAACTGAGGTTCAAATATTCTTTGTAGTTTATAGTAGTGGGTATATTATTCTTAATAATACATGGTTGCAAAATCTCTTTTCATGTACAGTTTGTTATAGATATCCTTCTGCATATATAGTTTATTATATATACATTTTTATGACCTGGTTATTATACAACATTCTAATGCTGACTCTTTAACCCCTTAGTGACCAGCCTATTTTATGCCTTAATGACCAAGCAATTTCTTCAGTTTTTTCATCGTCGCATTCAAAGAGCTATAATTTTTTTTTTCCATAGACATAGCTGTTTGAAGACATCTTTTTGGGATTATTTGTTTTTTTAATGGCATTATTTTGGGGTACATATCATTTTTTAATTAACTTTTATTAACCTTTTTGGGGTGAATAGAAAAAAAACATCAATTCTGCCATTGTACTATGTATAAATTTATTGTTATAAATTTACGCCGTTCACCGTGCGGTGTAAATAACATGTTACTTTTATTCTATGGGTCGGTACAATTACGAAGATACCACATTTGTATAGTTTTTTTTAATGTTTTACTACTTTTGCACAATAGAAACACTTGAACTAAAATTATTTGTTTTTGCATCGTTGCTTTCCAAGATCCATGTTAGCATTATTAGCGTCTGTCAACCATTTGTCTGTGTTAATATCGCCAGTAAGGAATCCTGCCATCCCCACTTAGTATTAAAAATAAATAGGTAATTCACTGTATCAAAGATAGAAAATGTCGTTCAATATATTTATTATAGTTAGATTTACAGTCTGAAAGAACGATTAAAAGAAAATTTTATTGGTAATTCATATAAAATATGGCTCAAACGGCCACTATGTCCAGAAACAGGCAAAAGCAAGTGGTCAGCGAGAGGAAAAGCGGCCAGGGGTGATAGTACATATATTTTCCCAAAGACCACTTTCCCTAATTGTATAATAAATGTTCACTTCACCCTTGCCAATGATTTCAATTGATCCTACGCGTTTCAGTATCACCACCAGCGTGATACATCATCAGGGATTCATAGAAATATTGATTTAAAATGCCGGATAGCACTATTTATGTGCTGATTTAGCCTCCTGGCGCGTGTACGACTCGGATGTACGACACGCGCCGGAGGAACCACGGACCTTTAAAGTTTTGAGCCCGCCTTTCCTATGTCGTCACACCGGCTAGCCACCAACCTGCATCGAACACGACAGGTCTGACGTGCCAGAGGCAGCAAGCCTACATACTGGCGACCAATGAGAGCGCCTGGACGACAACGCTTCCGTGGTAACCATGGGGAACTAAACGCGGCTCCATAGATACAAGCCGATAATACACAGAACAAAGTAGATACACAGACCGGGTAGGTACCTGGCATCATTTCTTCTACATGTCGGCACTCACTAGATTGGAGCCATAAGAATAGATAATGCTAACAGACAATATCGGAATATTATTAGGATTCAACGTGTTACCTAGGAGCCGCCTCACACGGAAGCTGACTCCTGGTATTTACACATGTTACCTAGGCAACGCCTCACCTGGAGGCTATCTCAAGAAATCGCATTTAAAAAAAAAACACAGATCGTCAGACGCAGCTTAACCTGAATGCAGACAGTATCATGATGTTAACTACACATGTACCCTAGTAAAAAGCGTCCCAACAGGGTGGGGGGGGGGTGATTTGGTTTTTGCCCCCTGAATCGCCTCTCTTGTTGCACAACCCACTAAGGCACAGCTTACATGAAGTCAGCCGATTAGATAGAGCCAGGACCATTAGACCATGTTAATAGGCATTCTCGGGATATGTCATAATTTCCTATATTCACTGGGAGCTGGCAACAGATACAGCAGCTAGGGGCGCTCACTATACTTACTCGCCTCCGAGGTCCAAATAGAATGATGCAAACCATTTGTGAGGGCACGAACACAAGGTCGCCTATAAAGGACATAATGTTCGCAATAGACACTAGGAGCTAATGGTTAGAGAAAACACGAATACGAAATCTGCTCATTCAGGCCATGAGGGTTAATGGTCGGCATTCTGAAGATCCATTCGGCCTCCTTTTGTAGGATCTTTTTGTCCAAGTCTCCACCTCTCAGCAGTGGCCTAACGTATTCAAATCCCTGAAACCCAAGGACCATAGCATCTCCATTATGACATGCCCACACGTGGCGTGACACCGGGGTGTCCACTTTCCTCCTGACATCCCCTATATGGTTACGAATCCTTCTCCTAAACTCCCTGCCAGTTTTACCCACGTATTGCAGGTGACATCTACATGTAATGAGGTAAACGATCCCCTTAGTTTTAAAATTGATGTAATGTTTCTCCAGTTTTTGAGCTCATGAAATTCTTGCTACACAAAATAGACATACAGGCTTTACTTGATCCACATCTAAAAGTACCTTTCAGATACTGTTCAGCCAGGTGCTTGGTTGAGTCTGCGGTTGAAGGTGACTATGGATGAGTCGATCCCTTAAATTACGCCCGCTTCTGTATGTAATCATAGTGGAGTCCCCTACCAGATTCCCCACATCCGGATCAGCTTTGAGAATGCCCCAGAATCGTTTTAGGACTTCCCTGACCTCTCTGTTTGCTGAATCAAAGGTGCCAATAACCCTAATAAGTTCCTCCTCCACTTTCTCGGGTTTAGGGTTCAACAGATAATTTCTATTACAACCCAGGGCATTCTGATATGCCACCTTTAAGACATCCTTGGGATACCCCCTACGTCTAAACCTACATTCAAGATCTCGTGCAGAGACCTTGAAGTCAGAAATGGTAGAACAGTTTTGACGCGCCCTCAGGTATTGACCCTTGGGTATCCCACGCCTCAGATTCATGGGGTGCCAGCTTTCCCAGCGTAACAGGCTATTTGTAGCAGTCTTCTTACGATACATATTGGTTTGGATGATCCCTGAATCAGTCTTAGAAATCATGACGTCCAAAAATGTAATTTTTGTTTCTTGAATTTCTGATATAAAAAATAGTCCTAGCTCAATTGCATTCAAGATATTGACAAACTCTTCAAAGTCACCCTTAGTTCCCGTCCAAAGGATCAAGACATCGTCAATAAATCTGATCCAAAGGAGGATACATGATGACCATTTCTCCATGAGGTCACTGAAAACAACCTCTTTCTCCCACCAGCCCAGATAAAGATTTGCAAAGGTGGGGGCACATGGGCTGCCCATTGCCACCCCCCTGAGCTGGTGGTAGGTCTTTTGGTCAAACAAGAAGATATTGTGTTCCAGGATGAATCTCTGCAGATCAATGACAAGCTCATTGTGGGCCTGAAATTGTATCCCTTTATCATTTAGAAAATATTCTACAGCTCTACATCCCTGATTATGACTTTGAGGGATGGAGCTGTATAAGGATTCTACATCCAGAGAGGCCAAAAGCACGTCACGATCACAACGTATACCCTCCAGTCTTCTCAGCGCATCCATGGTGTCCCTCACATAGGATGGTAGGGAAACCACAAATGACCTAAGGATCTGGTCGAGATATAAGCTGACATTCTGCGTTAAACTGTCTATCCCTGATACAATGGGGCAGCCTTTGAGAGGAGTCACCCCCTTATGTATTTTAGGGAGACAGTAGAATGTTGCCGTCTGTGGATGTTCCACAAGCATAAAATTCATTTCCGTTTCACTGATAAGGTTACAAGACTTAGCTGGACCAAGGATATTCTTTAATTTGTCTCTGAAAATGACGGTGGGGTCACTAGTAAGCACCCTATAGCATTGTCGATCCCCTAGGATTCCTTGACACATCTTGCTATATTGCGGGCGATCCATCACCACTATGTTTCCGCCTTTATCAGAAGGCTTAATAATGATGGTATCGTCTCTTTCTAGAGATATTAAACCTTCCATTTCTCCCCTGGTGATATTGGAGCTGTGCTCTCTCTGGTTGATTCATTTCAATTGATCCTCCACCACTTTTACAAAGACATCATTAGGGGTGTTGTCACTGAGGGGTGCATATTTGGTTGAGGGGACCCTCAGTTGAGTAAATGGGCCTTTGCCCGCCTCTCTGTGACCTTCCTCCCAAAGACCCTCCAGCAGCTTAAAGTGTGGTAGATCCTCCTCCACAATCCCCAGTTCGAGACACTATCGTTTGTCATGCATATTAAAGAATTTTTTCCACTTTCAAGCTTTCGAGCAAATAAATTTAGATCCTTAACCCATGTAAAGAAGTTACATTTATTGGTGGGGACAAAGGATAAACCCTTACTGAGAACCTCAATTTCCTCCCTTGTTAAATTCCGTATAGAGAGGTTCACTATCTGGAGATCATCATGGCCCCCCGATGTAAAGTCTAGATTTCCCTTCTGTCTCGCAGAAGATAGTCTGAGATCGGGTGACTCTTGGCTAAAAAACCACCACGATACTGACTTTTACCTCTACCTCTCCCTCTTTGATTCATACGGGTCGGGTACATACCCTGGTCATTCCCTCCCCCGCCTCTTCTAGGTGGGTTTCTGCCAAAGTCTGAGTCTGATTGCTCCTGCTCAGATGACGACAAGTCAGTATCAGGTTCATGGGATGCACCCGTTCTAGCACTGTAATCGAAAATTCTCCCTTCTTTGACGTCCAACGTGTCACGCACGAATTGGAAGTGTTTCCTCTCTTTAATGTGACATGTGAACTTCTCTACTGCTTGTTGCAAGATAGTCTCTTTTCTTTCATATTCAAGATTATTACTGAATTTTTTTGCAGCAGCAATATCTTCTTTAAGTTCTTGAGTGCTACGAGCTAAACAATTGTTCTCTTCTTCTAATAAAATTCCCATAAACCTTAATGACGATTCAATGGACTCTTTTTCCCACTTTCTCAAGAGCTCAGGAGAACGGACCCTTTCTGCCGAGATAAGGGAAATTCTAAGGCTTCGGGGAACAATTTTATTTTTGATATAAGTCTCCAAAGTTTGGATTTCCCACCAAGATCGAAATGGTCTTTGTATACCTTGGTTAACTGTCGGAAAGAAGCAGTAATACTTAGATTCTGAGATTGGGATGCAAATTCTTTGTCTGAAAAAACCTCCCTGTCAACCATTTGTCTGTGTTAATATCGCCAGTAAGGAATCCTGCCATCCCCACTTAGTATTAAAGCCATAACTTTTTTATTTTTTCGTCAATGTAGTGATGTGTGGGCTTGTTTTTTGCAGGACACAATGTAGTTTTCATTGGTATTTTTTTGAGGCACATGGGAATAACTTTTATTATACATTTTTTGAGGGGCAATAGAAAAAAATAGCAATTCCGCCTTTATTTTTTGAGGTTGTTTTTTTTACAGCGGCCACCCTGTGGTTTAAATTACATGTTAACTTTTTTCCTCGGGTCATTACGATCGCTGGCGATACCATATATGTGTATTTTAATTTCTTTTTTTACACTTTTACTTAATAAAACAACTTTTTATTAATAATTTTTATTTCACATTAATTCATTATTTTTTTAGTCACACTAGGGGACTTTTGATCGCTTATATAATGCTTTGGTATACTTAGTATACCAAAGCATTTCTGCCTGTTAATGCAAAACTGAAAGGCAATATATTCGGCCATGCCTCTTGCACGGCGTAATAGGCCTATAGCCAGGGCAGGCCTGGGGGCCTTTGCTATGACCTGGTTGCAATGACAACCTATCGGAGGCACGCAATCGCATTTACGGGATGCTGATGGGAGCCCCCTCCCTCTGTAAACTACTTAAATGCGGCGGTCGCTTTTGACCGCAGCATCGAAGGGGTTAAACGTTCGCGATCTGAGAAAATTTGATCGCTACCATTAGTGCAGGAGCCTGACTGTCATGAGACAGCTGAGCACCCGCTTTAGCCTGCACAGGAAACCCATGCAGGACTTAGACTAGGCTGCACCTATGAAAAGGCATATTGGTGCCTAATGCCCATTAGTGACTGCCGTGAAAAGGCTTATTTGTGGTCACTATCTGTGCTGGGTTTCTCAGACTTATCCAGGTTGCACACGGAACACAATGGGGCACATTTATAAATAGGCGTCACTCAATACGTTCACTAGAAATGTGCCTCAAAATTCATAACATTCAACATATTTCTAAAATAATTCAGTCATTTCTTTGTTAGACAGTTGCATGTTTACATAGTTATGTCACTTTGAAAAATGTAATATACAAGAGCTAATTCATGTCACAGTAAGGCTAGGGCTACACAGTGACTAAAGATTGCTGTATCCCGCTGCCTGCATCACAGGTAATGAAAGTTAATGTAATTGCTTTGTGACCCGCAGGTTGCCAGGAACAGTCGCAAGAAGTTCTATAGCATTTTACAGCGCTGGGGGCCATTCTGGATATAGGAGCCATGGAGACAAGCAGGACGCTCTGTCACCTACTGCATAGTTATGAGCAGCTGGCAGCACGTACTTTACACAGTTCGTGCTGCTGCTCAAAGCAAAATCAGTAATATAAGTGATTAAAAAAACAAACTGTACTATAATCGTTTTTAACTGAAAGTGGAGGTTCACTTTAAAATAATGGATTGGGTTAAACTGCAGTACTATGTAATATCAGTTATTCAGTCATTTAGTACTATTTTTCACAATATACTCAGGAAACATTAGCACACATTACTGAGTATCTAAACCATAACATCGTCTTTGTTTCCATTTGCTAGACATAGGATTTAGCGGCAATTGTCTTCCAGGCTGTGAATGATGGTGATACGAACAGTTTATTATATAGAACATATTAAACACCTTTTATTTAACACTATTAAGAGTATAATTGGGTTATCATTGACAAATATAAAACTATAAATTGCTTTTCTTTTACTTCTTCAACAGTAGAACGTTGAAACATCTCCTCTGCCCAAGGACTGTGGGATTCTTTACACATTCTCGGATCTGTTCTATATTCCTGAGCTCGTAAGTATCATGTGCTCCACATAGACAATTCCTTGTACCATACTACTCGATGTATCAATGTGTAACAGTATGCAGTAAGCATCTATGTTCCCTCTAGTGGCGGTTGTAAGCAGGCATAATTTGATCATAGGCAATGGAAGTGAACAATGATGATGTATCCAGCACTCAATATAAAAGTTAAATGGTTTATTAGGTCATGTTAAAAACAGAAGATTAAAACAAAAATCCCGGGATCACGCTTACGCATTTCAGACCGTCTTGGTCCTTAATCATAGCTTGGTGTTCCACTAAAGAATTCACGTATTTATACTCTATATCATGGGTCAGGTGACATCATGTTGGGCGGGCTTGAAAAATTAACCATTTCATACATAGTCAGAGTTATATTGTGTAACATCACTATAAACTCTGTTTAAAACATTAATTTATACTCAAATTTTTACACGATGAATTCAACATATATCATTAAGATGTTTCAGTAAGAAATTATAAGAGTATTTCATGGAGTAAGGAAAACGTAGGTGTCAGGCAATCTAAATCAATGTTCAAGTATGTTAACAATTTTACGTGATAATGAGATGTGTGAGGAGCAGCTTTCCATGTGTTATCAGAATAAGGAAATGGGAAAATATTTTTACATCGTTCAATAGTTATCAATTAATTGAGATGATTTATATTGTTGTTTTTAAATGAGTTATTAACCCCTTAATGACCGGGCCTGTTTGGGCCTTAATGACCAAGCCAGATTTGTTAAATCTGGTATGTGTGACTTTATCAGAGAATAACTCAGCGAAAGTTTTGAATATCCAAGTAATTCTGACATTGTTTTTTCGTCACATGTTGTACTTTATTTTAGTGGTAAAAGTAGACTGATACGATTTACGGAAATTAATAAAAAAATAGAAAAAATTAAGAAATTTTGTAAAAATTATCATTTTTCCCTATTTTTAGCAGCAATATGTCACATATATACATACATACAGTACAATTTTTTTTATTAAATATATATTTCCATCTCTTTACTCTATTTTGGCAGCACTTTTGAAAAAAAATTTTTTTTTTTGAGCAATTTAGAAGACTTACAAGTTTAGTAATAATTTTATACATTTTGAAGTACATTTGGTTTTCCTGCACCAAGCCAGGTTTTCAGAGGCTCTATAGGTGTCAGAATGGTGGAAACCAACACAAGTGACCCCATTTTGCAAACTACACCCCTTAAGGTATTTATTAAGGGGTGTTGTAAGTATTTTGACCTAACAGTTTTTTTGTAAGAATTCATGCAAAGCAGGCGTAAAAAAATATAATCTCACTTTTTTCATAAAAGTATAACTTTGAAGACCGATTTCTTTGTAAAGCGACCATGAGAATGAAGAAACACACCCCAAAATCTATCACCCTGTTTCTCCTGTTTTCAAAAATGCCCCCATTGTGACTCTAATGCATTGCCTGGACACACGGCAGGGCCCGAAAGGAAGGGAACACCCGGAGACTTTCAGGTCTCATATTTTGCTTGAAAATGTTTTAGGCCCCACTGTATATTTGGAGAGGTTTTGAGCTACCAGAACGATAGAAACTCCCCATAAATGACCCCATTTAGAAAACTAGACCCCTTAAGGTATTTATCTAGGGGTTTACTGAGTATTTTGACCCCACAGTTTTTTGCTAAATTTAATGCATAGCAGGTGAAAAAAAATAAAAAAATAACTTTTTCCATAAAAATTTCACTTTGAAGACCGATTTCTGTGTAAAGCGACCATAAGAATGAAGAAACACACCCCAAAATCTATCACCCTGTTTCTCCTGTTTTCAAAAATGCCCCCATTGTGACTCTAATGCATTGCCTGGACACACAGCAGGGCTTGAAAGGAAGGGAGCACCCGGAGGCTTTCAGAACTCATATTTTGCTTGAAAATGTTTTAGGCCCCACTGTATATTTGGAGAGGTTTTGAACTACCAGAACGATAGAAACTCCCCATAAATGAACCCATTTAGAAAACTAGACCCCTTAAGGTATTTATCTAGGGGTGTAGTGAGTATTTTGACCCCACAGTTTTTTGCTAAATTTAATGCATAGCAGGTGAAAAAAAATAAAAAATCACTTTTTCCATAAAAGTATCACTTTGAAGACCGATTTCTGTGTAAAGCGACCATAAGAATGAAGAAACACACCCCTAAATCTATCACCCTGTTTCTCCTGTTTTCAAAAATGCCCCCATTGTGACTCTAATGCATTGCCTGGACACACAGCAGGGCTTGAAAGGAAGGGAGCACCCGGAGGCTTTCAGAACTCATATTTTGCTTGAAAATGTTTTAGGCCCCACTGTATATTTGGAGAGGTTTTGAACTACCAGAACGATAGAAACTCCCCATAAACGACCCCATTTAGAAAACTAGACCCCTTAACGTATTTATCTAGGGGTGTAGTGAGTATTTTGACCCCACAGTTTTTTGCTAAATTTAATGCATAGCAGGTGAAAAAAAATAAAACATCACTTTCTTCATAAAAGTATCACTTTGAAGACCGATTTCTGTGTAAATCGACCATAAGAATGAAGAAACACACGCCAAAATCTATCACCCTGTTTCTCCTGTTTTCAAAAATGCCCCCATTGTGACCCTAATGTGTTGCCTGGACACACAGCAGGGCCCGAAAGAAAGGGAGCACCCGGAGGCTTTCAGGACTCCTATTTTGCTTGAAAATGTTTTAGGCCCCACTGTATATTTGGAGAGGTTTTGAGCTACCAGAACGATAGAAACTCCCCATAAACTACCCCATTTAGAAAACTAGACCCCTTAAGGTATTTATCTAGGGGTGTAGTGAGTATTTTGACCCCACAGTTTTTTGCTAAATTTAATGCATAGCAGGTGAAAAAAAATAAAAAATCACTTTTTCCATAAAAGTATCACTTTGAAGACCGATTTCTGTGTAAAGCGACCATAAGAATGAAGAAACACACCCCAAAATCTATCACCCTGTTTCTCCTGTTTTCAAAAATGCCCCCATTGTGACCCTAATGCATTGCCTGGACACACAGCAGGGCTCCAAAGGAAGGGAACACCCGGAGGCTTTCAGGACTCCTATTTTGCTTGAAAATGTTTTAGGCCCCAATGTGCATTTGGAGAGGTTTTGAGCTGCCAGAACGATAGAAACTCCCCATAAACGACCCCATTTAGAAAACTAGACCCCTTAAGGTATTTATCTAGGGGTATAGTGAGTATTTTGACCCCACAGTTGCTAAATTTAATGCATAGCAGGTGAAAAAAAATGAAACTTCACTTTTTTCATAAAAGTATCACTTTGAAGACCGATTTCTTTGTAAAGCGAACATGAAAATGAAGAAACACACCCCAAAATCTATCACCCCGTTTCTCCTGTTTTCAAAAATACTCTCATTGTTGCCCCAATATGCTTATTAGACGTGTGGCTGGGCCAAAAAGAGAGGGAGCACCCTTTGGCTTTCAGGGCACAATTGAATAAATTCTAGGCCCCATATCATGCATTTAGAGGCATTGAGCTGCCTGAACAAAAAAAAAAAACCACGCAGAAATGACCCCATTTTAAAAACTAAACCCCTAAAGGTATTCATCTAGTGGTGTAATGGGCATGCGGACCAAAAATTTTTTAAAGGAGGAAATAATGGGTATCATTTCAGACACTATGGGTATATAATGTTTTCTTCAAACTCTTATTACGTTTCCACATGAAACAGAGGAGACGTGGTAGAAGGTTATTTTGTTAGAAATATGCCACATTAATAAATTTGTGCGGCATACAGAAGAGAAGTGAAGCCGTGTATTCATAATGGATACATGTCGCTATAGACGTATTTGCCTGTACTTATTACTATGTCTTGCTGAAGAAGCAGTTGGTGCCATTCTGATGTCATTGTGGACAGAATTCTGTCCTAATATAAAATCAGTCAGAGAGGAAAAAATAAACTGTACTGGAGTGACGGGCAATATCTTCAAACAAATGGAGGAAAATGTATCCAACTATGTTGCAAACTCGAGTCTGTTCACTAGATAGAAGAACCTGCAGGGCTGTCAAGACAAGCTTTTTTTTTTTCAGTGACTGGTTGTACAACGTCTCTTTAGCTCCATCAATCCTTATGAGGGACTAATGTGCCAAGTGACGCGGTACACCATAACAGGCCCCTGCCCGGCAAGGTAGGAACCGTTATGTGCACAAAACAACCAATCACCTACAGAATATATAAAGGGACAGTGTCCAAAACCATCTATAGGAACAGTAAAGGATCACTAATCCCCAAAATGATGTCAGTATTTCCAGAAGAACCGTAACAAAGCCCATGGTGTATTGATAAGGAACAGCTCGATTATTAGAGATCCTCCAAAAAAAAAATATCATGCCCGTATCACGGTACAGAATTAGGAATGTAACCGCTGAATGTGGCAGGACATAGTCATAAGAAAAAGGAAATACATCCCCAATTTATTCTTGTAACCATTGCTAAAATGCACGACTTCCACTAATTCAGGGGCGGCACGGGCCGCAGGTGTTGGATTTATCTACTAATAAATGCAATGCCCACATTTATTTTTTATTTCAAGAACACTTGTGGGGTTCATGTTCTGAATAGACAGATGTGGGCTCCTGCACAATAAACAGTATTCATTTGTGAGTGATCAAGTCCTGGATTTAATTGTCCAAGAATTGTATAAAAAAAAATCATAAAGGGGAAATTTAGTTTTACAGTCTGAAATAAATAAACCTCCCCATGAGAATCCCTCCCTCCCTTGCAAAGCCCAGAAACTAAACAAAAAAATATGCATAAATGAAATTGACTCCCTAAAAAGAATCCCCCTCCCATCCCACCCTTTTTGGTTTTCCCTAAATTATAGATAAAATTAATAATTGGAAACGGTGTGGTAGGTCTCAAAACAGGGGTAGTTGCACAGGCCTGGATTTGAAGGGCACATGGGGCAGTAAAACTGGGAATCGCTCCTCCTTCCGTGTTTACTGCACACCCGGCATCTCTTTTGGGGGTATCTTTGGTTCACAGAGGCAGGGACGGGGTGAAGGAAGTGGCGCTCAGTGAGCCTTTTGACATCCTCTGACTCGAAGGAGTCTCTAGGTGCGGGGGAGTCAAACAGGAAGTGCTCTATAATTTTCTCCTGATACTGGAGGAAACTGAGCGTTCCCTGGGTCTTGTAGAGCACATAACTGTTGTAAGTGGCCATTTGGATAAGGTAGATCGCTACCTTTTTATACCAGGCCCTAGTTTTGCGCTTGGCCAGGTACGGTTGTAGGACCTGGTCAGATAGATCGACTCCCCCCATGAACTTGTTATAGTCCACCACGCAGACCGGTTTCCTCTTATCAGAGGTAGCGCCCCTCTCTCTTACTGCCACTGTGGTGTCCTCGTGCACGGTGGAGAGCATGTACACGTCCTTTTTGTCACTCCATTTGACAGCGAGCAACTGGTCACTTGCAAATGAGAGTGACGCACCCCTTACTAGTCGCCTGGACACCAGTCGTTGAGGGAAGCCGACTCTATTTTTTCGTACCGTCCCACAGGCCCCTGTATTCGCAGCATGGAGGGACTTATACAGGGGGACACTGGTGTAGTAATTGTCGGTGTACACATGGTACCCTTTTTGTAGGAATGGCACCATGAGTTCCCAGACAATTTTCCCACTAATGCCAATATCCTCTGGGCATCCTGGGGGATTAAGGTGGCGGTCCCTGCCCTCATAAATGAAAAAGCCACAGGTGTAGCCCGTTGTGCTCTCGCACACCTTATAGAGTTTCACTCCGTATCGGGCTCTTTTGGAGGGGTTGTATTATCGAAACGATAGACGGCCCTTGAAGGACATAAGGGACTCATCTACCGCTAGTTTTTGGCCTGGGGTGTATAAATTGAAAAATTAGTCACTTAGGAGGGAGATTAGGGGTCTCAGTTTGTTGAGGCGATCATAGGCTGGGTCACTTCTTGGGGGGATTTGTGTATTGTCAGAAAAATGCATGAAACGCATTAGAGTCTCATAGCGCGTTCGGGCCATAACGGCTGCAAATACAGGCATGCTATGGATAGCGCTGGTAGCCCAATAGGAGCGGATAGAGGTTTTTTTTTACTATCCCCATGTTTAGGGTAATTCCCCAAAATTTTTTCATTTCAGAAACTGTTGTGGGGATCCATCCTCTGGCATAGCAAGACCTGGGATTTTGGGTGCCAAATTGCCTGGCGTATAAATTTGTCTGCTGGACGATTAGTTCCAGGACCTGATCGCCTATAAACAAATGAAAAAAATTATAGGGGCTAAAATTTGAGACATCTGCGTTGATGCCTGGAGTCGCTGTAAATGGCAAAACTTGGGGGGAGAAAGCAATTGCAGGATCCCAAATTGCGGAAGGGACTGCAGTACTAGGCCCGTCTCCTGACGCTTCACCGCTGACCACCATAGGGCTGGGGGGTCCAGTGGCAGAAGCAGAACTTGTGTCGCTTTCTGAGCCAAGTTCTGCTTCTGACGCAGTTTCCGTATCACTGCCGGAACCGCTAGAGCATAGCATGGCGTATGCCTGCTCTGCAGAGAACATTCTGCGGCTTCTGCGGTTCATGTTCACCACACTAATAATTTTTTTTTTTTTTAGAAGACAAACAAAAAAACGGGTGTGATTACGTGTAATCTGGGGTAATTACGGGTAATCTGGGTTAATTACGTGTAATCTGGGGTAATTACGGGTAATCTGGGGTAATTACGTGTAATCTGTAGTAATTACGGGTAATCTGGGGTAATTACGGGTAATCTGGGGTAATTACGGGTAATCTGGGGTGATTACGGGTAATCTGGGGTAAATTACGGACAATATTCGGATAATATCGGAACACTGGCGAGTAAGTATGTGGTGTATTTTACAGTATAATACAGCACAAGATTTGTATAGTATCTCTCTCTCTCCTCTCACAGATCAACTACAGTGAGAGGAGGGAGGGAAAGAGCACAAATCTTGTGCTGTATTTTGAAAATATGGGACTATGGTCACTGTGATAGGTATATCACAGTGACCATCTGATCAGGGACCAATTATAACGGTCCCTGATCAGTTTCTATTTACAGGCAGAATAGCTGCCTTTCACTGACAGCGCATGCGTGCGCCATTTTTATTTTTATTTTCCCGGCGGTTGGGGGAGGGGGGGCACGATCGGGGTCCTAACAAGTAGTTTTTTATCTCCTCTCACCAAACATTCATGGTGAGAGGAGATAAAAAGTCAGATTTCAATTCTGCATTAATTGTAACGGCGATCGCCGGTATTCGTTGAATACCGGCGATCGCCGGTTTGGGGACCGCAAACAACGGTCCCCAGACTGTGCTCCAAGCCCTCAGCTACCTCTGGTAGCTGAGGGCAGGGAGCTATCGCTCTGCACGGCGCCGCAATCTTAATTAGATTGTGTGCGCATGCGCCATTTTTTTTCTCTTCCCGGCAGCTGCGGGAGGAGAAGAGAAGGGGGGCACGATCGCGGGCATCGGAGGCCCTTCAGGTTAGTTTTTTATCTCCTCTCACCAAACATTCATGGTGAGAGGAGATAACAATGTCGATTTTCCACCGCTGCACTAATTGTAACGGCAATCGCCGGTTTGGGGACCGCAAACAACGATCCCCAGAGTGTGCTCCAAGCCCTCAGCTATCTCTTTTCACGGCGCCGCAATTTTATTCTGATGCAGTGCCGTGAAAAGGCGTATGCATCAGAATTAAGCCCGTTAGTGGCCGCCGTTAAAAGGCGTATTGGCGGTCACTAACGGGTTAAACATATACCTTTGTGAGTCTATCTTACATATTAATAAGTGTCCGTGGTGCTGAAGGATAGCACCAAATAAGATGACTAGGAAATGACGTTTGTGTGGCGCTGAAGAATAGCTCCATGGGATAACCCATACATCTAGAGAACTAATTAGATTTAAATAATATTTATAATGTAGACTGGTTTGATGGTATCTACTATTGTGTATATAATGTTTGATTTCTCACTATTGCATTGCATTATTTAGCAAAATGTGCAAATTATATTGTTTAAGTCATAGTTGTTTCATACCCACGTGTAGTATTGTATTTCAGCACAAGAATTAGGACAATATGAGCAGTCCATGTGTATGGGACCTACTATAGTCAATTAGGTAGACTACATGAGTTGGTCTTGAACTTGGTATCTATAAAGTGATGGTATCATGTCATAAGTGTCTAATGGTACTAGATTTACATAAATGTAACATTTAGAAAAACAGTTGTTTATCTTTGTATACCCTAAAAATAATTTTTGGGGTTAAAATAATTTCATTAATTTAGTAAGATCATTTCTATAATTCATTCCTTGCGGAAAACGGGTGTCTAATTTTCGAATCCATAATGCCTCTCTGTTTAAGAGAAACTTTCTCCAATTTCCACCCCTTTTAAGATAATATACCCTTTCTAGACCGAAGACTGGTATTGCGTTGGTGGAGATCAATAAAATGTTTGGCTGCTTCTGATACGTTAATTTTATTTGGGTTTTTAATGTCTGCTAGATGTTCCACCACTCTTTTCTTTAGTGGTCTAATTGTGCAACCTACATATTGTACATTACATTTATCACAATATAGGACATATACTACATGGGTAGTATTACAATTGATTAGAGATTTTATAGAGAAAGGAATGTTGTTAGATGAAGAAATTAGAGTAGAGGTATTAGACATTATCGTGCACATGGTACACCTTGTGCCACCGCATTTATATGAGCCAGTACATGTCAGCCATGTACCCTTTTTCTGGGCAATTTTTGGAAAGATACTGGGGAGATGCGATTTCCTATTGTGGTAGAGTTTCTTGCCACAAAATTGCAGCCTGTTTTAAGAATATCTTTTAGACTACGATCTTTATCCAAAATGGGAAGATAGCGTTTTATGACTGTTCCAATTTGTCTATATCATTGCTAAAAGGAGTGGAGAAAGTTAGATTTTTGTTTCGGTCTTTATTGAGATGTTTACCCGTTTTCTCAGGATATAAGTTTTGTGATCTAGACTTCTCATTAGCTATATGTTTAGCTCGATTTAACTTATACTTAGAATAACCTCATGCCATGAGTCTGGTATCTATGGTGTTGCATTCTGTGGGGAATGTATGATTGTTAGTGCATATTCTTTTGGCACGTATATATTCACCTATAGGGAGATTATCGATAACGTGTTTTGGATGTGAACTGGCTGCATGTAGGACCGAATTTCCTGCAGTTGCTTTACGATATAAACTACTTATGATGTTGGATTTGAAGGAATCTCCTGTTAGAGTAATGTCAAGGAAGGGCAAGGATTTAGAGTTCATATGGTAAGTAAAAATTAAATTGTCATAATTGGTGTTGATATATTGTATAAAATTGTAAACTGATGTGTGGGAGCCTGACCATATGATTAGCACGTCGTCAATATAACTACCATTATAATAGATGTCTTTGGCAAATGGATTCAAATTGTTGTAGATGTGACGTGCCTCCCACCAAGATACGTAAATGTTTGCTAAGGAAGGTGAGAATTTCGTCCCCCATGGAGCAGCCTAAACATTGTAAGTAGAAGACATTGTCAAATAAAAAATAATTGTGTTTTAGGAGGTGAGAGGTAACATCCAAAATGTATTCCTTTAAAACATCTGTATAGTTAGTGTATTTCTGTAATTGATCACTGAGAGCTGCGATAGCTCTATCATGGGGGATTGATGAGTACAGGGCTGTAATGTCACACGTAACCCAACTTAGGTTGTCAGACCATTTTAAATTATCCATGATTTTGAGAACCTCCGTACTATCTTTAATATAGCTTGGAGATATTTTTACTAAAGATTGTAATAGGTTATCTAGCCATTCTCCTAAGCGTTCATTAAGCGAGCCTATGCTAGAGACTATACGTCTTAAAGGGGGAGGGAATGTTTCCTTGTGGATTTTTGAGAGGGCATGGAAAATAGGGATAATAGGAAATTCTCTATCTAAATATTTAATTTCTCTCTCAGTCAGAATCCCCTGGGTAAGGCCTTCCTGTAAGATATTCTGTAATTTTGCTTTGAAAATTTTAGTAGGATCTGAATTTCTTATAAGTATCAGTATCATTTAGTAATTGCATAACTTCTTTTCTGTATAGGCCAGAATCCATGATTACCACGGACCCTCCCTTGTCCACATTCTGTATGACTATGTTGTTAAATGCACTTAATTCTTTTAATGCTAAATTTTCTCCTTTGGTGAGATTATGAACGATTTTGTTTTTAAACAGAGATTTTAGAGCTTCCTCTACTGCTACTTTAAAATCGTCCATTGCACTAGATCTAGAAGACAAGGGATAAAATGAAGAATTAGACAGCATATTCTCATTGTTAGGGGAATTCAAAAGTCTGATTGAGCCAGAGTTTTCTGTAAGTAATGACTGGAGATTTTTTATGGTCATCTGTTCCTCAAATGTGACGTTTTCAAAGTCATTCATGGATGGTGTATTTTTTAAATCCGTTTTTTGAGGAAGGGATTAATCTACTTCCTTGAAGTGTTTATTCACCGTCAATAAATGTACAAATTTGTTCACATCTAACAACGTTTGATAAAGATCGAAATTACTTGTTGGTGCATAGTTTAATCCTCTTTTTAGGACTTTAAGATGATCGGTATTCAATATATGATATGACAAATTGACAACTGTGAAGTCATTATTAATATGAGAGTTATTGTTAACTTTTTCTTTATCTGTTTCATCATATGTTATACTTTTATGAGTGGTAGAGATGTTTGATAGATTTCCCTGAGAAAAATATTTTCTTTCATTATTTGGAGGAATTATTTTCTTCATCCTGGATACCTGCTGTTTCTTTTGGGCATTTCTCCTTGATCTTCTCGTACGTGTCTGTATCTGCTTGGTTCTAAAAAAGAGGCAGTCGATAGTCCATTTGAGTCTTGCACCTGTGTTTTTGTTCTGCATAGAGCAAGGGATTTTTTGGGGGTTTCAAATGGCATTCTTCCTGAATAACTGTCAGAATCTGATATTAGGTCCGTTGAATTGTATTCAGAAGATGAGAAATTGACCCTATTGGTTTGTTTTTTCATTCAGCTGTTGTAATTTCGCTTTTTGAGAATTGAATGTAATCCTGCGTTTTGCATGCGGTTTTTTTCCAAGTGTAGATACAGTCCTCATTATAATCTTTTGTGTCTCTCTCAAATTTATTTCGTTTGACTCTCATAATATCATCCTCGAGTAGAGTGATATTCTCTTTTACTTTTTTGTTCAATTCTTCATAATTAGTTAGATGACTTAAGGTTGTCAGGCTAATTCGAGTTTCCTTTATTTTAGATTCCACATCATGTAGTTTGCACTTTTCATGTCTGATGATTAATTTCATCAAATTGATAGAGGCTTCACTTAGGATACTGTTCTATTCTTAACTGAATTCAGCACTGTAAATAGTAGTTGGTGTTTTTTGGATGCGTAATCCTCTTGGGATCATACTTTTATCCACGTAGGATTGGAGTGTTATGCTATCCCACTATATCCTAATTTGTTGACTGAGAGCTTTCTCCAGATCATGCATTAGTTTAATTAAGCTGTAATTGGTATCGTTAGCCGGCACATGATGTTCTGAGAAAAGAGCCGTAGCCCTCGTGAGTCTTTCCTGACTGTTAATGTCAACCATTTCAAAAGCCAGTGAACCTGTGGACATCTTAATATTTGGTTCGGTCACTTTATTATTATGAACCAGTCTGAATAGACCGATGAATTTATGAAACTTTAATCCAATATGACCATGTAATCAGAATAAAATTAATGGTGCAGCTTGGATGAACAACATGATATATACTATATACAATTTTCAAGATCAGAAATTGATTGATAGATATTGTGGAATGAGGAGCGTATAACTTCTGTAAAAGTCAACTGGCCTGTAGAAAAAGAAAAAGTGTATTACAGAAAGTTTGCTCACCACGTTTCCAATGCGTTTTTAATGCGTTATGATCCAAGTTGATTTCATTCAAATGCTGCAGGTGCTTGAAAATACCCTCAACGTAGTCCTGTGACGACAGCAGGTATGCAAGGCAATGGAAGTGAACAATGATAATGTATCCAGCACTCGATATAAAAGTTAAATTGTTTATTAGGTCATCTTAAAAACAGAAGATTAAAACAAAAATCCCGGGACCACGCTTACGCGTTTCAGACCGTCAAGGTATTTAATCATAGCTTGGTGTTCCACTAAAGAATTCACGTATTTATACTCTATATCATGGGTCAGGTGACATCATGTTGGGCGGGCTTGAAAAATTAACCATTTCATACATAGTCAGAGTTATATTGCGTAACATCACTATAAACTCTGTTTAAAACATTAATTTATACTCAAATCTTTACACGATGAATTCAACATATATCATTAAGATGTTTCAGTAAGAAATTTTAAAAGTATTTCATGGAGTAAGGAAAATGTAGGTGTCAGGCAATCTAAATCAATGTTCAAGTATGTTGACAATTTTACGTGATTATGAGATGTGTGAGGAGCAGCTTTCCATATGTTATCAGAGTAAGGAAATGGGAAAATATTTTTACATCGTTCAATAGTTATCAATTAATTGAGATGATTTATATTGTTGTTTTTAAATGAGTTATTAAACATATACCTTTGTGAGTCTATCTAACATATTAATAACTGTCCGTGGTGCTGAAGGATTGCACCAAATAAGATGACTAGGAAATGACGTTTGTGTGGTGCTGAAGAACAGCTCCATGGGATAACTCATACATCTAGAGAACTCATTAGATTTAAATAATATTTATAATGTAGACTGGTTTGATGGTATCTACTATTGTGTATATAATTTTTGATTTCTCACTACTGCATTGCATTATTTTGCAAGATGTGCAAATTATATTGTTTAAGTCATAGTTGTTTCATGCCCACGTGTAGTATTTTATTTCAGCACAAGAATTAGGACAATATGAGCAGTCCATGTGTATGGGATCTACTATAGTCAATTAGGTAGAATACAGTGAAGGAAATAAGTATTTGATCCCTTGCTGATTTTGTAAGTTTGCCCACTGTCAAAGACATGAACAGTCTAGAATTTTTAGGCTAGGTTAATTTTACCAGTGAGAGATAGATTATATAAAAAAAAAAACCAGAAAATCACATTGTCAAAATTATATATAATTATTTGCATTGTGCACAGAGAAATAAGCATTTGATCCCTTTGGCAAAGAAGACTTAATACTTGGTGGCAAAACCCTTGTTGGCAAGCACAGCAGTCAGACATTTTTTGTAGTTGATGATGAGGTTTGCACACATGTTAGATGGAATTTTGGCCCACTCCTCTTTGCAGATCATCTGTAAATCATTTAGATTTCGAGGCTGTCGCTTGGCAACTCGGATCTTCAGCTCCCTCCATAAGTTTTCGAAGGGATTACGGTCTGGAGACTGGCTAGGCCACTCCATGACCTTAATGTGCTTCTTTTTGAGCCACTCCTTTGTTGCCTTGGCTGTATGTTTCGGGTCATTGTCATGCTGGAAGACCCAGCCACGAGCCATTTTTAATGTCCTGGTGGAGGGAAAGAGGTTGTCACTCAGGATTTGATGGTACATGGCTCCATCCATGCTCACATTGATGCGGTGAAGTAGTCCTGTGCCCTTAGCAGAGAAACACCCCTGTTCGGGTACTAATCAGTCTCAACCGGCAGGGATAATACGCTGAGTTCGTACGAAAGGAATCACACCACACAGAGTCTGGTACAAAGCTCCTCACTCAGCATCAGGCGTCACTGACTTATTTATTACACACATTTGTTCTATATCTCCTTTCTCCTGGGGGTGGGTACATGTTATCACACTTTTATAAAAGCACGTATCACTGTAAGCCTCTTGTTACTTTGTGTCATCCTTGGATAGGTTCACCCTTATCTGGTCCTTTAGATATGTCTTCATAGTTCATAGTTTGTTCATACCAGGAAGTGACTTGTTATTTTATTAGTGCGTAGTCCCTGTTCAGGGGCCATCTTGCCACGTATACTTATCTAATCCTATTACTATTGCTTCATCACAATTATGTACACAACTCTATAGTCTATATTTTATTAAAGAAAGAAAATTATTATAAACATTAACTTCTGTCCACTCCATCCTTCACAGTCCCCCCTTTTATCATTATTTTCTTCATTTCTTAACCTAAGTGTGTCCGTGCTCTGGGAAAGGGGAGTAAAAGGATTTTTTCACCAGTTTGAGACGAGCCTCCCCTATTAGGAGACCCCCCTTTGTAGCTGGACTTAAAGAGTCGGTGCACACCCTACACTATCTATTCATCTTCAGAACAATAGTCTCGATAAAGGGTGGTTGTTTTCATGGATGGAGTTGGTAAAAGTCCTTCAATTTCTGAAGAAAACATAAAAGTGGGAGTTACTTCAGTTATAGTTTTAGTCATTAATTTCTTCATACATGGTAATACACAACAAGCAATAACTGCGAAAAGCACTAGAAAGATTAAGATTACAATCCCAATTTGGGCCAGAATTTTCTGCCATCCGGTTAACCATGAGAAATACTGATCCCATGGGTCTGTGAAACCTCAATTTCGTTTTAATTCCTCGGATAAAGAAACAATCTGTTTGATTGCCATGGTTACTTTGCCGTTTGGTCCTGTGTTATCTGGAATAAAAGTACGACAGGTAGTACCTATCATGGCACAAACGCCTCCTTTTTCTGCTAGTATCATATCAAGGGCCATACGGTTCTGGAAAGTCATAGTAGATGTGGGTCCTAACTGGTCAGCTAGACCTTGTAAAGCGTCCCTAGTATAGTTAACAAACCGTTGCTGGTTGTAATAGATATAATTTATCCAATCTACATTTTTGTTAGCTGTGATCATAGGGATTAATGATTCAAATCAAGCTGCTACCTGATCCCGGGCCTTGAATTCATCTGGGACCCCCCTTGGGACTCCTATAGCATCTATATACACATGGGGGTCAAAACTTCCTTTCAGATCTCTTTTTTCCCCTTGTAAATATGTGACTATTTTGAGAGATGGTCTCTTGGGTTTCTAACTGTATACCATTCAATACTCCTAAATATCTCTTAAAATTGTTATCAAGAATACAAAATATCTCCTATTTCTTATTTGGCTATTATTCATACATAATATCATCCCATCAGTTTCTTTTATTACAATCGTAGAGTTGAGCCTCTCCTTGTTGCATCTTTCATAAGTCTTATTTATCATTTCGTTTCTATTTTTACTGGTTGTATATTTCTGTCGATACTGTAAATCTGGTTCATAACAACAAAACCACAGCCCCGGCGTCTCTTCTTGTATGCTAATGTTGGCTGTTTTGTCTATGTGAAGGTACACAGTCCCTCCATGTGGTCCTTTTTTCCAAGTCCCTTCGGTTGTAGTCACATTTGTAGTATAACACGGGGCATTGGCCTTACATGTGTAGTTACCCTCCTTTCTATCCACTGTGGCATTCGCCCACCCTGTCCTGAACTGTTCCAGTGATTCTGTACTGATTACGTGTACAGGAGTAGCAGTTCTGCCTTTTTGTATAAGAGCACACGCAACAACCGCCGCAACAACCGCAAAGATCTTCATTCTTCTGGCTGAAGAACCTTTTTACAATGACTGGCGTGAATCCAGCTTGCCTTTCCTTCGAGCTTCACTGAGGTGCTTGTAACGAGTAGGACTTGAAAAGGACCATCAAATCTTGGGTCTAGACTTTTCCTCACGTGTCTTTTAACAACGACCCAATCTGCTGGTTCTAGCTTATACGTCAACTGAATCAGGACCTGGAATGGAAGCAAATACTTGTGCATGCACCTTGGTCAATTGTTTGTCAAGCGTTGATACATAATCTGTTAGTCTACCATACTGCATTTGGAGCACCTGTGGAAAATAACATCCTAATCTGGGAGCCGACCCAAATAAGATCTCATATGGGCTGAGACCTGTTCTTTTTGTGGGCGTGTATCTTACTGAGAACAAGGCTAATGGTAGACACTCGGTCCATGGTTTCCCGTTTTCTACCATTGCTTTTTGGATTTTCAATTTGAGAGTCCCATTTAGTCTCTCAACCTTCCCACTGCTTTGTGGATGGTATGGTGTATGTAGGGCTTGACTTATGCCTAGAGCTGACAACACATGGTTCATGATTTCACCCGTAAAATGAGTTCCTCTGTCGCTCTCGATCACCTCTGGAACTCCATATCTGCACACCACCTCGTTGATCAGTTTCTTTGCTGTGGCTACGGCTGTAGCTTTGGTTACTGGAAAAGCTTCTGGCCATCCTGAAAAGAGATCAATACAAACAAGCACATACTCCTAGGTACCAACTTTGGGTAGTTGAATATAGTCTATCTGCAGTCTCTGGAACGGATATATAGGTCTGGGTGTGTGCTTCTGTGGTACTTTTACAGTTCTTCCAATATTATGTGTTGCACAGATCATGCATCCTTGTGTAAAACTGCTGGCCATCACACTAAACCCTGGGGCATACCACACCTTGTTTACCAAGTCCATCATTGCCGTTTTTTATTGGTGTGTCTCTCCATGTGTTATCTGGGCCATCATTGGGAACATTGTCTTAGGCAGGCACAGTTTATTCTGGCATTGCCAGAGGCCATCTTTTCGTAGCGTTGCTCCTTGGGCCGTCCACTTGTCTTTTTCTTCTTTTGTTGCTTGTCCTTGAAGTTTTTTGCCGTAGTTCCGGGCTTACAGCTGGTCTTGTTTCCTCTGGATCTTTTATCTGACATACGGCTGCTAACATGGGTAGCTTCTGTGCTGCTTGCTTTGCCGCTTCGTCTGCCAGGGCATTTCCTTTTGTCTCTGGTGAACTCACCTTAGTGTGAGCTTTTAATGTTTACTACTGCTAATTGAGAGTCAGAGTATATATTTGCTGTCTTTCCTTCTGCATGTTGGCATGCTGCTGCCAGGGCCTTAAGCTCCACTTCTTGTGCTGAGCGGGACGCTGGTAAGGAGGCTGCTTATTGTAGGACTACATCTTCGGTGGTTACTGCATATCCTGTAAGAAAAGATCCTTCTACAAAATACCTTGAACCATCCACAAAGAGTATTTAGGTCTGGGTTTTGGAGTGGGGTATCTTTTACATGTGCGAAGCCCACTGTTTCCTGGGCCATAAGGGCCATACAATCATGTTCATCAGTTTCAGACAAAAATTGTGACCATACTTTACCTACGTCTTCTCCCCCCTTGCTCCAAAGGCAGTAAGGTAGCTGGGTTCAATGTAGTACAGCGGTGTAAAGTAACCTGCTCAGGGAGAAGAAGCGCACAGGTTAATCTCAAATGTCTTGCAGTGGACAAATGCTTAGGTTGTACTTGAGTTAGAATAGCAGTAATATATATATCATGTGGTGGAAATGCCAGGACCAAATCTGAGGCCTTGTTTAACATTGAATTTACAGCAATGATAGCTCTCACACATGATGGGGAACCTCGGGCCACAGGGTCTAGTCTAGCTGAATAATATACTATCGGGCTCTGCTGTGGTCCATGACTTTGTGTGAGAACCGCAGTGTCATGTCCATTTTGTTCAGTACAGTACAAAGTATATGCTTGCGTAGAGGTACTCCATGGATTGGTGTCACAAGCCGCTACCAAACACAACTCCTCCTCATTCAGCTGATAATCCAGAATACTTTGAGAATCTCACTTTTATCAGGTTCTGCAAATACTTGATTAATACAAAAACAAATAAAAATAAAACATTCCCAAAAACTTTACATCAAATTAACAATGTCCAGACAAGTTTTGTTTTGCCTTCTCCCTCATCTAAATCCATAAAGACTCGTGTGAGTGATGTCAGTTCCTTCACCCTTCCCCCCTTTGTGGACTCTGCGAGAGTAATGTAGCAGAGTTCAAAACTACATCTCAACATAACACTAATTTAACCCCCTGTAATGTACAACAGCCTGAAACAAAAATGACTTTTTCCTGACAAACATTTGATCTTTACAATGACATAACTCATGTGTAAAATCAAAAACAAAACAATTGTAGTTAGTTATTCAATAAAACAGAAAATATTATCTCTGATAACATTAATTACTGCAAACCAATAAACAGTATATAAAAATAGGGAACGGTGGGGGGCACATACATTTTCAAAACCCCGTGTCTCACAGTATCTGTAGTTTAATACATCTGAATTAACATCAAAACACATGAAATCTGATCACATCATAACACATAAATATCGTAACTTTTATAACCAACAGCGCTTGCGCAAAAGAGAAGAAATGTATTTAGGTTTGTAGACATTACTGATATATATATATCTCAGCAGTGCATATTGAGATCCCTCTGTCTCATCAGCCCTGCAGACTGCACCCAGTCAGCCCCCCTCCTCCTCCTCTCAAACACAGCACACTTTAGGGGGGAGGGAGGTCCCAAACTCGCAGCTTCTCACAATCTTAACACTTTCAATGCCGGCAAAACAACATACGTATCTGCAATCATTTATCACACCATTGTACAGGAATTATCTACGTTAATGTTTAACCGTACAATCTGACGGCCACCATCTCTATATTATGATGACGTGTTGTTTCATCAGTGAACTAAAACTGGAACTTCTGTAAATAGAAAAAACACTACAAATGACAAAATTAACAAGGTGATTATTTCATACTGATTTGGTTGGGCCGGGCGTGGCCACATCCTACGGAGGGGGCTTATAAAATCCTCCTTCTTGTGTGAGTACCGGATATAACGGAACAACAGGTTTAGGTGTACCAAGATGGCCTCCTGGGGCGGGGAGTGGTGCCGAAGGCGTGGCATATATGGGAGGATCGGGGCGTGGAAAGTGACATGATACACAATATTCAACTTGGGGCGGGTTCTGTTAACCACAACTGGGACACTCCCACGAAGTTAGAATTCCACCGTCGCCATTATAGGGCGGTGGCTGGACACGTTCTTTGTAATACACATATTTGATGATTTTACCCTTTCTGTCTCGTATTTCTTGCTCAGTAAACTTGTCTTTAGTTATGGCTATGGCTGTTCTTTGCCAAGCTAATGCTTCATCTAACTTTCCTTCGTCACTTAATCTTCCCTTGTTTTCCCTAAGAGCTGCAGCCCATTCTTCCATCTATAAATATGCCACATATGTGCATAACTTTCTTACTATTTTCTACATTCTTCTTGCCTTCTCTTTTTTCTACTATCTCTTTTGCGGTTAATGAACCACATTCCTTTGCCTGTCTCTTTGTTTTAAACACATTAAACATACTGTTCTATATTTAACACCGTCCTGAGAATGAAACCTTATTCTCGATGTTTCTGAACACAAAACACAATTTTTTTTTTTTTTTTTTTTTAACACAATTATAACTGACTGTCTGTCTCTGTCGTCTTAATGGTATCAACCTATACCCTGCGACCAATTAAATTATTACACTTACACCTGTCGTCTTAATGGTATCAACCTATACCCTGCGACCAATTAAATTATTACACTTACACCTGTCGTCTTAATGGTATCAACCTATACCCTGCGACCAATTAAATTATTACACTTACACCTGTCGTCTTAATGGTATCAACCTATACCCTGCGACCAATTAAATTATTACACTTACACCTGTCGTCTTAATGGTATCAACCTATACCCTGCGACCAATTAAATTATTACACTTACACCTGTCGTCTTAATGGTATCAACCTATACCCTGCGACCAATTAAATTATTACACTTATACTTATCACCTATGCCGGCGAGACGCGACTATCTATACTATGATTCTTGGAACCACACAGCGGGTTAACTCTCTGTCGCTGAGAGTGTGGCCGGGATCGACTCCAAATACCTCGGTATCTTATCACCTGCTCACTCTCCCACACGGATAAGAGCCAATATTCATAAACATGAACTTAACCTTACCGTGTTTTATTTGAAGCTGATCAGACTTCCTGGGAGCGTGGCTGGCGATTCAATGTTGAGGCGTCTGGGGGTCGTCGATCACGGACACGGCTTATCCCTCGAGTGTGGCCCCACGTCGAGCGCCAAAATGTTCGGGTACTAATCAGTCTCAACCGGCAGGGATAATACGCTGAGTTCGTACGAAAGGAATCACACCACACAGAGTCTGGTACAAAGCTCCTCACTCAGCATCAGGCGTCACTGACTTATTTATTACACACATTTGTTCTATATCTCCTTTCTCCTGGGGGTGGGTACATGTTATCACACTTTTATAAAAGCACGTATCACTGTAAGCCTCTTGTTACTTTGTGTCATCCTTGGATAGGTTCACCCTTATCTGGTCCTTTAGATATGTCTTCATAGTTCATAGTTTGTTCATACCAGGAAGTGACTTGTTATTTTATTAGTGCGTAGTCCCTGTTCAGGGGCCATCTTGCCACGTATACTTATCTAATCCTATTACTATTGCTTCATCACAATTATGTACACAACTCTATAGTCTATATTTTATTAAAGAAAGAAAATTATTATAAACATTAACTTCTGTCCACTCCATCCTTCACACCCCCAAAACATAATGTTTCCACCTCCATGCTTGACAGTGGGGACGGTGTTCTTTGGGTCATAGGCAGCATTTCTCTTCCTCCAAACATGGCGAGTTGAGTTAATGCCAAAGAGCTCAATTTTAGTCTCATCTGACCACAGCACCTTCTCCCAATCACTCTCAGAATCATCCAGATGTTCATTTGCAAACTTCAGATGGGCCTGTACATGTGCCTTCTTGAGCAGGGGGACCTTGCGGGCACTGCAGGATTTTAATCCATTACGGTGTAATGTGTTACCAATGGATTTCTTCTAGACTGTGGTCCCAGCTGCCTTGAGATTATTAACAAGTTCCCCCCGTGTAGTTTTCGGCTGAGCTCTCACCTTCCTCAGGATCAAGGATACCCCACGAGGTGAGATTTTGCATGGAGCCCCAGATCGATGTCGATTGACAGTCATTTTGTATGTCTTCCATTTTCTTACTATTGCACCAACAGTTGTCTCCTTCTCACCCAGCGTCTTACTTATGGTTTTGTAGCCCATTCCAGCCTTGTGCAGGTCTATGATCTTGTCCCTGACATCCTTAGAATGCTCTTTGGTCTTGCACATGTTGTAGAGGTTAGAGTCAGACTGATTAATTGAGTCTGTGGACAGGAGTCTTTTATACAGGTGACCATTTAAGACAGCTGTCTTTAATGCAGGCACCAAGTTGATTTGGAGCGTGTAACTGGTCTGGAGGAGGTTGAACTCTTAATGGTTGGTAGGAGATCAAATACTTATTTCTCTGTGCACAATGCAAATAAATATATATAATTTTGACTATGTGATTTTCTTTTTTTTTTTTTATATATATAATCTATCTCTCACTGGTAAAATTAACCTGGCCTAAAAATTCTAGACTGTTCATGACTTTGACAGTGGGCAAACTAACAAAACAGCAAGGGATCAAATACTTATTTCCTTCACTGTACATGAGTTGGTCTTGAACTTGGTATCTATAAAGTGATGGTATCATGTCATGCGTGTCTATTGGTACTAGATTTACATAAATGTAACATTTAGAAAAACAGTTGTTTATCTTTGTATACCCTAAAAATAATTTTTTGGGGTTAAATTAATTTAATAAATTTAGTAAATGTACATGAGATCATTTCTATAATTCATTCCTAGCGGAAAACGGGTGTCTAATTTTAGAATCCATAATGCCTCTCTGTTTAAGAGAAGCTTTCTCCAATTTCCACCCTTTTTAGGATAATATACCCTTTCTAGACGAAGCTTCTACGTTCCCTCTAGTGGCGGTTGTAGGCAGGCAGAATTTTATCATAGTTGCGCTAAAATTTGTGATTCTTTACTTTTGTCGCTGGAGAAGTGGTGTTTTAAGAATTGTGCACCTCTTAATATATGTATGACACTGAACACTGAGACCCCCACCAATTACTAGAATGAAGAAGCTGAAACCCTCGTGTGAGCGCTCAGCCGCTTTGTGTCAGTTCGGCTTTTTCCGGAAAGCTGATGTATCGGTGTACGGGCTCATAGACTTTCTATTGAGTCCATACACAGATACATTTATTTCCGGAAATAGCCGAACAGACACGAAGTGGCTAAGCGCTCACACGAGCGCTTCAGCTGCTTCGTTCTAGCGATTGGTGGGGGTCTCAATGCTCGGACCCCCACCAATCCAAACTTCTGACATGTCTCTATGACATGTCAGAAGTAGGGATGTCACGATACCAGAATTTGGACTTCGATACCGATACTTTGTGTAGTATTGCGATTTCGATACCAAAACTATACTTTGCGAACAGTTATACAAAAAAAAGTTCTTCCATTTTCTGATGTAAGGCGCGTGGTGTGATGATGAATTTTTCCTCCATGTGCCTCACATTAATAGTAATTAACCACATTATGTTTCTCAGTCATATTTGGTTAATGTGTGAGGTACTTGATGGGGTTCATTTTTATTAATGTGAGGCACATGGAGGTTTAATTCATCACACCTCGTGCCTTACATTAATTTTTTCATTCTCATGATAGGATGGTTCTTTTTCATGTGTTGTGCTCTGCAAGAATTCTAATAGCTAAATACTGGAAAAAAAAACCTCCACTCCTACGTCAACTGAGGTAACTCAGTATGTCAATATTAATTGTATTATGGAGAGGACAATTTCCTCCATGCAAGAAACCCATGTGTCACAATGTCTTATTTGGGACAAATGGATTTCCTCTCGCTACTATGTAGATTCTCTGCACACATCATTTTATGATCTTGTGGGCTTTGGTGAAGTTCTGTTTATTTTGTTTTGTACGTGTGATTTTATTTTCTCAATGATTAAAGATCTGACTCTCCAAAGTACACATTTTTATTTAATTTTCCTACGATTCCATAACTGCATGCTGAATATTATATTTGTACAATTTGATTCACCGTGCCTTCCGTAGCAAAATTATCTTAATTCATGACAAATCACCATCTCATTCTGCAAAGAATACCTCTGTCATTGGCTGCTATGGGCATAAAAGGAGAGAAACTCATGGTGTGGCCCCCATGTTCCCCTGACCTCAACCCTATTGAGAACCTTTGGAGCATCCTCAAGCAAAATATCTATGAGGGTGGGAGGCAGTTCACATCAAAACAGAAGCTCTGGGAGGCTATTCTGACATCCTGCAAAGATATTCAAGCAGAAACTGTCCAAATACTCACAAATTCAATGGATGCAAGAATTGTGAAGGTGATATCAAAGAAGGGGTCCTATGTTAACATGTAACTTGGTCTGTTAAGTTTTTTTTGATTGAAAGAGATTTTGATTTCTGTAAATATGACCTGATGCTGCAAATTCAACAAATTACCATTTTAGTTCTCTTTACAACCTTTAAAATGTTTTGATCTCTGTTGTGCATAATAATTTGAAACAGTGCATTTTGAGTTTTTTACTGCTAAAAAAAAATCTGTTATCATTAGGAGATTTGTTCAATAAAATTCGCATTATACTGCAACGGTTGATAGCTTGAAGATTATACTGACTGTCATTTGCATCGACTATTTAGGAAAATCAGCGAAAAATAACATTTGCATAATAATTTGGAACGCGGTGTATATGTGATATCGGTTTCCAATGTCAATTTGTAATGTAGAGATACTTGATCATATACAGTATGTACAAGACAGGATACGAGGCACAAGGTAAATCATCCAGAAACCACTCTCACCTTCTTGTTCATCTCAAGGAGCAGAGCTGGAGGTGCTCTCTGAGACTTGTAACCTGGCAAAAGGTAAGACGGACGACATTTACATTGACTCTAGGTACGCTTTTGGCATCGCCCACAATTATGGACCCATTGGTAGTAGGAACTTTATTGGATCATCGGGTAAGCCAATTGAGAGAGCAAGAGATGACAGACCTGACAACAAGAATATGTGCAGCTGGGTATCACTAAATTGGCTCGTCCCTGGATACAATAATGCCACCACTAGGTTTGTAGCAGCCTGCATGATGTGCGCACGGCATGACTCAGGTAAAACAGAAAAGGTACCTGTGAAAAGTGCAGCCCGGCCAGATTACCCGTTACAGCGACTGCAGAACATACAACTACCCGAGGTAGAAGTGTATGAAAAGGTGCTCGTACGTCTAGACCTGTTCTCAGGGTGGTCTGAAGCCCGGCCAGTACCTTCCCCACTGCAGAAGTTGTGTGTAGTGATAGGGGAATAATTTTTATCCCAAGTATTGAACTGGTGTTTGTACAATAAGATATCAGCAGTTCTCCAGATGTTATCCTAAAGTTAGTTTGTTTAATAACTGTATTCAAGAAGTGTTGTGGGAATATTAACTACTGAGGTTAAGTTTTATGTAAAGTTCTAGACCAGCCTTATCATTGGACTATTGGAGGCATGTGTTACATAAAAGGTACAGAAGCGAAATATGCCCATTTGGAAACATTTTTTTTATTTTTTTGTTGTTGTTGTGAAAGGAAAATTTTAGCGCAGAAAATTCTGTGCAGTATATATATATATATATATATATATATATATATATATATATATATATATATATATATATAAAGAAGAAAAATTCGTTTGCATGTATCAATTCTAGTTACTGTTCAATGTGAACGTTTAATGTAAATATGTTATTTGTTAATGTTTTTCTTCAATTGAATTATCTGATTAAGATCAATTAATGATTATACAATGAAAAAGATTGTTCTCCGCAGGAAGTCTCCAACTGGGAGCGGAAGGCGTGAGAACCAGATTCTAACAGAATGCGGACGGATAAAGGAAGGTAAACCGGTAGCACCCAAGGCACTCTTGATGGTACTTGCATTGATGGTGTGACCTCATATATGCCCCAAGATTGCAAGGATCGATGTCGTAAGATCTATTTGGTATGCCCCAGGCTTTACAGCTGTTGCTGCTAAATTCTGTTAGAGCTGTTTGATTTGCCTACAGAACAGTCCTGGCAGACCGGTGCCAACCTTATCATACCCGCCTCCCACGAAGAGAACAGACCTTGAGAGGCCTTCCCAGGCAATACAAATCGGAGTAAGAGAAATTGGTTTGCGACATTTGTCAGATAGACATGTGTAATCTGTGTATATTTTTGTGAGTTGGAGCTGTTCCAGGTAATCAGCTCAAAACAAGGTACAAATCCTGCTGAAAAGAATAACACCAAGTGCAAATAAAATGTACCAAGTAACTACACATATTCTAGGGGCCTGTCCATTGTAACAGAGAAGGTTTTCTTATATAAAGGTGTGTGTTTGATTTAGTTTAAGGGCCTGACATTGTTATTGTATGTACTTAGAACAACTTTTATATTACGTAGATGATATCACCAGATTAGTATTTATTTTAACAATTGACAAGGGTTGGGGGTCCCCAGCAAGTGCCAGTAAACATGAACTAAAAGATTTTAACATGATGAACTCCATCACTGAGATGCGGCAGGCGCAGCCGGAGCCAATACAACGCGTTTGTCATGAACTGATGGCTGTGTCACAATTCTAAGCAGCCGCCCAGACAAGTAACTTACAAGAGAAAGAGGACAGATGCGGAGGGTTTGTGGTAGGCACAATAAAACTCCACTAATCCGTCTACGTGGGAACTCACCCCAGGCTCACAGTATAGCCCGGTGATGTATACTAAAAAAGACGAGATGAGAAGGACCAAGGCAAGTCCTGATGACATCAGAAAAGGTCAAAGTAAAGCTAAGACAACTGAGTGAACCCATTAGCAGCATCCAATTGTTTTAATAAGTAAGTGACCAGGAGGGGGTAATAATAAATCCCCCACTGGACACCACCGTACAGTCTGACACCATAAATTGTGTGGGTTACCCTGAGGGTGACAGTCAGTGAAGAGCATAAGATAGAAGAGGATAGCCCTTCGAACCCGAAACAAACCATGTACAGGACTTGTCAATGCACTGGTGGGACCCCATACCCAAACCGGACATTGGTGATGGCATCATATTAGTTGTGGCCCTATTGATATATTGTTTGAGTTTTATAATTATAATATATAATTTCTGTAATTTAATATGAGAAAAAGGGGGGTTTGTGAAGGATAGTTTATTTGCTTATATTCTCTGTATGAAATTACATTATGAATTATCAAGTAGGATGCCGAATTACTAAGATATGTATTATGTGAAACTGATTATAATAATGTTTAAATGATTTAGTTTCGTGCAGCACCCATCTTGTCTGGAGTTCCCATCTTGGTTCTTTTGTAGTGAATAAGAAAGTCATTGTTCCTTTAACGCAAGTAACGTTGATTTAGTATGTTTTATCTTTGACCTTGGCTCCCATACGAAGCTTGCAGAGAAGGCACAGGGAGTGAGATGGGAGGGTGGCAAATATGCTTGTGGGAGTGCCTCCCTCATCTTACAGGAACATTCTTGCCAAGAGAGATAAGGCACCTGCAAACCTGATGTGTGAAGAACTATAATGATGTATCTGGAATGTATCGTATGTCTGTAATTGGCTGAATAAGAATTATTGTCACATTGCCTCTGATTGGTTAACCTCAAGTCTACACCCCATTTGAATGATATTATTATAGTGGAGTTTGGTAATAAACCTCCAGAGGAGTATTTTCAGCATATTAGCAGCGTCTGTGTGTTTTTTTTCTCCTCTCTCGATATATATCGGTATGAAATATTCTGATTGGGATGCTAGATAAAGTTCCTGGCGTGAGTGTGTATTGGAACACTCATCTAAATTTCAGTCTAATATATTTTGAGCCATTGACTTCCACGACACTGTATTACACAGCCGCAGCCCCACTCTCATACATTCATGTATTACATACAATACTGAGCTGTGAGGCCGCACAGCTTAATATCAAAATACATGAAATAACGGTATCGAACCATTTGGGGATGCACAGTATCGAAACAGTATCGAAGTTTCGATGCATTCCTAGTCAGAAGTTTGTCAAACGTTTAGCTACACTTTAAATGTGTACTCAAGTAGACCCCTTATGCAAACAAAATGTTCTGTGCTCAAAACTGTAAGATGTGAGAAGTTCATACATACCGCATATGTCTATTTTCTTAGTCGCGTGTGTCAAACTAGCACCAAAACCACACAAATACGCAAATATATTTTTGCTTGCAAATTAATTTTGGGATTATATAGGTACATCATTTTTCATCCCCCTAAATAAACCCTAAGGCTTTTTAAAAACACAAAAAACTGCAGCAAAACCGCTCCATTTTTCAACGTTCAGGCAAACCAGAAGAAATGCGGAACTTGTTGAAAACGATCATTTTTGGCAACGGTCAGTGGGTGAAAATGTATGGTATGTCCTTGGCTACTCAAGTGCCCCCCTGCAAGGACGTATGAGATGCATCCTTGGCAGGGATTTTCAGAGTTTTTTAATTTTATTGTATGCATTTTATTAAATAAAACATTTACAATTTGTTTTAATTAAGACATTTGTAACCTTTTGTCTTCTGCAACTTGTATGTCTTACAATACAACATAAGCTGCTAGATGCAGCCCAGTGCTCATTCCATCAGATGAGCTCACTTTCTCCAGCCCAACTTTCTGCTCCCCTGCCTTTAAGGCCCCATGCACATGACCGTAAAAAAATTTCTGTAATTGCGGACCGTAATACGGTCCGCAATTACGGACCCGCCCGGTTCTATTGGCCGTAGGACCCTTCCGGGAATTATAGAGCACGTCCTACTTTTAGTTTTTACGGGCCGTGCTCCCATACTCTGTATGAGAGCATGGTCCGAAAATGCAGCCATCGGCGGCCGGCCGTGATTACGGGCACGGCCCTGTGCATGAGGCCTAAGATATCAAATCTGAGCACTGATTGATTGCTATGGGCAATAAGGCCAACTTTTATATTAGAAACAGTATAAAATGGGAATGATCTAATAATGTTTTCCCACCTCATCAAGCTTATCATTTTTTTTAATCTCACCACCAGGATGAAGGTTTGGACATTTTTTTTTTTATACTTTGTTATTTTTCAAGATCAGAAGGTGTCATCTTGGATTGTCCATGGCTGCACTCGTTCTTGAGAACAAAGGAGCTTGGCCTTAATCTCCACACAAGGACAGATATGGACTGCATAAATGAAGCAATATTTTGGAGCCCTTCAGAGTTTTACTATAATGAGCAGCAGGGCTCTGCTTTGCTCAGGACATAACTATAATTTTTCCAAACAACCACAAATTGATTTTCTGCATGCAGACTCAAGAACACCACACAGCATGAAGTCCACATGTATGCATGTAACATGAGTACCAATAGTTGGTAGTGGTAGTCATGATTACAAATTTGCCATGATTCAGTGGTTCAAACATTATAAGTGCTACATTGACAAATGAGGAAACTGGACATAGAGTGCCTGCAATTCAAAAGATTGCATTGAAAAAATAACCACCAAACCTAGGTCCACCTCAAAGGAAATTGTTTCTAAGCCTGTGGCTTGGCTGAGTCACAGTACCTATTTGGATTTAGCAATCTTTAGACTATAGATCCAAATTCCTAGAGTCTTTGTAAAATCACCTCATAAAGAAAGGCAAATGTTTATGCCTGTGGCTCGGCTAAGTCACAGTGCCGACGCAGACTTCTTTGATCTATAGATCCAATTCCTTGGAGTCCTTATGAAATAACCTCACAAAGAATTTAAAATATCGCTGCTTGTGACTCGGCTGATTCACAGTGCCAACTCGAACTTGACCAATCTTTGGACTATAGATCTGAATTCCTAGAGTGTTTCTGAAGTAACCTCTCAAAAGATGGTCTCTACCTGTGGCTTAACTGAGCCACAAACCCTACAAGCCTGTGGCTGGGCTGAGTCACAGTGTTAAACCAGACTTGACCAATCTTTGGACTATAACTCTAAATTCCTGGAGTCTTTGTGAATAATCTCTTAAATTATGCTCTCTGCCCATGGCTCGTTTGAGTTACAGTGCCATCCCAGACTTTACCAATCATTTGAACTATAGTTTAAAATTCTTAGAGTCTTTGTGAATAATCTCTCAAATTATATTCTCTGCCTGTGGCTCGGCTGAGTCACAGTGCGATTCCAAACCCACTCTTTATGAAGACACCTCATGAAAAAAATGACAAATCTTGCTGCCTGTAGCTCGGCTAAATCACACTGCCAAACTAGGCTTTTCCAATCTTTGGACTATAAATCCAAATTCCTGGAATGTTTGTGAATAAACCTCTTAAATAATAGTCTCTGCCTGTAGTTTGGGTGAGTCACAGTGCCATACCGAGAGTCTTCATGAAACTACAAAGAATGTCAAAAGTCGCTACCTGTGGCTCGGGTGTGTCACAAAGCCAAACCAGATTACCATGTTTTGAACTATAGATTCAAATTCCTGGAGTCTTTTTAAATAAACCTCTCAAATGATGATCTCTGCCTGTGGCTCAGCTCAGTCACAGTGCAATCCCAGACCTAGAGTATTTATAAGTATCCCTCACAAAGAATGACAAATGTCGCTTCCTGTGGCTTGGCTGAGTCACAGTTCCAAACTGAACTTTACCATTCTTTGAACTATAACTCAATTCCCAGAGTCCCTGTGAATATTTTCTCAAATGATGGTCTCTGTGGCTCAGCTGAGTCACAGCACCATCCCAAACCCAAGTCTTTATGAAAATACCTCACAAAGTGACAACTGTCCCTGCCTTTGGCTTGGCTGAGTCATAGTGGGAAACCAGACTTTACCAATCTTTGGAGTATAGATCCAATTTCCTGGAGCCTTTGTAAATAAACCTCTTAAATGATGGTCTCTGCCTGTGGCTCAGCTGACTTACAGTGCCATTCCAGACCTGTAGTCTTTATGAAAACACCTTATAAAGAAAAACGGATGCTGCTGCCTTTAGCTCGCCTGAGTCACAGTGCCAAACTGGACTTTACCAATCTTTGGATTATAACTCTAAATTTTCAGAGTCTCTGTGAATAAACTCTCAAATGATGGTCTCTGTGGCTCAGCTGAGTTACAGTGCGTTCTCAAACCCAAAATCTTTATGAAAATACCTAACAATGAATGACAAATGCTCGTCTCTGCCTGTGGCTCAAATAAGTCACAGTTCCATCACAGTTCCATCCATGGAGTCTTTATGAAAATAACAATGTAAAACAGATGTTGCTGCCTGTGGCTCGGCTGAGTTACAGTGCCAATATGGACTTTATCAAACTTTGGATTATAGATCCAAATTTATGGAGTAGTTGTAAATAAACCTCTCAAATGACGCTCTCTGCCTGGGGCTCAAATGAGTCACAGCGCCACCCCAGACCTGGAGTATTTATGAAAATACCTCTCAAAGAAAAACAGATGTTACTGTCTGTGGCTTGGCTGAGTCACAGTGCCAAACCAGACTTTATCATTCTTTGGATTATATATCCAAATTCCTGGAGTCGTCATAAATAAACCTCTCAAATGATCGTCTGTGTCTGTGGCTCAAGTGAGTCACAGCACCATCCCAGACCTGGAGTCTTTATGAAAATATCCTCACAAAAAAAACAGATGATGTTGTTCGTGGCTCAGCTGAGTCACAGTGCCAAACCAAACTTTACCAATCTTTGAACTATAGATGCAAAATCCTAGAGTCTTTGTAAATAAACCTATCATATTATGGTCTCTGCCTATTGCTCAGCTGAGTCACAGTACCATCACAGAACTGGGGTCTTTATAAGTATCCTTCACAAAGAGTGACAAAAGTTGCTTCCTGTGTCTTTATGAAAATACTTAACACAGTATAACAAATATTACCGCCTGTGGCTCGGCTGAGTCACAGTCCCAAACTAGACTTTATTAATCTTTGCAATATAGATCCAAATTCCTGGAGTCTTTGTAAATAAACCTCTCAAATGATGGTCTCTGCCTGTGTTTTAAATGAATCACAGTGCCATCCCAGACCTGGAGTCTTTATGATAAATACCTCACAAAGAAAACATATGTTGTTGCTCGTGGCTCGGCTGGGTCACAGTGCCAAACTGGACTTTACCAATGTTTTGACTATAACTCTAAATGCCCGGAGTCTTAATGCAAATAAACTCTCAAATGATGGTCTCTATGGCTCAGCTGAGTTACAGTGCCATCCCAGAACTGGAGTCTTTATAAGTATCCCTTACAAAGAATGACAAATGTCACTGCCTGTGGCTCGGCTGAGTTACAATGCCAATCTGGACTTTAGATCCAAATTCCTGGAGTTGTTGTAAATAAACCTCTAAGTGATGGTCTCTGCCTTTGGCTAAACTGAGTCACAATGACTGTTTCCTATAAGATCCGTGGCTGTGCACCTTCCACATTCTCCCTGCTCACTAAACTTTAAAGCCTGTGCACTCATGGGCGGCGGGCGGATGTAACATTTTAATTTACAAATTGCATTTTTTCTCTGCTCCAACGGTGCTTTGGAGCGAAAGACATCACATTTCTCAATCTCCTCCCTCTCTCACCATCACGTAGCAGCCCCCCAATGAGAAGTCTCAGAATGTGAGAGAGGGAACAGATAGCCCAGCTCTTGTATCAGAGACTGGGATTGGTGTGGCACGAACGTGACCAGTGAAGCGTTCCTTTTCTGCCTGAATGACCAGGCAACATCCTCTGTCCTCATTGCCAGCACAGCTTCTGGGGCCTGACTGTGACTCAGGTAGAGATTGAAAATGTAATTTACTGCTAAAGGGGCTACTTTAAGTTTCAGTTTTAGAGGACATTCAGAGCATTGCAGCTGTCTGTCGGCAAACCAGGCCTCATCCCATTGCATTTGCAGTCTGATTTGCATATCCATAAAAAGATTCTTATCTCTGCATTGCTTTATTGGTTTGTGGTTTGTATCTGCTCCTATTAAAGACCCCTACATGGCACTATAATTGGAGTCTGTCAGGTCTATAATGCCTCCCAAACAGAGTTTAACCCCTCAAATGCTGTAGTCAATTACGACTGCAGCACCTGACGCTTTGAAAAGAGGGGGCGTCCCCCTCCGAAGCTCATCGGCGGCCCCACGCCACGATCGGGGGGTGTCGGCGGTTGTCATGGCAGCCCAGGGGCCTAATGAAGACCCACGGGTCTGCCTTTTATCTGCCTCTGTTAAGCCATAGCAGGCTTAACAGAAGCCTGTGAAAATAAGGGTATGTGCACACACAAAATCAAAAACGTCTGAAAATACGGAGATGATTTCAAGGGAAAATAGCTCCTGATTTTCAGATGACTTTTCAGATGACTTTTAAGCCACTCCTGTTGTACACCCTGTCGGAACAGAAATCTGTTTTTCCCATTGAAATCAATGAGCAGATGTTTGGAGGCGTTCTGCTTCTTATTTTTCACCCGTTTTTCGTCCGTTTACAGCCTGAAATACGGCCAAAAATAAGCCGTGTGAACATACCCTAACGATATTCTGCAATACTTTAGTATTGCAGTATATTGTACTAGCGATCTAATGATCACTGGTTCAAGTCCCCAAAAGGGACTAATAAATAGTCTAAAAAAAGTTTAATATAAAAGTTATTAGTAGTGAAAAAAAAATTAAAAGTTCAAAACCCCCTTTTTCCATTTTTCCTCTAAAGTATTGTAAATAATAAAAAAACAAACAAAATTGGTATTGCTGTGTATATTACAATATACCATTATTTAACTCGCACGGAGAACACAGTAAAAAAACCAAAAAATTTAAACCGCCAAAATTGCTGTTTTAAAAAGTTGTATGTTCGAAAAAATGTAACCACTAAAAACTACAGCTTGTCCCACAAAAAATAAGCCCTCACACCGCTCAATCCACGGAAAAATAAAAAAGTTGTGGCTCTCAGAATGTGATGAAACAAAACAACTTTTATTTAACAAAAAGTTATTTTTTTTAGAGTAAAATATAAAAAAACCTATATAAATTTGGTATCACCTTAATGGTATTGAGCCACAGAGTAAAGTTACGTTTTTGTTTTTACCGCATGATGAAAGCCGTAAAAAACGAAAGCCAAAAAACAATGTAGAAATTGCAGTTTTTTTCCAATTTCAGCCCACATAGAATTTTTTTTCAGTTTCCCAGTACATTATATGGTACCTTAAATGGTGCCATGAAAAACTACAACTCCTCTCGCAAACAATAACTCCTCACACCACTCTATTGACAGAAAAATAAAAAAGATATAGCTATTGGAAGGCGAGGAGTGAAAAACAAAAATTAAAAAGTTAAAGAGGCTCTGTCACCAGATTTTGCAACCCCTATCTGCTATTGCAGCAGATAGGCGCTGCAATGTAGATTACAGTAACGTTTTTATTTTTAAAAAACGAGCATTTTTGGCCAAGTTATGACCATTTTCGTATTTATGCAAATGAGGCTTGCAAAAGTACAACTGGGCGTGTTGAAAAGTAAAAGTACAACTGGGCGTGTATTATGTGCGTACATCTGGGCGTGTTTACTACTTTTACTAGCTGGGCGTTCTGACGAGAAGTATCATCCACTTCTCTTCACAACGCCCAGCTTCTGGCAGTGCAGACACAGCCGTGTTCTCAAGAGATCACGCTGTGTCGTCACTCACAGGTCCTGCATCGTGTCAGACGAGCGAGGACACATCGGCACCAGAGGCTACAGATGATTCTGCAGCAGCATCGGTGTTTGCAGGTAATTCGATGTAGCTACTTACCTACAAATGCTGATGCTGCTGCAGAATCAACTGTAGCCTCTGGTGCCGACACGATGCAGGACCTGTGAGTGACGTCACAGATCTGCACTGCCAGAAGCTGGGTGTTCTGAAGAGAAGTGGATGATACTTCTCATCAGAACGCCCAGCTAGTAAAAGAAGTAAACACGCCCAGATGTAACACACATAATACACGCCCAGTTGTACTTTTACTTTTCAACACGCCCAGTTGTACTTTTGCAAGCCTCATTTGCATAAATACGAAAATGGTCATAACTTGGGCAAAAATGCTCGTTTTTTAAAAATAAAAACGTTACTGTAATCTACATTGCAGCGCCTATCTGCTGCAATAGCAGATAGGGGTTGCAAATTCTGGTGACAGAGCCTCTTTAAAAATGGCTCGGTCTGAACATCTTCACAGCTTTTGCAAATGTAAGGAAGACATCTTTTAACCACTTCATAAGCCATTTGTAGCTAGGTTATACCTCTTAACTGCACATAAAGTATGTACTCTTAGCTGATTTAAACACCCACCCAAAAAATTGATGCTTTCTGTATTTTACATTGTACAGCTCATGCACATAGTGGAATACCAGATCTGTGTAGGATGCTGGAGCCATATTTTTAGACCAATGCTGGATTGGATTCCACCCTGTAAGATCAGTTAAAGGGAATGTGTTGCCAGAAAAACATGTTTTTTTTTTAAAATTAAACATTTAGTGTGTGGGTGATTAAACATTGTTCAAAATTTTTTTATTTTTTTCACGAGTCAGGAAATATTATAAATTAATTCTAATTTATAATATTACCCATTTCTGGTCACTAGATGGAGCTATTCCCAAAATTGCAGCATTGCAAAATTGGGTAAAAAGCCCTCGCTCTAGTGAGCTCTCAGCATCCCCCCCTCCTTTATCCTGGCTAGTGCCGGGATAAACGAGGGGTTTGAACGGTGTAACCTCCTACACTGTGTGTCGCCATTTTTTGAGCTAACACACAGTGTAGTAGGTTTACATACAGTAGTAAACGTACACAAACACGAACATACATATAAATCTCTTACCTGCTCCTGCCGCCGCGGCTCCCTCCGGCCCGTCCGCTCCGTCTGCTGCCGCTGGTCCAAGTGCACAAGTCCGGAAGCCGCGACCGGAAGTAGTAATATTACTGTCCGGCCGCGACTTCCGGTCCACAGGAAAATGGCGCCGGACGGTGCCAATTTCAAATTGGACTGTGTGGGAGCGGCGCATGCGCAGTTCCCACACAGACGCCGTACACACAAGTGAATGGGACGGGAGCCGTTCGCAGTCCCTATGGGACTGTGGCTGCCGTATTCCATGTCTGTATGTGTCGTTAATCGACACATACAGAAATGGAACAAAAAATGGCAGCCCCCATAGGGAAGAAAAAGTGTAAAAATAAGAAAAAGTAAAACACAAACACACAAATAAATATAAACGTTTTTAATAAAGCACTAACATCTTTAACATATAAAAAAATAATTTGTGATGACACTGTTCCTTTAAGCCTTTTTCTAAAGCCTGCTTTGAGAAAGGCTTTCCTAATCTCAGTCACAGAATCCTGCCCTTATCACTAAGGTGCCTTTCCATGGTCAAATAATTGCATGCAATTTTTGAAGCCAAAATCAGTAGTTCATCATCAAGAGAGAGAATGCATAAAGGACACATGCTACTACTACTCTTTTTTTCAATCCACTCCTAAGTTTGGATTAAAAAATTGAATGCAATAATCTGAACATGTAAAGACACCTTAACTATACAGCTCCAGCACAGATCTATGATATGAGTTATGCCTGTAAACAAATTTGTAATTTGTAATTTCTTTCTCTCTCTTTCTAGAAATTTAGTAAGGGCTTTTAGTTCCACAATTGCAGAGACATTATGGCCAAACGTTTCTCAAACGATACACAGGGCAGCACTGCCAAAAAGCCCAGCAGTCTTTTTTTTAAAAAGGAATGACTTTGTGAAATAGTAGGGACAGAAATTCCAATCTCTGCCACAAAACGGAAGGTGAAATTAGGAGAAATTTTCACATTCCAGGACTCCGAAAATGTATTAACTTGTACAATTTGCCAGAAAGTTTTGCGCAAGTTGTGATTTTACTACTGGAAATGGTGGGAGGCTAGCTGGAAGCTTGATTATTTAAAGAGACATTTAAAAGCAGAAAATACACATTGAGCCAGTTGCCAAACTTAAATGACAGACTTCAGGAGGTTAATTACAGGTGCTGTCACACACTGCACACAGAAATGGCACTTCGCAAAGCTGTCAATCCTATAAAAGTAAAAATTTTGATTAACATGTTTTTATTGGCTCTTAATATGAATGCATCAATGCTTTGTGTCCAAAACATACATGATCACATGGCAAAGTATACAACAATTCCACAGTCCTGGCATAGTAAAAACTATGCATTTGAATTTGTGGAAAGCATCAATTAAACAGTTAAGGAAGAAATGATGGCTGAATTGCGCAGTGCCACTTTTCATACACTTGTAGTTGATGAGAGCACTGATATATTAGTGAGCAAAATGCTCATTTTGTATGCAAAATTCTATCCTTGTAAATTACGTTTATAAGACCATATTTTCGGCCTTGAGAAATTTGACGGCACGTGATAGTAGGTCAGTGACAGATGCCATTAAGCAGTTTCTGCAGATAATGATCTGAAGTTGCAAAAAAATGGTGATGTTCTCATCTGATGGAGCTTCTGTGATGCTTGTAAAGCAAAATGGTGTTTCTGCTCTACTTCGTAATGAAATACCTCAATTGCTGGAACAGCACTGTGTGGCTCATCGGGAGGAGTTAGGAATTGAGGATGCTTGCAAGAATGTTTCACTTATGGGAGATATTGAAATGTTTCTGAGGACTGTTTATACTATGTTTGGTCGATCTTCTGTCGAAAAAGCGGAGTTCCAATAACTAGCAGATGTTTTGGAACGTGAGGCAGTTGCTTTTATATTGAATTAATCCAACAGATAACAGCAAATTAAAAACATATTTGTTGTTTAGTGGAGGGAAATTGCCCCCATGGTCCCTTCCAAATCCACCCCTGGCCCAATCAATACGAGATCCATATTTCTAGATATCTCGGCTCAATATTGCAAAATTTTGGATTATGAGACAATTTCTATCTTTTTTTATGGTCCCTGGCTCAGAATCTGCAACTGCAGGGGTAGAATGAGAATTGTCTGGATCCCACAGACAATAAGGGTGGTAAGCCTATTAACCCTTTCACGACCAAGGACGAAAATGAACGTCATGGTCGGCTGCTAGTTCCCGCACCATGACGTTCATTTTCGTCCGCATTTCAAACTGTCACTCTGTGTAAAGACGCGCGCTGACAGCTGTCCTAGACAGCTGAGACATCAGTCTCGCCGGACAGCGGACCATCGCCGCTGCTTTCGGCAGTTAACCCCTTAAGTGCGGCGACGGATTGCCGTCGCCGCATTTAAGTGGTTTGAAGCACATCGGCAGCCCCCACGAAGTGATCGTGGGGGCTACCTATGCTTGTCACGGCAATCGGAGGTCAGATAATGACCTCCGGGTTGCCATGTACGGAAGCCTCGGAGGAACAGCCTCTGGCCGTTCCGCCTCTGCTTCCTGAACAGAGAAGCAAAAAGCACGGCGCCACATGGTGCAGGTCAATAAGGTTAAAAAAGAGTGGTATACGTGGTCTATTATGCTCACCACGTCAGTGTTTGATAAAGGCAATAGGTAAACCCACTAGTGCTGCTGCCAGGATCCAAACCGGTAAACCAGGTGGTCACCGCTAGTTAGAACATAAAGAAGTAGTGGAAAAAAAGGGAGGATCCTATGGGGCGCTGCTGCGTGGCTGTTAAAGATAATTAATGATGATAGATAGGGAGATAAATAAATAGAGATTTATTGAAACATTAATGGCTACGCGTTTCAACGCTGTACTAGCGTCTTCCTCAGGCCTCCGGTGGTGAAAAAATAAAAAAGTTCTGGCTTTCAGAATATGGCGATGCAAAATGTGCAGTGTCCAAAAGTGGATAAGATCAGGCGCCATTTATCAGTGCGACACCGGCCACACATCTATGAAATATTATTTATTTACCCCATTATCATACCCTCTTATTATGCCCTGATGTTCTCCGCACAGATTACACATGCCCCCCACATTATAAACTGAAATACCAGCGAAACCCAAAACAGAAACCTACCAAGCAAAATCTGCGCTCCAAAAGCAAAATGGCGCTCCCTCCCTTCTGAGGTCTGCAGCGTGCCCAAGCCGCAGTTTGCACCCACACATATGGCGTTGCCATACCCGAGAGAATCCGCTTAACGTTTTATGAGGTATTTGTCTTCTGTGGCACAAACTGGGCACAACATATTATGCACTAAAATGACGTATCAGTGGAAAATTGCAATTTTCACTTTGAACCATCCGCTGTGCATTAACCCCTTTGCGCACTATGACTTAATTGCCCGTCATGGTGCGGCGGTTGATGTATGGAGCCGGCTCACGTGCTGAGCCCGCTCCATACGCTGCGTGTGTCGGCTGTGTATTACAGCAGGCCCCCTCGGTACTAACGGACAGGTACAGCGATCGCTCTGTTACAGAAGCCTGTAAGAATAACAATATACTGCAATACATTAGTATTGCAGTATATTGTACCAGTGATCCAATGATCGCTGGATCAAGTCCCCTAAGGGGATTGATTAATAAAATGTGTAGAAGAATTATAGTTATTAGTAGTGAGAATTTTTTTTTTTAAAGTTAAGAAAACAAAACACCTTTTCGCATTTTTCTTCTAAAGTAATGTAAAAAATTGAACAAAATTGGTATCGCTACGTCCGTAAAAGTCCGAACTATTACAATATACCATTATTTAATTTGCACAGTGCACACCTTAAAAAAATTTAATAATTGAAACCGCCAAAATCGCTGTTTTTTTTTTTGTCACCTTCGCTCTAAAAAAAAAATGTAATACAACTTTTGAATCACTTTTCATGTACCAAAAAATGGTACCAATAAAAATTGCAGCTCCTCCCGCAAGAAATAAGCCCTCACACCACTCTATTGATGGAAAAATTAAAAAGTTATGGCTCTTGGAAAGCGGGGAGTGAAAATCTAAAATATGACAGCAAAAAATGGATCAGTCCTGAAAGGGTTAATTCATTTCTAATGAAAAAACTTTTGACTACATGTGGGGTATTTCCGTAGTCGGGAGAAATTGCTTTATAAAAAATGGTTGTTTTTTTCCTCTTTTATCCCTTGTGAAAATGAGAAAATGCAACATTTTAGTGGAAAAAATGTTGATATTAATTTTCGCGCCCTGATTCTAATAAACTCTGCAAAAGACCCGTGGGGTGTAAATGCTCACTATACCCCTAGAAAAATTCCTTGAAGGTTTTTCCAAAATGGGGTCACTTTTGGTGGGTTTCCACTGTTTTGGTCCCTCCAGTGCATTGCAAATGCGACATGGCACCGAAAACCATTCCAGCAAAATCATAAATCCAAATGGCGCTCTTTCCCTTCTGAGCCCTGCTGTGGGTCCAAACAGCAGTTTATTACCACATATGGGCTATTGTCGTAATCGGGAGACATTGCTTTACAAATGTTGGGGTGCATTTTCTTTGTTATTCCTTGTAAATAATAAAAATTTCTATGTTGTTTCAGAAAAAAAGTAAATTTTAATTTTTACAGACTAATTCCAATATATTTAGCGAAAAACCTGTGTAGTCAAAATGCTAACTATACCCCTAGATAAATACCTTAAGGGGTCTAGTTTTCAAAATGGGGTAGTTTATGGGGAGTTTCTATTGTTCTGGCAGCTCAAAGCTTCTCCAAAGTGGGGCCTAAAACATTTTCACGCAAAATATGAGTCCTGAAAGCCTCCGGGTCCTCCCTTCCTTTGGGGCCCTGCCGTGTGTCCAGGCAGCGCATTAGGGCCACAATGTGGGTATTTTTGAAAACAGGAGAAAGAGGGTGATGGATTTTGGGGTGTGTTTCTTCATTTTCATGTTCGCTTTATAAAGAAATCGGTCTTCAAACTGATACTTTTATGAAAAAAAGTGAAATTTTTTTTTTTCACCTGCTATGTATTAAATTTAGCAAAAAGCTGTGGGGTCAAAATACTTACTATACCCTTAGGTAAACACCTTAAGGGGTCTAGTTTTCTAAATGGGGTCATTTGTGGGGGTTTCCATCACTCTGAGACCTATGAGCCTCTGAAAACCTGGCTTGGTGCAGGAAAACAAAATGTACTTCAAAATTTATAAAATTATTATTCAATTTGTAAGTCCTCTAAATTGCTGAAAATTTATTTTATTTTTTCAAAAGTGCTGCCAAAATAGAGTAAAGAGAGAAATATATATTTAATTAAAAAAATTGTACAGTATGTATGTACAAATGTGACATATTGCAGTTAAAAATAGGGTAAATGGTAATTTTTACAAAATGTCTTCCATTTTTCTATTTTTTAATTAATTTCCGCAAATCGTATCAGTCTACTTTTACCACTAAAATAAAGTACAACATGTGACGAAAAAACAATGTCAGAATTACTTGGATATTCAAAACTTTCACAGTTATTCTCTGATAAAGTCAGACATACCAGATTTGACAAATCTGGCTTGGTCATTAAGGTACAAACATGCCCGGTCATTAAGGGGTTAAGTCCAAAATGCAAGTGTTCTTTTTGTATTTACACTGCATGTTGAGCCCCATAACGGTACACATTGTCGCTCGTTGTCATTCTGGTTTAGTCTTGTTTTTTTTTTGCAAAATTAAACCATACATTTTCATAGTAGATCTGAGCTCTGATTTTCTAATACAGAGCGCTAACTCTCCTATCTTCCTTAACGAGGACTTATTCCTATATGGAAAACAAAACTCAGGAAGCAATATCAGCAAATCAGAAATCTTCCTCTCTAATGTAGTGAAAAAAGTTCTGCCCCTTTATGGAATGAGTCAACTTTATATGAAGAGGACACCTGACATGAAGAAGGGTGCACTCCACTTCTCAGAGATTTTTATTGCTTTGTGAGACTTCCATTTTTTTTTAGCTGGGAGAGTCTGTGAATCCACTTTGAGGCGGAGAGTGTGTGTGCATTATGTGTAGACTGAAGATTTGTGCTGCTATCTTACTTTATGCTGCATTTTGGATTATGAAATATAAAATGGATTCCTGTGTTTTATGGAGTCAGCTAGAGGAAGAGGAGTCTACTGGATAATCTGGCGAGTCTCAGAAGCGATACAAGGAAGTAAGTCATGTCACTCACAGGTTACCTCTGTTTTCACTTCCGTGTGTGGCGTATGGAGCCATACAGCCTCTATTTTCTGTTGTAGGAACTTCATCAAGTGCCATCAGGCTTGCAATTATGTCCACGCTAAGCACGATAGGGTGCTGCTACATTGTTTAAAAGCACTGCTGTATTGTCAGAGAGAGTACTAATCATGAATTTGCTGCGATGCCCCTGATTATTCTCTGCAGCACACAATACATGGTGAAGAAAGGCATAGGGCTTTGTTAGGGTCAGACAGAGAGATCAATGATTAGTAAGACAGATTGCTTATCAAAATAGATCCAACTGGTGGCTCTTCTAGGGCTAGATATTCAGCTCAATGAATAGCAAGATAGTGCACTGTATCCTAGTGCACTGTAACCTTCCGATTATTGATCATCATGGTTTTCAATCTATGGTGAGGACAGTGTAACAGTGTTGTATAAACAAGCACAATATATAATACTAATGTCTTCCAAACAGATTCAGTGGAATTCTAGGCGTCTAACAAGACAAGACAATTGTTTGTTACCGACATTAAATAACACGTGGTAGCATGTATTGCATAGATCAATATGTATTTTATTAAGTGTTGTTCCAGCTGTATACATTTATATCAAATAAAATATTAAAGTTACTTTTAGCCTATTATAACCCCAGTCTAATTGTTTTATTTTCAGTGAAGTGTATAGTTTATCCCACTGTGGGAATATATATGTTATATGATTAGTCAGTGAAGATGTACAGCTCTATACAGAAATTCTTCTAGGGGAGAATACCTCTGTACATAAGACATCCAATGGAGCATGGCGCGATTATTTTTCTGTCAGATTCGTACGGCATGAAGACATTGCCCCATACAAAACCCTACATAGACAGTACTAGTAATAGCAAATTAGGTAGAATTGATGGACAATGGTGGTGCTACTGTACTTTTCTCTAACTCCTCTCTAACTCACAAATTCAGAGCAATAGTAGTACTATATCATATAGTACTACTACTTCTGATCAATCTCTGTGAGTTAAAGGAATGTCATAAAGCGGTAGTAATACAAGTGGTGAATTACTCAAATGTACTACTTCTCTCTAACTCAGAAACAGAGCAGGAGTAGTAGTACTATATCAAAATACAACTACTCCTGATCTATCTCTGTCATAGACGGATAGTAGTAGTACTACTAGTGGTGAGTAATTCACTAGTACAACTTTCTCTCTCACTCCTTTTTAACCCACATAGAGAAGGAATAAGTTATTATTAATTCCATTATTGGTGGACAGTGTGGACTGCTGCTGCCACTTTTCTTAAGGCAAGTCCTTAACCCTTTCAGTTCTAAGCTATTTTTTGGTTTTTCATTTTTGTTTTTTACTCCCCTCCTTCCAAGAGCCTTACCTTTTGTTTATTTTTCCTCTGGATCATTATGGGTAAAACAGAGTTCTATAATTTCTCCCGTCTCCTGGTTGAACTTGAAAGACAGATGCCTTTTTTCGACCGTACTATGTGTGCATCTGAGGAATAACACTATTTCTGACCATTATATGACTTGTATACTGCATTATTTAGCAGTTTTCCCACTCTGCAAGCGCTATCTCTAATTCTCAGTTGCTCCTGAGCTAGTGGGTGGAGCCTAACTGCTAGAAGAATCCTGCTCTTCTATCTCTATCACATACTCTATATAGAAGCTGCAGCAGAATGGAGGGAGTTATACAACAGTAAAGAGCAGTGTAGCTGCTATTCCTGCACTGGGGTGGGATAGAACACATACTAGAAGCTGCAGCAGCATCTGTGTGTGTCTCTACCTCTCTCTCACTCTGCCCTTGCTCCCTCCTCCCCTCTCCATAGACTTGTATGTGCAGCATGTAACCTAATCCCTCAGGAAGCTGATAATCTGTCACCTTTTGAGGAGACGGAAAATGCAATTCAGAGTTAATAAACAGGGGGAGGGGAGAAGCCTGATAAGTGGAAATATTACAAACTTTCTTATAATCGCTTGTACTATTGATTTTCACAAAGTTTGTTGAAAGGCTAGTGTCCATTTAAGGGTGATGAATGGATGATTCCTTAAATGGATTGTCCGGTTTGAGCAAATTAATGTTAATTTTTGTACAATTAAAAATTATACAATTTTCCAATATACTTTCTGTATTTATTTATTCACAGTTTTCAAGATTTCTGCTTGTTGTTTTTTAGTAGGAACATTCATTGTTTACTTCCAGTGGATAAAATTCTTACCATGGTCATGTGATAGACACAGAGGGGCACGGCTCATTACAGTATATGTATCAGAGATGTGATTTCTAGTGATTACAGCACCAGTGTGTCCATATTTGTTCCTTATATAGTGGATAGTGGTATTATTTAATAACTTTATGGCTATATAATTTAGAGGTAGGTAAATTAAATAGAAAATTGCTATGTTGTCTGTGAGGCTAGAAATGCACCAGGGCCTATGCATCCGATCAACAAGGGGGTAAAGCGGGTAGGTGCAAAATGTGCACATAGGATTTTAGTTACGCCCCTGATTCCAAGCACATAATACTGCTGGGTAGCTCAGGGAGTGTATTTGAGCATGGGCAATTACAAGCGCTCTCTGAGACACCCAATTATTTGAAAGTAAGTTGGCAGCCAGTCCTTTTTTTTGTTATATGTACTGTCAGTAACAATGCTTTAAATTCTGGTATAGAATGGCATTGTCTGTAAATTGTAATCTAATTCTGCACATAAGTCTTGGATGCTTTGTTTATACTGCAAGATCCTTCGGAGCACAGGACAAGTTTGTATTGGGTCATAAATGGATAATGTTTGCATTGCATTGTGGTTAGAAATCTCCTATTAGGCATTTAATTGTAATTAATAACCTCCTATTGCGACAACAGTAGTGGGCTAGGTAATGTCCCTATAGAACACCCTCCCTCATATAATACAAAGGCAACTCTATAGTAGATATATATGCACACAAGAACACAGAGTCTAAAGCCAGATATATATCAAAATGTATCACAAATTTTATTAAATATACATAAAACAAACATGTTAAAAAGGTAATGGATGGAGAGACTCTATATAATATAAACACAGAAAGACCAAGTAGACCAGGTTTTCAGTTATATTGTAATTCCTATGTTGCAGGCATCTGAAAAGGGCAGTGTATTATCATGAATAGCACTAGTTTATCTGTGTGTAGACTAATTATGGTTAGGGACATGAATGTCCAGCAAGTAATTTCTACAACAGAAATGAATCTATCATTAGTAATTCAGATAGTCTTACCCATAACTAGAGATGAGCGAACTTATGAAAAGTTCGGTTTGGCTGGTTCGCCGAATTTCATGAAAAAGTTCGATTCGGACCGAACTAGTTCTGACCGAACCTGTAATACAAGAAAGCCCCTAAAAATCGTGTATAACACTGTTTAAAAGCCCTAGAAGCCCTGTATAACACTCTTAGGTCACCCATGAGTGTATCCAAGTACTTTTGAGCTGTCTTTAAGGCAAAGTTAGTGTCAAACTTACGCCAACATGTATGGCTATAGGAAAACGGATGGGACACGGTGATAACTAACAGAAACCACTGCACTTGTGCATGTTGTATGCTTAATGCATTGTTAAAAAAGGTACAAAAATTAACAATTTTTGGCGGCAGATGCCTGCCAGGGTTCATACATATAAGGTGGTAAAAGAAGAAGCAATGGCTTTTGACAAGCCCTCCTAAAATTTACCCTTTTTATTGGCAGATGCCTGCCGGGGTTCATCCATACATGGATGTAAAAGCAACAAGCAATGGCTTTTCACAAGCCCTCCAAAAATGTACACTTTTTATTGGCAGATGCCTGCCGGGGTTCATCCATACATGGATGTAAAAGCAACAAGCAATGGCTTTTCACAAGCCCTCCAAAAATGTACCCTTTTTATTGGCAGATGCCTGCCGGGGTTCATCCATACATGGATGTAAAAGCAACAAGCAATGGCTTTTGACAAGCCCTCCAAAACTGTACCCTTTTTATTGGCAGATGCCTGCCGGGGTTCATCCATACATGGATGTAATGTAAAGGCAACAAGCAATGGCTTTTGACAAGCCCTCCAAAAATTTACCTTTTTTATTGGCAGATGCCTGCCGGGGTTCATCCATACATGGATGTAAAAGCAACAAGCAATGGCTTTTGACAAGCCCTCCAAAAATGTACCTTTTTTATTGGCAGATGCCTGCCGGGGTTCATCCATACATGGATGTAATGTAAAAGCAGCAAGCAATGGCTTTTGACAAGCCCTCCAAAAATGTACCCTTTTTATTGGCAGATGCCTGCCGGGGTTCATCCATACATGGATGTAATGTAAAAGCAACAAGCAATGGCTTTTGCTAAGCCCTCCAAAAATTTACCCTTTTTATTGGCAGATGCCTGCCGGGGTTCATCCATACATGGATGTAATGTAAAAGCAACAAGCAATGGCTTTTGACAAGCCCTCCAAAAATGTACCCTTTTTATTGGCAGATGCCTGCTGGGGTTCATCCATACATGGATGTAAAAGCAACAAGCAATGGCTTTTGACAAGCCCTCCAAAAATGTCCCCTTTTTATTGGTAGATGCCTGCCGGGGTTCATCCATACATGGATGTAAAAGCAACAAGCAATGGCTTTTGACAAGCCCTCCAAAAATGTACCCTTTTTATTGGCAGATGCCTGCCGGGGTTCATCCATACATGGATGTAAAAGCAACAAGCAATGGCTTTTCACAAGCCCTCCAGGCCTGCTTGTAGCAGACGGCAGTGGAGGTGTATTGGTGGTAGTAGAGGTAGCCAACAGACAGCAAGGGTGGTAGTAGTAGTAGCAGCACATTAAAAGACACTGGACAGTCACAGGACAAAGCCCTGTGGTGGGGCAGGCCTGCTTGTAGCAGACGGCAGAGGAGGTGTATTGGTGGTAGTAGAAGTAGACAACAGACAGCAAGGGTGGTAGTAGTAGTAGCAGCACATTTGTTAGAGACTGGACGGTCACAGAACAAAGCCCTGTGGTGGGGCAGGCCTCAGGCCTGCTTGTAGCAGACGGCAGTGGAGGTGTATTGGTGGTAGTAGAGGTAGCCAACAGACAGCACGGGTGGTGGTAGTAGTAGCAGCACATTAAAAGACACTGGACAGTCACAGGACAAAGCCCTGTGGTGGGGCAGGCCTGCTTGTAGCAGACGGCAGTGGAGGTGTATTGGTGGTAGTAGAGGTAGCCAACAGACAGCACGGGTGGTGGTAGTAGTAGTAGCAGCACATTAAAAGAGACTGGACAGTCACAGGACAAAGCCCTGTGGTGGGGCAGACGGCACTGGGGGTGGATTGGTTGTAGAAGTAGTAGCGTCACCAACAGCGGCACATTAAAAAAAGAGTGGACAGGACAGAATCCCGTAGTAGCAGCCTGCAGTAGCAGGCGGCAGCAGCAATGTCAGATCTAATCAGTGGCATCAGGCACAGGGGTTTTAAAATCCTCACCGATCCACGCTTGATTCATTTTAAGAAACATGAGATTTTCCAAGCTGTTGGCGGACAATCTTGTTCGCTTAGGGGTGACGAAGCCCCCTGCCGCGCTGAATACCCTCTCTGACGCTACACTGGAGGGTGGACAAGACAGTACACCCATGGCAAACTGGGCCAGTTCTTGCCAATGATCCAATCTCCTGACCCAGAAGTTCATGGGGTCTGGGATCAGGATGTCTGACGGAGAAAGGGCACAGTCCAGGTACGAGTGAACCTGGTTGTTTAGGTGCTGGACCTGGTGATGGTGAACATCCCTTTGGTGACTACGATGTGTGTCAGGTCGGGGTATTGGATGTAAAAATGTTGTCATCATATTTTACAAGCTGAATTGGCTGCTGCTGCCGCCTATTGCAGAGGTAGCTCTGCCAGAGGCGGTGGAACGATTGGACAGTGGGGAGCGGAGAGTTGCCCCCGGTCAGACATGCTTGCAGCAGGTGTTTGCCGTTTGAAAGCCGTGACAAGCTGGCTGCATAGCTTCTCTCGATAATAAGCCAATTTTGCCTCCCTCTCGGAAGGCGCAAAAAACTCCCCCATTCCGGCTTTATACCGAGGGTCTAAAAGTGTGGCTATACAGTACTCATCTCTTTGCTTCATGCTAACAATACGCACGCAAGTAACGAAGCATACAGCTCGCCATCCTGGCCAGCGTTTCAGAGGGCCCGGTTGGTTCCATCTCCGCCCCATACTGCCATGGTTGTCCATCATCAAGGTCGTCGTCAGACTTGTCATCACCATCACTGTCATGTTGTGCGGCTGCCTCGTCCCCTATCCCTTCCTGTGATTCCATCTCCAAATCCAGCTCCTCTTCAGGTCCTGTTTCCTCATCCTCATCCTCCTCCTCCTCAACATCCATAGCCAGATGTGATCCTTCCTCCATCCTTTGCTGAATCATCGCTGTGAGCGTTTTCTCCATAATGAATATCAGCGGCATATCATCGTTCATTCCGCTAGCGTCACGGCTCACAAATTGTGTGGCCTCTTCAAAGGGCTTCAAAACGCGACATGCGTCTCTAACCAGCTGCCAGTACCTGAGCTCGAAATTACACTGGCTCCAAACGCTGCCCGTCTGCTGCATCAGGAAATCATTCACGGCTTTCCGCTGTTCGTACAGATGGTCCAAAATGTGCAGGGTGGAATTCCAGCGTGTTGGAACGTCGCAAATCAGGCTGTGTTCTGGGAGATTGTTTTGACGCTGCAAGTCCAGGAGGGTGTGCTTAAGTGCATACGAACGTCTAAAGCGAACGCAAACCCTCCTGGACATGGCCAGCACACCCTTCAAACCAACATATGACGTTAAGAAGCGTGTTATGACCAGATTGATCACATGTGCCATGCAAGGAGCGTGTGTCAGGTGACCTAGACGCAGTGCAGCCACAACGTTCTTCCCGTTATCAGAGACAACATTGCCCAGTGTGAGTTTCAGAGGAGACAGCCAGCGTGCGATTTCCTCCTTGATGCACAGCAGCAGCTCCTGCCCAGTGTGGCTTTTCTCGCCCAGGCTCAGCAATTGTAAGACAGCGTTGTGGAGCTTCACCTTGCACCTATGAAAAGAGGAGGGAGGAGGAGTGGAAGATACGCTGTGTCCTGTTGGGGACGGGAAGACCTCCATTGAGGAGGGCAAGGAGGAGGATGGTAGGCGCCTGGTGTCCGGAGATGAACCAGAAAGATACAAGCGTGGAGGTGGTAATGCCTGGCATTGCTGCGGTGGTGCATCGGACTGCAAAATATTGACCCAGTGGGCCGTGAAAGACATGTACTGTCCCTGCCCATAGTTGCTGCTCCACGTGTCGACGGTGGCATGTACCCAGCTGCACACGGATAATTGCAAGGACTGGCCCACCTTTTCCTCCACGTGCTTGTGCAAGGCAGGGACAGCTGTTTTGGAGAAGTAATGTTGGCTAGGTATTCGCCACCTAGGCTGAGCGCACACCATCAATTGCTTTAAGCCGGCGGAGTCGACCAGGTGGTACAGCAGCGACTGCACCACCAACAACTTAGCCAGGTGTGAATTAAGCCGCACGACAAGTGGATGACTGGGTATATATTGTTGCTTATTGGACAACGATTCCGTAATGGATAACTGACGGGACGTAGGAGGAGCACTAGATGACAGTGATGATGATGATGACAATGACATGGTGGATAAGGCCTGGCTACTACTTAGATGACAGGGACTCGGAGCAGCAGCAGCAGAGGGGTCTTCATTAGATGTACATGATGGTGGGGCATGTCGATTGTCCCACATGGCTTTGTGATGCCGCTCCATGTGTTTACGTAGAGCGGTAGTTCCTACATTGCTGCCCTGCCCACGCCTTACTTTCTGCTTGCAGATACGGCACTGTGCCATGTTTTCGTCTTCCGGGAAGGTACAGAAAAATTGCCACACGGCAGAGTACCGTAAAGAGGTAGTACCACGTCCACCACCACCACCCGAGCTTGCCCCTTGTCTGGCAGGCTGTTTTCGGGAGCCTACACCAGTAGCATCAGTGTCGCCATCACCGGCTGCTGAGCTGACCCTACCGCTGCAACGTTTTGCAGATTGACTTCTGCCCCTACCTCGGTTTGGCTGTTTATCACTGCCAGTGCCGCCACTACTACCCTCCTCCTCTGACGCCGTCATCACCTCGTCACCTGGTTCCCACGTCCTGTCTAAAACAACATCATCATAGCCCTCCTCATCATCCCCGCTACTTCTGGCACTGTGTTGTGAATGTGATGTGACATCATGGCGGGCTCCATGCCCCCCCTCTAAACTGCGTCTGCCACCATGGCTACCACCAACACCCCCACTACCACAGCTATGCGTCTTGGACACCGCTTCCACCTCCACCACTGCCGCAACACACTCCGTTGGCTGACTCGCGGAAAACAAATCATCATCACTATGTTGTTCAGTATCTTCCTTCGCACCCGAGGAGATGTCTCTTAGGACTTTCAGGAATGATTGCTTCCCGCTAGGAAGGGGGAGTGAAGACATAGATGATGGAATGGAAACGCTAGAAATACCCATATTACTACTGTCACTGTGCCAAGGAACTGTAGTGGATCTGGAATCCAACGAAACCTGGCTTGAAGCCAGATCATCAGTCTTCCTGCTGAGATGACCGCGAGCCAACCAGTCCACAATGGCCGTATTGTCTAAAGTAACCCGCCTACCGGAGGAGATGGACAAGTCTGGCTTGCTGATAATGCTACTACTACCAGCAGGCACATGGCTGCTGCTACTAGTGGAACTGGGCACATGTCTTGTGCCACAAATGCTGGTACTGGGTCTGGCACCAACAGATCCAACATTTGGACTGGAAGAGGAGACGGCATGGGTGTTTTTTCCTCTACCCCATCCTTTCACAACCTTTTTTTTACCAGACATTTCACTGCTGGCGTGCAGCAAGTTGAATCAAAACCCCGGGGATGAACCCCTTCTAAAAGCGTATTCACACACTGGCTTGGCAAATGGCAATGAATGAGAATTTCTATCAGCCACTTCACTGACTCAGGGAATGCTGGGCGCTGTAGTACTACAAAGGCTGCCTGTATTGCAAGTTGGATTGTTATGTTAACGGTAACGGGGATGAGCCCCTTCTAAAAGCGTATTCACACACTGGCTTGGCAAATGGCAATAAATGAGAATTTCTATCAGCCACTGCACTGACTCAGGGAATGCTGGGCATTGTAGTACTACAAAGACTGCCTCAGCTGCCTGTATTGCAAATTGGATGCAACGGCCAGGGATGAGCCCCTTCTAAAAGCGTATTCACACACTGGCTTGGCAAATTGCAATGAATGAGAATTTCTATCAGCCATTGCACTGACTCAGGGAATGCTGGGCGTTGTAGTACTACAAAGGCTGCCTCAGCTGCCTGTATTGCAAATTGGATGCAACGGCCGGGGATAAGCCCCTTCTAAAAGCGTATTCACACACTGGCTTGGCAAATGGCAATAAATGAGAATTTCTATCAGCCACTGCACTGACTCAAGGAATGCTGGGCGTGTAGTACTACAAAGGCTGCCTCAGCTGCCTGTATTGCAAGTTGGATGCAACGGCCCGGGATGAGCCCCTTCTAAAAGCGTATTCACACACTGGCTTGGCAAATGGCAATGAATGAGAATTTCTATCAGCCACTGCACTGACTGAGGGAATGCTGGGCATTGTAGTACTACAAAGGCTGCCTCAGCTGCCTGTATTGCAAATTGGATGCAACGGACGAGAATGAGCCCCTTCTAAAAGCGTATTCACACACTGGCTTGGCAAATGGCAATGAATGAGAATTTCTATCAGCCACTGCACTGACTCAGGGAATGCTGGGCGTTGTAGTACTACAAAGACTGCCTCAGCTGCCTGTATTGCAAATTGGATGCAACGGCCAGGGATGAGCCCCTTCTAAAAGCGTATTCACACACTGGCTTGGCAAATGGCAATGAATGAGAATTTCTATCAGCCACTGCACTGACTTAGGGAATGCTGGGCGTTGTAGTACTACAAAGGCTGCCTCAGCTGCCTGAATTGCAAGTTGGATGCAACGGCCCGGGATGAGCCCCTTCTAAAAGCTTATTCACACACTGGCTTGGCAAATGGAGAATTTGTATTGCAATTTGGATGTTGAGAGTAGACTCCCGCTGTAGTGGATGAGCCCCTTCGATTGCTAGTTTCCTAAGGCTTTCCCTAACTGCACAGAGATGCTATCCCTACAGCTCCTGTCTGTAAAATGGCCGCTGAGCTCCGTGCTTAGACTTTTATTGCAGACTTGAGCCCTCCCCTATGCTGCCTCCCGATTGGCTGGGAGAGCCATTTGCAAGGCATTATGGGGTAGCCTGATGTCAGGTGATATTGTGAAATCCTCCATTTTACATCTAACATGTGGCAGGTGCCAAAATGTACCCGGGTTCGGTCAAAACGGGTTCGGCCGAACCCGGTGAAGTTCGGATTCGCTGCGAACCGAACTTTTCACGATGTTCGGACCGAAACCGGGTTCGGTTGTCCCGGTTCGCTCATCTCTACCCATAACAGTGATCTCTGGTGACCTGGCAGCCTGTGTGTACGGCCCGACGCGCGTTTCGCGGTATCCGCTTCCTCAAGGGGTGTAGTGTATCTATCTCGCATACGCCCTAAATAGTATACAACCCAGGTGTTTTAAATACAATTAAATTATGTCTCCACGTCTATAGGTGCGTGGCGCACATCCACCGACGCGACCGGAAGTGTGGCATGTCCCACATCCGGCCTCCAGTGTTGCGGCGCACATCCGGGTTCCTGACGCGTACCAGGAAATCCAGACATGCGCACCACACTATCGGAGGCTCGGGCGGGGTCGGCGACAGTCCCGGTCACGTGCGTATGGAGCGCACTTCCCATAGGACGACACAGACTTGGTATAGGTAAGTATTTGATTGATAGTATGTATGTGTGATGTGACACTTCTGGCCATCTCAAATGCCTCCAACCAAAAACTTAGATAGATTGTGCAATTTAGCATCGATGTGTGTAAGGAGAACTAGTTTATCTACCAGTGTAATAAAAAATGTGCTGTGGAAGCAAGGGAAAAAGTTCCACATGAATCCCCTATATTTCACTGTTTATAAGTAAAACATTGTGACAGGAAGGAGAGAATAATTAGTGAAAATATCACATGTTGCTAACACCGTGATTCTATAACAATATTTATGCCACATGAATTGCAGTGTACACCATTATACAGAATCGTATTAAAGGGATAAAAATTATATTAAGGAGCATTGGTGTGGACGTGAAAACCGTCTCACATATATGCTCGGTATGTCAAAGAATTATCTGGGAACATGAAGGAAGAGGCAGTTATGATTAACCCCTTAGTATCTAAGCCTGTTTTGGCCTTCAGGACCAGCCCTATTTTTGCAAATCTGACATGTGTCACTTTATGTGGTAATAACTCCAGAATGCTTTTACCTATCCAAGCGATTCTGGGATTGTTTTCTCGTGACATGTTGTACTTTATGATACTGAAAAAATTTTGTCGTTAAATTCAATATTTATTTGTAAGAAACGCCAAGATTTAGAGAAAATTAGCAAAAATGAGCATTTTTCTAAATTTTAATGTATTTACTTGTAAAACAGATAGTAATACCACACAAAATACTTACTAGTTTATATTTCCCATATGTCTACTTTATGTTTGCGTCGTTTTTTGAACATTCTTTTATTTTTCTAGGACGTTACGAGGCTTAGAACTTTAGCACCAATTTCTCATATTTTTAAGAAAATTTAAAAAGGCTATTTTTTCAGGGACCAGTTCAGTTCTGAAATGGCTTTGAGGGCCTTATATATTAGAAAGTCCCCAGAAGTCACCCCATTTTGAAAACTGCACCCATCAAAGTATTCAAAACAGCATTCACAAAGTGTTTTAGCCCTTTAGGCGTTTCACAGGAATTAAAGCAAAGTAGAGGTGAAATTTACAAATTTCATTTTTTTCTTCAAAAATTCATTTCTAATACATTTTTTATGTACCGCAGAAGGTTTTACCCAAGAAATGCAACTCAATATTTATTGCCCAGATTCTGCAGTTTTTAGAAATATCCCACATGTGGCCCTAGTGTGATAATGGACTGAAACACAGGCCTCAGAAGCAAAGGAGCACCTAGTGGATTTTGGGCCTCCTTTTTTTAGAATATATTTTAGGTACCATGTCAGGTCTTGTGCTGCCAAAGCAGTGGAAACTCCCCAAAAGTGACCCCATTTTGGAAACTATACCCCTCAATGAATTTATCTATGGGTATAGTTAGCATTTTGAACCCACAGTTTTTTTGCAAAATTTATTTGAATTAGTATGTGAAGGTGAAAATCTACTTTTTTTGTGAAAAAACATAGAAATTGTAAATTTTTACAAGGAATAAAGTAGAAAAAACACCCCAACATATGTAAAGCAATTTTTCCGATTATAGCAATACCCCATATGTGGTAATAAACTGCTGTTTGGACCCACAGCAGGCCTCAGAAGAGAAGGAGCGCCATTTGGATTTTGGATTTCTGATTTTGCTGGAATAGTTTTCAGTGCCGTGTCGCGTTTGCAATGCACTGGAGGGATGAAAACCGTGGAAACCCCCCAATAGTGACCCCATTTTGGAAGCTACACCCCTCAGGGCATTTTTCTAGGGGTAAAGTTAGCATTTTGACCCCACAGTTGTTTTGCTGAATTCATTGGAATTAGTCTGTAAAGGTAAAAATCTACTTTTTTTCTGAAAAAAGGTAGCCATTTTTAATTTTTACAAGGAATAAAGGAGAAAAAGCACCCCAACATTTGTAAAACAATTTCTCCTGATTACGTAAATACCCCATATGTGGTAATAAACTGCTGTTTGGACCCACACCGGGGCTTAGAAGGGAAGGAGCGCTATTTGGCTTTTGGAGCTCAAATTTAGCTGGAATAGTTTTTGGGTGTCATGTCGAATTTGCAAAGCCCCTGAGTACCGAAACAGTGGAAGCCCCCCAAAAGTAACCCCATTTGGGAAACTACACCACTTAAGGAATCTATCTAGGGATATAGTGAGCATTTAGGCCCCACACGTCTTTTGCAGAATTTATTAGAATTAGGGCGTGAAAATGAATATCAACATTATTTCCACTAAAATGTTGATTTTTTTCAATTTCACAAAGGATAAAGGAGAAAATGCACCCCAACATTTGTAAAGCAATTTCTCCCAAGTATGGCTATACCCCACATGTGGTCATAAAAGTTTTTTCATTCGAAAGTAATTAACCCTTTACGAACTGATTCATGTTTTGCTTTTTCGTTTTTCCTCCCCGCTTTCCGAGAGCCACTACTTTTTTATTTTTCTGTCAATAGAGTGGTGTGAGGGCATATTTTTTGCGGGACGAGCTGTAGTTTTTATTGGTACCATTTTGGGGTACATGAGATTTTGTTGATCACTTTTTATTCAATTTTTCGGCAAGCCAGGTGACCAAAAACCATCAATTCTGACAATGATTTTTATTTATTTTTGACGGCGTTTACCCTGTGCTATAAATGACTATTATACTTTATTCTGCGGGTCGATACGATTACGGCGATACCATATGTATATAAGTTTTTTTATGTTTTGCAGCATTTGCGCAATAAAATAACTTATTTAGAAAATAATTTATTTTCTGTGTCACCATATTCTGAGAGCCATAACTTTTTTATTTTTTAGTCAAAAAAGCTGTGTAAGGGCTTGTTTTTTGCGGGACGGGTTGTAGTTTTTATCGGTACTATTTTGGCGTACATGCGACTTTTTGATCACTTTTTATTGTATATTTTGGGAGGGGTTGTGACCAAAAAATAGTGATTCTGGCATTGTTTTTCGTTTTTTTTTTTTTTGCGGTGTTTACCGTGCGGGAAAAATAATATTATAGTTTTATAGTTGGGGTCGTTACGAACGCGGTGATACCAAATATGTGTACCTTTTTTTTACGTATTCATTTTTTTTCCTATAATAAAAGACTTATAATAGGAAAAAAAGCATTCTTTGTTTATGTCACTTATAACTTTTATTTTTACACTTTTTTTAAAACATTTTTATCCTTTTTTTTACTTTTTTCACTTGTCCCACTAGGGGACACTTAGACTTGCAGCTTTGATCGCTGCTGGAATACATTACACTACCTACGTAGTGTAATGCATTCCAACTGTCATTGTGACGTGACAGTCACACTGACCATAAGCTTACGACGACCACCCTCGGGGCGGTCCTCATAGGCTTCTGTACATGGCAACCCGGAAGCCATTGTCTGGCGTCCGGTTGCCATGGGTACCATCGCCAGCCCCCGTGATTTCACATGGGGGCTGCCGATCGGCGCTAAAGACCTTAATTGTGGCGTTCAAAATCGAGCGACGCAATTAAGGGGTTAACTGCCGATATCAGCGGCGACAGGCCGCTGATCGGCAACGGGGAGAGCAGGGCTGACACCCTGCACAGTTAACCGCCGCTGCGGTGTAGCGCCGCGCGGCGGTTAACTGTCAAAGCACTGACGTAACTGTACGTCAAGGTGCGCGAACTTACTGTTCACCATGACGTACAGTTACGTCATGGTGCGTTAAGGGATTAAAGATTAATTCAAAAATAACAACAACCATTTAGGGTCATCTGTAAGGGACAGGCGGCAAGTAACTTTTACACACGAAAAAGAAAAAAGAGAAGGGCAGAGAGTTGGCACATCGCAGATCAATATCTCCTATATGAGACATATTTGTCATAATCCATATCGTGAAGGATCATCTGGCTTTAGGACTCTTATTTCAGTTATACGGGCGCTCCGACTCTATTCAACTGGTACATCATATACAGTGAAGGAAATAAGTATTTGATCCCTTGCTGATTTTGTAAGTTTGCCCACTGTCAAAGACATGAACAGTCTAGAATTTTTAGGCTAGGTTAATTTTACCAGTGAGAGATAGATTATATATAAAAAAAACCTGAAAATCACATAGTCAAAATTATATATATTTATTTGCATTGTGCGCAGAGAAATAAGTATTTGATCCCCCACCAACCATTAAGAGTTCAGCCTCCTCCAGACCAGTTACACGCTCCAAATCAACTTAGTGCCTGCATTAAAGACAGCTGTCTTAAATGGTCACCTGTATAAAACACTCCTGTCTACAGACTCAATTAATCAGTCTGACTCTAACCTCTACAACATGGGCAAGACCAAAGAGCTTTCAAAGGATGTCAGGGACAAGATCATAGACCTGCACAAGGCTGGAATGGGCTACAAAACCATAAGTAAGACGCTGGGTGAGAAGGAGACAACTGTTGGTGCAATAGTAAGAAAATGGAAGACATACAAAATGACTGTCAATCGACATCGATCTGGGGCTCCATGCAAAATCTCACCTCGTGGGGTATCCTTGATCCTGAGGAAGGTGAGAGCTCAGCGAAAACTACACGGGGGGAACTTGTTAATGATCTCAAGGCAGCTGGGACCACAGTCACCAAGAAAACCATTGGTAACACATTACGCCGTAATGGATTAAAATCCTGCAGTGCCCGCAAGAAGGCACATGTGCAGGCCCGTCTGAAGTTTGCAAATGAACATCTGGATGATTCTGAGTGTGATTGGGAGAAGGTGCTGTGGTCTGATGAGACTAAAATTTAGCTCTTTGGCATTAACTCAACTCGCCGTGTTTGGAGGAAGATAAATGCTGCAAAGAACACCATCCCCACTGTCAAGCATGGAGGTGGAAACATTATGTTTTGGGGGTGTTTCTCTGCTAAGGGCACAGGACTACTTCACCGCATCAATGGGAGAATGGATGGAGCCATGTACCGTCAAATCCTGAGTGACAACCTCCTTCCCTCCACCAGGACATTAAAAATGGCTCGTGGCTGGGTCTTCCAGCATGACAATGACCCGAAACATACAGCCAAGGCAACAAAGGAATGGCTCAAAAAGAAGCACATTAAGGTCATGGAGTGGCCTAGCCAGTCTCCAGACCTTAATCCCATCGAAAACTTATGGAGGGAGCTGAACATCCGAGTTGCCAAGCGACAGCCTCGAAATCTTAATGATTTACAGATGATCTGCAAAGAGGGGTGGGCCAAAATTCCATCTAACATGTGTGCAAACCTCATCATCAACTACAAAAAACGTCTGACTGCTGTGCTTGCCAACAAGGGTTTTGCCACCAAGTATTAAGTCTTGTTTGCCAAAGGGATCAAATAATTATTTCTCTGTGCACAATGCAAATAAATATATATAATTGTGACAATGTGATTTTCTGTTTTTTTTTTTTTTTTTAAATATACTCTTATCTCTCTGGTAAAATTAACCTAGCCTAAAAATTCTAGACTGTTCATGTCTTTGATAGTGGGCAAACGTACAAAATCAGCAAGGGATCAAATACTTTTTTCCTTCACTGTACCTATTAAAAATATATAGTATTAATACTAGACACACAAACAATAACAAAAATGAAAATAACGGGCTGGTACTAGGGTGGTTAGGGTTATTTATAAAAAAGGTGCAAAACTAAGTTTCTCATTGAGTTCAGCTGGTGTCATGGACCCCAATTGAACAATCCACCTGCACTCTTTCTGTGCCAAAACCTTCTGTATATTACCCCCCCTGATGCCACAACGTATGCGTTCAATACCGCAGATTTTTAAAGATTTTGCGTTGCATCCGTTGAACAGTTAAAGTGCCTTGGTAGGGTTTTCAGCTCTGTAAAATCATCAGTAGCCCCTGCTCCAACAATATCCCGCACATGTTCTCTTGTGCGTACTCTTAACTCCCTTGAAGTCAAACCTATATATATCTTCGGGCACCCACATACAGCATAGTAGATTACATGCGTGGTGCTGCAGGATATATCATCTCTAATATCGAAGGATCTGGTGCCATCCACTGTTTCATATTTGGTAGCCCTACTTATATTCGGGCATGCGACACAGTTGCCACACGGATAGCAACCTATCCTTTGTCCATGTGATCCAAAATAATTAACTTTTTTTGGCGTGTAGTGGCTTTTTACTAAAATATCATGAAGGTTTCTACTTCTCTTGGCCGTCATGATTGGTCTTTCACCAAGACAGAGAGCCAGAGTTGGTTCGGATCTTAGGATAGACCAATGTCGCCCTAGGATTGACTGCATTTCATCCCATCTATTGTTATAGGTGGTAATGAACCTTATAGCTGTTTCTCCTGTTCTATGAGTTTTAGTTCTTAAAAAGTTAGTACGGGGTGTATTTTTAGCTCTGCGATATCCTGCCTTAATAGATCTTTTACTGTATCCCCTATCTTCAAATCTATGTTTAAGATCCGCAAATTGTTGTTCAAATAGATGGTCAGTGGTGCAGATCCGCCTCATCCTGTGGAACTGACCAACTGGGTTGGCTTTTACTGTGGACGGTGTGTGAGAGGAGGAGGCATGCGATAATGAATTGACGGAAGTTGATTTACGAAAAACATCCGTCTGGAGAAATCCACACTCATCGGTAAAAATTAGAATGTCCAAAAACTCAACTTTGTTTGTGTGGAAGGAACATGTCCATTTGACATTAACCTGATTGACATTTAATTGTTGCATGAAGCTCCTCAGCTCACACGCCGAACCCTGCCACACAAACAAAATGTCATCTACGTAACGGAGCCAGCACTTCACATGGTCAGCGGCGCGAGCGCCATCCCCATAAAAAAACTGCCTCTCCCAAAAACCGAGAAACAGGTTTGCATAGGATGGCGCACACGCCGCACCCATGGCAGTGCCTTGTGTCTGTAAGTAGAAATTATCCTTGAACACAAATACATTGTGACTCAGAACATACTGTAATAGTTCAAGGATTAGATCGCATAATTCTCCATCCCAGTTGCTGGCTCCCAGGAAGAAGCGGACCGCCTCCAGACCATCTTTATGTCTTATACATGTGTATAATGATTCAATATTTGCGGTTACGAGATACATGTTGGGCTCAATTTGGATCCCGTCTATCCTCCCTAGGCATCTGTTGTGTCCCTAACATAGGACGGTAGCTCGATCACTAGAGGTTTTAAGTAATGATCTATAAATTTGCATATCGGTTCTCATAAGCCTCCCATACCTGACACGATCGGACGTCCTGGAGGTTCCGTTGGGTTTTACCACAATGTTTCCCCTTTATCTGCGGCCTTGATAACCACATCATCGAGCGATTGCAGTTCTTTCAGAGCTTGTCTCTGGGGGGCTGTAAGGTTGTCTTTATACCTGGATTTTGATAGTTGTTTGAGCTCATCTACTACCAACTTTGTAAATATTTCCACTTGAGGGCACAAAGATAGAGGGGGAAACCTTGTGGATCTGGGTAAGACCGACGAAGGGAACTTACCTATTGTAGTAGTTTGTTCTCGTAGTAGTTCTTCTAGTGCTTGTAAGGTCTCCCTTTCCATCTCACTATCAATCTCCAAGGAGCCACATCCCCTACTATGTAGTTTTTTAAGAACAAGCTTTCTAGAAAACAGATGTAGATCTTTCAGAGCTGTGAAAAAATCAAAGGAGGTAGTGGGTTAAAATGTCAACCCTCTACTGAGAACCTCACATTGGGCATCAGAGAGGGCATGACAAGAGAGGTTTATTACCTCCTGATTATTTCCAGATCTCTTCTCCTGTTGTTGGGTCATCGGCTTTTTGCGTTTAGCATTTCTGTCGTATTGTCTTCTTGAAACATGAGAGCCCAGGTTACTTCCAATACTGTTGCCAGTTGTTATGTCTCGTATTCTAACTGACTCATCATCAGAGGTTCGTGATGACATAGAGGAGGATCTAGAACGTGATATGGGTCTGGGTCTATCATACTTTAAGCGGCATTTATATACCCTATTAAATTAGTAATCTTGTACATCCCTTTGGAATTTGCCCGATTTAACGAAGCATATCTCTTTCTCCCATTTAGCGTATTCTTTGTGAAGATCTTCTTGTAATTTAACAAGTATCTCATTTGGGAACTCTTTTTTTCAGACCCAGTTGGATGTCGTCTATTTCCCTTTCGATTTCCAATAACGTAGTGGAATTTGATTGGACTAGAAGACTCATAAATCCCCTAGAACATGTATCGGCTAACTCCTCCCATTTCTTTTTAAAAATATCATTTTCTATATCAAAGGAGGGAAAAACTTGGACCCTCAGACCCCTCGGTATCAGACCCCTAGAGATATATTTTTCTTTTGTTCTTTTTTTTAGGAGTAGTTTCAATTTATTACTACGTTCCCTAATATTAGGCATTTAATGCAGAATACATTGTATAATAAATGCTTTACCATGACGCAATAACCTATTTATGTTGTTTTCTTGAGCTTCTACTTTATTGCTAACATGTGTGGAGACTCAGTCTCTGTTATCAGATCCACATTTCATATAATTCTGTTATCTTGAGAAGCCCAAGCTATATTTTCTAATCTGTTATACTGTTAAGATTATCGTAGATACTGCACAGGCAGAATTTGTTCATCCTCAATAAATCTAAGTTCCTTTTCACTCTTAAAGTAACTCTGGTTAACAAAATGGAGTTTCCCATTGTGAATACTCTTTAGGGATTTAATAAAAAAAAATGTTGTGCTCTGTTTACTAGGCAGCTCTTAATTATGTTCCATACAACAAGTGCAGCAGGAAGTGGGTAACAATGTTGCATTGTATTAGTTCTGTGGAGATTGGCATTGTAACCTCTCAGTTTAAAGAACTGCTGGTAGCACCCTTTGATGATGATCTACCAGTACTTTTGTTACCAGAATTTTTCCTGTGACTATGACTTCTGACAGGAGACTTTTTTTTATGTGTGTGTGGGCACAATATGGCTTTATGTTGACAAAGATTCACAATCACTAAGCCTAGTTTGGTACTCTCTAGGCACTATAAGCTTCTATGTAGCTAAAGTATGGAACTCTCTGGGCATTGTTTAATTGTATGTGAGCAATGTAATGCACTATGTGGGTGATTTTTGGCTTTAAGTAGGCACTGGAAAAATATGTCACTATTCGCAATTTAGTGAGCTGTCAGCATTTGAACCCAGAAACTCTTGTGTGTTAGCCAGTGGCTATTCTCATTGAGCTATTCATGGTGCTGTTGGACAGCTCCAATGCTGAATTTAGTATCTAGCTTCTCTTTCTTGCCTCCTGAGATTCCATAATTTGATTGCTTAATTAGTCTGCCTGTAGTCTAGTCCATTGCTTCCTTACGCTATAAACTGCTGCTGCAGTTTTGTGTACTGAACTTGGACTGTTTCCTGACCACGTCTCTGCGTCACGTTACAACCTGTTGCCGCTTATCTGTGTACTGAACCTGGACTGCTACTTGACTACTCTTGCTAATAGCACCCTCCTGCCTGATTGTTTCAGCTACTGGACTCCAAAACCTGCTACAGAGTTTGACAGAATAGGCTGGCCTAAAATATGGAGTCCACTGGAACAAGTCCTTTGACAACTACTCCGTGTTCCAAATTATTATGCACATTGGATTTAAGTGTCATAAACATTTAATTCTTAGTTTTTCAATTAAACTCATGGATGGTATTGTGTCTTAGGGCTCTTTGGATCATTGTAATCAATCTCAGACACCTGTGATAATTAGTTTGCTAGGTGTGCCCAATCAAAGGAAAACTACTTAAGAAGGACGTTCCACATTATTAAGCAGGCCACAGGTTTCAAGCAATATGGGAAAGAAAAAGGATGTCTCTGCTGCCGAAAAGCGTGAAATAGTGCAATATCTCGGACAAAGTATGAAAACATTGGATATTTCAAGAAAACTTAAGCGTGATCATCGTACTGTGAATAGATTTGTGGCTGATTCAGAGCACAGACGGGTTTGTTCAGATAAAGGTATAATGAGGAAGTTTTCTGCCAGACAAATTAATAGGATTACGAGAGCAGCTGCTAAAATGCCATTGCAAAGCAGCAAACAGGTTTTTGAAGCCGCTGGTGCCTCTGGAGTCCCGCGAACCTCAAGGTGTAGGATCCTCCAGAGGTTTGCAAGTGTGCATAAAGCTATTATTCGGCCACCCCTAAACAATGCTCACAGGCAGAAACGGTTGCAGTGAGCTCAGAAAAACATGAAGACTAATTTTCAAACCGTGCTGTTTACTGATGAGTGCCGTGCAACCCTGGATGGTCCAGATGGATGGAGTAGTGGATGGTTGGTGAATGGCCACCATGTCCCAACAAGGCTGCAATGTCAGCAAGGAGGTGGCGGAGTCATGTTTTTGGCTGGAATCATGGTGAGAGAGCTGGTAGGCCCCTTTAGGGTCTCTGACGGTGTGAAAATGACCTCTGCAAAGTACGTAGAGTTTATGACTGACCACTTTCTTCCGTGGTACAAAAAGAAGCCTTCCGTAGCAAAATTATCTTCATGCATGACAATGCACCATCTCATGCTGCAAAGAATACCTCTGTGTCATTGGCTGCTATGGGCATAAAAGGAGAGAAACTCATGGTGTGGCCACCATGTTCCCCTGACCTCAACCCTATTGAGAACCTTTGGAGCATCCTCAAGCAAAATATCTATGAGGGTGGGAGGCATTTCACATCAAAACAGAAGCTCTGGGAGGCTATTCTGACATCCTGCAAGTATATTCAAGCAGAAACGGTCCAAATACTCACAAATTCAATGGATGCAAGAATTGTGAAGGTGATATCAAAGAAGGGGTCCTATGTTAACATGTAACGGCCTGTTAAGTTTTTTTTTATTGAAAGAGCTTTTGATTTCTGTAAATATGACCTCCTGATGCTGCAAATTCAACAAATTACCATTTTAGTTCTCTTTACAACCTTTAAAATGTTTTGACCTCTGTTGTGCATAATAATTTGAAACAGTGCATTTTGAGTTTTTTACCTCTAAAAAAAAATCTGTTATCATTAGGAGATTTGTTCAATAAAATTTGCATTATACTCCAACGGTTGATGGCTTGAAGATTATACTGACTGTCATTTGCATCGGCTATTTTGGAAAATCAGCGAAAAATAGCATTTGCATAATAATTTGGAACGCGGTGTATGAGGCACCAAATTTCTGATCTAAAACAGTTTGGCCCCACTTTTCAAGGAAAATATTCTCAGCTGCAAAATCTAGTGCAAGATCTGCAAAGCGAGATTATTGAATTGAAAAAAAAAAACCTTCTGAATGTGTATGGCTAAGTCGCAGACTCATGCATACCACTCCCATAAAAGTTTAATGTGATCGTCAAGGTTTTCTTAACTAATTCCCCATTTATTTTCAAATACATCCTGCTCAATTTACCAGTGAGAGGAAAAAGGTATTGTTTATAATCAATCTTCTGACACGTGAAGCTCTAGCCTGGGCCTCTCTAGAAAAGATTAGTAATCTTCTAAATGATTTGAATGACTTTATCACTATGAGTCAAGTTTTTGATGATCTTAATCGTTGGGCCACAGGTGAAGCTGCCTAATCTGCCTAATCTAAGCTGCCTAATTATGTAAGGGAAACACTCTGTTGCTGTATACACAGCAGAGTTTATCTGCCTGGTAGCTGGTACCATGTGAAATCTTCAGCCCAGAAGAGCCAATTTCGGTAAAGACTTTTAGAGCAAAAGAGGGATGAACTTTCCAGAATGGAAACTCCAGATGACTTGGAGTACTTAACGAGATATTTCCAATTTAGATATGTATGGCATAGCCACAGAATATACCATAAATGTCTGATAGTTCAGGTTCCAGACCTGGGATCTGCACATATATTAACAAAGTGGGTAGGCGGCCGCCGGCCGAGGGTTCGATGCGGAGAATAGTGGAGAGTAGCATGCGCGTGGCTCTCTATTCTATGCTATTCTATTCGAGTTATGGAAAGGGCTGAGCAAGGGCTGCTCGGCTGTTTCCCTAACTCCCATAGAAGAGAATGGAGAGAGATGCATTTTCGATATAGATGCGGATCCCAAAGCTGGAACCCGCATCTATCAGACCTTTATGGCATATACTGTGGATAAGCCATAAGTGTCTATGTTGGGAATATCCTTTTAATTCAATTGTGCATTCTAATTGATCAGATACTTATTGAAAGAAGAAAGGAATGACTGCAGGGAATTTTGAAATAATCCTGCCTTTTTCTTTTGTCACTTAACTCTGAACCAATGCAAAACCAAAACCCCTTTCTATAGCAGCAAAAGAGAGACAATGTACAGAATATGTTTGCATTTATTGCAGTGGATTAGGTCGCTATGCTGTTTATTTCCCAAATAAGATGTAGCTGTTACTAATATAAATAAACATATGAAACTAGAGAAATTTGTTAGTTTAAAAAATACAATCAATTTCTTCACTGGCACAGGGTATAGACAAGTTGTTGGTACCACAGTCTCACTCTTTAGTATCAATACACATATGCACTAAAACGTGAGATTTAATGTTCTGCGATGCTTGACTTGACTGGTGGAAATTTCCTCTGCACATAATAATATTTAATAAAAAGTCAGCACCAGTAAACATGGAAACAATTAATGGGTCACCCCTATTGTCAACTATGCAGCTTGAAGTTCTCATCAAGCCTGATCATAAAGAAGTTATTAATTTCCAAATAATTGCTTCTACAAATTTTCCAGTTATTTTGGGAATTCCATGTCTTTTCTACCCACAATTCAGCTATAAATTTGGAAACATGTTGTATACATTTCCCTCTGAATATTGTCATGTAAATTGTATGCCTTAATCTAATTCTTTACTAAGTACGAGCACTTCAATTTCTGAACTTTATGCTAAATACTCATTAACGTCACAATACAAAGAATTTTTAGGTTGACTTTGTTCAAAAGTATATAGGTAAGATACCACCACATTGGTCATATTATTGCCCAATAGAACTGTTACCTGGAGCTATACCCCTGGAATCTGGAATTAATCTATGGTGCCAAGAGATTATCCTCCATAGAAACAAGATGTAGTTTATTCTTATCTTGATTTAATTTTCAACCAGGATCAAAAAATGGTCAAGAGATGCCTTATCCATTGTGTTCTCTGAGTCCATACAGAAAGACAAGTGTGATTTCATCTGAAAGGGACTTTGTAGGTCTACTTACTAAAAAAAAAATGCAGCCAGTCGCCAAGCAATGCCAAACTCTTCTTCAAAGATGAATTGTGGAGAATGCGACTTCATTGTTTGCATGTACCAAAAACAGCATGACTTAATGTTCTCGAATTAGTCCATGATTCTAAGCTGGCAGGAAATTTAGGCATTAGAAGGAAGCAAGAACTTCTTTCCAGTTACTTTTGGTGGCCAAACTTTTAGAAGGATATCCAAAAATTGGTGTGTTCATGTGTGGTTTGTGCTCCAAATAAAACTCTATGTGCTACTCCTTTAGGTTTGCTACAGTCACTCCCATTCTATCTCGCCCCTGGGGTTCAGTTTCTATGGATCTTCTGATTGACCTACCTCCTTCCAATGGATCAATTGAGTGAGGTTATGGGACCAACCTCACTAAATACTGTAAGGAAAGATTCATCACATGACCAGGCCAGATATTCATCCTCCGGAATTAAACTGTGTAAGAGTAATCAGATATATTGAAAACGGTGAGTAAATGATAACTATAGTATATAAGAATATTGTTATTTTTCATTATATATGAATTCATATGCTTTATTTCTTTGCTGAAGCCAGATTCCATGACTGCTATTTTGAAGTTCCACTGATTTATCTGATTATTGTTAATCCTTCTAATAATCATGATAATAGTGTGTCTGCGACATGTCAGAAAATAAGTTATGGTGAAAAAACACTACATCCACTATATTCATTTAGAAATATATATAGCCATTTTTTATACTGTGTTCTTATACCACTAGAGGGCAGGAGCTCCCCAGGATTGATTTATTTAGCTGCCTCACTCTCAAACAAGAGGTCCTTAATGAATGCTAAATATACCCATTTAATGGCATGTTTTGGAAGAAAAGTGTCAATTAATTGTACTACTAAAAAAAATGTTAATAAAAAAAGTGTCTGTGTTTTGTTTAAGTATATAATTTAATATGCCCGCATTCTTTTTCTCATCTGTTGCATGTTTTTTTTTTTTTTTTACATTAAAAAAAATGTATACGTGTAGAAATCTTTATAATCTGTTTATAGTCTGTAAGCACATGCATATTTCAGGTTTCAAAATCTAAAGTGTATAGTTATGCCCAGGAAAACAAAAGCTTTCAGCATACAAAATAACCCCAAATTATTTATATGAATGTGGGAAATAACTATTTATAAACAAATCTTAATACCTAAAGTTCAAAAAATGGATCCTGGATTGGATTTAAAGCGGGCCTGTCATCTCTTCTGATGTCTGTTAGGGCACATTCACACTTGCATATGAGAATAGGGATGCGCAATACAGATCGTTTTTACAATTTGTTCAATTTTTGTTCTATATTTTATTACTTGTTTGTTTTTTCATCTGTATTTGTTCCATTTTTTGTTAAAGGATTAACAATTTTTTTTGCTGTTTTTGCAAAGTTGCTGAAATACTAATGAAAAAAAAAGTAACAGATATATGTGAACTATGCAAAAAACAGAACATGATTTTTTAAGATTAACACAAATGGCACCAATATAGATCCACTGGAACATATGTCATATTAATAAAAATGGCATGCACATCAAAAAAGATTGCTTAAAAAAGACGGAAATGTAAGTAGAACCATTCAAATGTATTCACATCGTTTTTTCAATAAAAAAACCAAAACTGAATTAATATGCAATACGGAAGTGCGAATGAGCTCTTAGGCTATGTTCACAAGGGGTATTTTGCCGAGTTTTTTGACGCGGAAACCGCGTCGCAAAACTCGGCAAATACGGCCCGAGAACGCCTCCCATTGATTTCAATGGGAGGCGTCGGCGTCTTTTTCCCGCGAGCAGTAAAACTGCCTCGCGGGAAAAAGAAGCGACATGCCCTATCTTCGGGCGCTTCCGCCTCTGACCTCCCATTGACTTCAATGGGAGGCAGGAGAAAGCGTATTTCTCGCTGTTTTATGCCCGCGGCGCTCAATGGCCGCGGGCGAAAAACGGCGCGATAATCGCCGCGAAAATCGGCGTGCAGGGAGAGGAATATCTGCCTCAAAGTTCCAAACGGAATTTTGAGGCAGATATTCCTCCCCCAAAATACTCCGTGTGAACATAGCCTTATAGTAAATACATTTGCAATCTATAAAAAAAATAAAAATTCTGAAGCATCTGTTCTTAGGACTCTGCGTTGTGCTGTTCATCTGTTATTCCTCCGGAAAATGTATAAATAGGTTGATAACTGGGTGTTACCAAGGGGAATGGTAACGCCACAGTTGTCTATTTATTCTTAAATTTCTAGGAGGAATAAAAGAGGAATTGCACAATACTGATACTCCGAATACAGATCGTTTTTACAATTTGTTCAATTTTTGTTCTATATTTTATTACTTGTTTGTTTTTTCATCTGTATTTGTTCCATTATTTGTTAAAGGATTAACAATTTTTTTTGCTGTTTTTGCAAAGTTGGGGTACTCCGAATTGTTGGGGTATGCAAATATTTACTAAAACAGACATGTGAGGGCCAGGGCCGTATTTCTCTAGGCACTGGAGGTCCAGTGTTTACCCCTGCCTCCCGCCAAACTTCTGTCTGGCAGTGGGCGGGATCACTAAGGGCGAATAATGATGGGAGAAAGGGAGCCTTTTAGACAGCAGCCTACGCGGTACCCAGTGTTGCTGCACGACACACACTCGCAGCCCAATTTTGTCAGGACGTCAGGGTGCAGCCAGTCTAATGTTGCAGCAGACTGCCCAGGAAGGACAGAAGAGCAGGCAATGATGGACTCCATGTGGCAACAAGAATAGATAAGTATTGAGAATAGGCCAAAAATATATAGGGGAACGATTTGATATGGGGCACTTAAGGGGGGTATAGTTTTATATGGGGCATTATAGGGAAATGGGGGCCATTTTATTTGGAGCACTTTGGGGGCCATACATTTATATGGGGAATTATGGGGTGCCATATTTAATATTGGTAACTTTGAGGGGGGCATAATTTTATGTGAGGCACTTTAGGGGACATATTTTTATATGGGGCACTTTGGGAAGGACTCATTTTATATGTAATGCTTGGGGGAATTTTATATGTTGCGCAAGAAGGGACCTACTTTTATGTAGTTCACTTTGAGGATCATCATTTTATATAATACACTTTGAGGGCATAATATTTTATGCGGCACTTTAGGAGGCTAAATTTCATATGGGGCACTTGGGAGGGAATTTTGCAATAAGTTGGGAGCGCTGAGCAGCACAGCAGTCACAGTAATGGAGGTTGGTTCAGCATTGGGTACAGAAGCAGACTATCAGTGTTAAAGGAGGCAGCAGGAGATAGAACTTGTGTTGCTACGGTGCGTACTGATGTTCTTCAGAAGTAATATATATTTGTAGCTGGAAGAAGTTCATTGTCGGGTCTGATGTAGAAGATACAGGTATGGTTGTAGCTAGACATAGACTATTTTTTTGTAGTAAGCGATTTGATCATTGTCCTTACAAATGCATTAGGCTAGGTCTATTTATCTCACTACAAAAAAATTAACTGTGATAAATCGCAGTCCATAGAAATGCTTTTATTAATTACATCAATTCTTCATTAAATAGAAAAATATTACATAGTTACATAGTTAGTATGGCTGAAAAAAGACACATGTCCATCAAGTTCAACCAAGGGACGGGAAAAGGGAAGTAAAAAATTTCTACACCTAGGAGCTAATATTTTTTTGTTCTAGGAAATTATCTAACCCTTTTTTAAAGCCATCTACTGTCCCTGCTGTGACCAGCTCCTGCGGTAGGCTATTCCATAGATTCACAGTTCTCACAGTAAAGAAGGCTTGTCGCCTCTGCAGGTTGAACCTTTTTTTTCTCAAGACGGAGGGAGTGCCCCCTTGTTTTTTGAGGGGGTTTTACATGGAACAGGATTTCACCATATTTTTTGTATGTGCGATTAATAAATTTATATAAATTAATCATGTCCCCCCTTAGTCTTCTTTTTTCAAGGCTAAATAGGTTTAATTCTTTGAATCTTGCCTCATAACTTAAATTCTCCATGCCCCTAATTAGCTTCGTTGCTCTTCTTTGTATTTTTTCCAACTCCAGGGCATCCTTTCTATGAACTGGAGCCCAGAACTGAACTGCATATTCTAGATGAGGCCTCGCTAATGCTTTGTAAAGTGACAATATTACATCCCTGTCCCGCGAGTCCATGCCTCTTTTAATACACAACAATATCCTGCTGGCCTTTGAAGCAGCTGATTGACATTGCATGCTGTTATTTAGTTTATGATTTACAAGTACACCCAGATCCTTCTCAACAAGTGACTCCCCCAGTATAGCTCCCCCTAGGACATATGATGCATGCAGGTTGTTCGTACCCAGATGCATAACTTTACATTTATCTACATTAAACTTCATCTGCCAAGTGGATGCCCAAACACTCAGTTTGTTTAAATCCGTTTGCAATTCATGAACATCTTCCATAGACTGAACTATATTACATAGCTTGGTGTCATCTGCAAAAATAGAAATAGTGCTATTAATCCCAACCTCTATATCATTAATAAATAAGTTGAATAATAGTGGTCCCAGCACTGAACCCTGGGGTACACCACTTATAACCGGGGACCATTCAGAGTAGGAATCATTGACCACAACTCTCTGGATTCGGTCCTTGAGCCAATTCTCAATCCAATTACAAACTATATTTTCTAAACCTATAGTCCTTAATTTACCCATTAGACATCTATGAGGGACAGTGTCAAATGCCTTTGCAAAGTCCAAAAACACTAAATCCACAGCGGCCCCTCTGTCTAGGCTTCTGCTCACCTCTTCATAAAAACAAATTAGGTTAGTTTGACAACTTCTGTCCTTAGTAAAACCGTGCTGGTTGTCACTTATAATGCTATTTATTGTCACATAATCCTGTATATAGTCCCTCAATAGCCCCTAAAACATTTTCCCCACGATGGATGTTAAGCTTACTGGTCTATAATTACACGGTAAAGACCTAGAGCCCTTTTTGAAAATAGGCACCACATTTGCCCTGCGCCAGTCCCTTGGCACTATACCAGTCACTAGAGATTCTCTGAATATTATGAAAAGGGGGACAGAAATAACTGAACTAAGCTCCTTAAGAACTCTAGGGTGTATCCCATCTGGTCCCGGGGCCTTGTGCGCATTTATTTTATTTAATTTAGCTTGGACCATATCTACATTCATCCAATTCATTATATCAACTGATGTATTAACAGCACTGGCACCGGCTACATCGGCTGCTCTTTCTTCTGTTGTATATACAGAGCTAAAGAACCCATTTAGTAACTCTGCCTTCTCTTGATCCCCTGTGACCAACTCCCCATTACCACTATCTAAGGGTCCTTACATGTTCAGACCTTGGCTTTTTAGCATTTATATACTTGAAGAATTTTTTGGGATTTGTTTTACTATCCTTGGCCACCTGCCTTTCATTTTGTATTTTTGCTAATTTTATTACATTTTTACAGATTTTATTAAGCTCTTTATATTTTACAAAGGCTGCAGATGTACCCTCAGATTTGTATTTTTTAAATGCCCTTTTTTTGTCATGTATTGCCCCTTTCACAGAAGGTGTAAGCCATGTGGGATTTAATTTTAGTCGTTTATACTTGTTACCTATAGGAATAAATTTTGCACTATAATAACCCAAAGTAGATTTGAAAATCTCCCATTTATCATTTGTCCCATTATTTGACATTAGTTCTTCCCAGTCTATATCCTGAATTGCAGCCTTCATCCTGGGGAAATTGGCTTTCTTAAAATTAAATGTTTTTGCCCCTCCCAGCCTGAGTTTGTTTTTTACAGTATAGGTAAAATGTAACTATATTGTGATCACTGTTACCGAGGTTTTCACGAACATTGACGTTCCCAACAAGCTCTGCATTATTAGAAATGACCAGATCCAACAGAGCTTCACCTCTAGTTGGGTCTTCCACAAACTGGCCCATAAAATTTTCCTGCAACAGGTTGAGGAAATGTCTCCCCTTTGCAGTTGAAGCCGAACCATGACACCAATTAATATCCCGGAAATTAAAATCTCCCATTATCACTACAGTTACCCGCCTGTGCAGCCCACTCCATCTGTTTATATAGCTGACCCTCCATCTCCTCAGTTATATTGGGGGGTCTATAGATTACACCAAAAGTAATTTTTTCAGTGTTTACCTCCCTTTGTAATTCCACCCACAAGGTTTCAACCTCCTCACAATCTTCACCCACTATTGTCTCTTTCACACTTGCCTTCATATCATTTCTCACATACAGACATACACCACCACCTTTCCTATTTGTCCTGTCTTTCCGAAACAGTGTAAAACCCTGTAGATTTACAGCCCAGTCATGTGAAGAGTCCAGCCATGTTTCAGCAACACCAACTATATCTATATTTTCTTCCAGTACCAAGGCCTCCAGCTCCCCCATTTTGCTTGCTAGACTTCTGCCATTTGTGAACATACACTTTAACTTGCCTTTCAGTTTTTCACTTTTATTATCAGAAATGTGATTTGACATTATTTGGGCATTTTTATTTACACTGCTGTTCTGTAACAAAAGGATCTCCTTATCCTGTTGTCTAGTCCTCTCCCCACATTCTGTTTCTCCCCCCACCAATATAGTCTGACCCCTCTCTAACCTGGCTACCCCTTTTTTTTCTACATTGACCTCCCTCCTCAGCCCTAGTTTAAATACTCCACCACCCCAGCTAGAATTCTCTCCCCCAGCACAGCGGACCCCCTTCCGTTTAGGTGCAAATCATCTGCAGAATACAGTTTGTACCCCAATGAAAAGTCAGCCCAGTGCTCTAGGAACCCAAATCCTTCTCCTCTACACCAAGACTTAAGCCATGCATTTAACTCCCTGAGCTCCCGCTGTCTTTCCTGTGATGCGCATGGCACAGGCAGTATTCCTGAGAATACAACCTTGGAGGTCCTTCCCTTCAGCTTGTAGCCTAGTTCTTTAAAATTATTCTTAAGGCTCCTCCACCTACCATTTATTCTGTCGTTGGTACCGACATGGACCACGAGAGCTGGATCATCACCAGCCCCTCCCAGCAATTTGTCCACACGTTCCACCACATGCCGAACCCTGGCACCAGGGAGACAGCAAACCATTCGGTTGAGGTGGTCATGGCGACAAATTATTCTATCCGTCTACCTGATTATAGAATCCCCTACGACTATCAATTGCCTTGGCTTACCTGCATTACCATCCCGCCGGCTACTAGCTGGGCTGTTCTCCCGGCTGTTAGGGAGATCAGTATCCACTAGGGCTGCCTTTTCTGAGACTGACACCCTCGCATCATCACCCAACTTGGCAATTTTGCTTGGAATGTCAGAAACCGGATCGGCCTTCCTTTTCTTAGACCCCTTTCTACTGCCCCTAACTACATTAACCCAGCTACTTACCTGATCCTGCTCACCCATGTCTTCACCCTCCAGTTCTAACTGCATGCTCCGTGAGCAGCATGCTTCGCTCAAGATTGTCTATCGCCCTCAGTGTTGCATTTTGCTCCTCCAGATCTCTAATGCGAGCTTCCAGGTGAACAACATGCTCACATCTGCCACAGAGATATTCACCCTGGAACTCCAGCTCCAGTCGTGCATACATATGGCAAACCGTGCACTGAAGAAAACCTCCAATCTTGCTGGCCATTATCCCTGTTACAAAAAACAAAACAAAAAAAAAAAACAGCGAACAGTTGTTAATGCAAAAAGAATAGAAGAGTACTTACTGGGGCTTTAACTCCTTTTTTTAACTCCAGTTTTTGTAACTCCACTTGATATACAAACCACTTGTTTTTCAAGCCCACAGAGCAGGCTCCACAGAGTACTGAGGCCTAATTTATACCACCTGGGACCAACTAACCCCTCCCCCTAGTCAGCTGCTCAGCAGGAAGTAAGCTGCAAAGAAAAAATGGTTTTAAATTATGTCACTTTTGCAAACTTTTTAGCAAGCAAGCAATCAATACATATATCACATACAATGGCCCACCACTTTGTCACACACAACACAGTAAGTCAATCCGGTTTTTGTAACTCCACTTGATATACAAACCACTTGTTTTTCAAGCCCATAGATAATAATAAATCTTTATTGTCCCATTAGGGAAAAATTATCCACTAGAATACATACAGTTAAAACAATAAATAATTTAAAAACACCCCGAATAGGAATGTCCACCATAATCCATAATTATAACCATATAATTACATGCAGAGTATTGCACAGAGAGCAGGAATCTAGAATCTGATCTCCCTCATATAGCATAGGTATGTTGCATAACACGTGTATACATATACATAGTTTAACACAAAGTATAGGTGTCAATGATATTATTTACCTGTGGTGGACATGATGACAAATTTCCTATCCGAGGAAAACCTCGACGCGCGTTTCGCTTCCTTCGTCAGGAGATGACTGTGCTAGTTGTTTCCACTCTTAAGTACTGACCCTAATGTGGTGATGTCCAATGGCGCATATCAGATCACTCCCATCATCATACGTCAGACCATCTGCGTCACGGCCAGAAGTGTGTACCAAAAACCAGGCCTCGTTCTCAAACCATGCTTTGACAACTTCCGGTCTGACGTAAAAGAGATCATGTGACCTCCACGCGCACCCATCACACCCCAGGTAAGTGAAACAAATAGTATCAATCAGTATACGAAAAATGTAATCTGCCACACTAATATACAACAAACCCAATAAATTGTATACATGGATAGAGAATAATGAGTGTTTATACATAAATACAGAGTTATGCGTCCAGCTAAAATACAGTATACATCTGTCGCTAGAACAGTTAGTTTAAAAAAAAAACTATTCATCATACCAAAAGTTACACATATATCCCTAGAAACAGTCATTTAATAAAAAACCACATTCCTTATCCCAAAGATTACACATATATCTATATGTGTTATATGTACTACTGTATGTGCTGAAAAAAAAATATAAAAATATAAAGCAAAAATAATTAAGAGTACCGAAAAAAAACGGACCATACCCCCCCACCCCCGTATAAACCAATATGATTTTAATTAAATAGTGCAAAAAGGAAAATACTTATGGATTAGTGGATGAACACACCCATCAAAAAACGGCCGCTGGACACCAAAGCCCGCAAAGTACAAAATACCCCGCAAGATAGTGTCCACAAAACAGCCGGATTCCAGTATGATCCGGTATGAGCATCCCGGATCCATATGATTAGTGTAAAATAAATAAATATATATATATATATATATATATATATACACACGCATATACAGTGAAGGAAATAAGTATTTGATCCCTTGCTGATTTTGTAAGTTTGCCCACTGTCAAAGACATGAACAGTCTAGAATTTTTAGGCTAGGTTAATTTTACCAGTGAGAGATAGATTATATTAAAAAAAAAAACAGAAAATCACATTGTCAAAGTTATATATATTTATTTGCATTGTGCACAGAGAAATAAGTATTTGATCCCTTTGGCAAACAAGACTTAATACTTGGTGGCAAAACCCTTGTTGGCAAGCACAGCAGTCAGACGTTTTTTGTAGTTGATGATGAGGTTTGCACACATGTTAGATGGAATTTTGGCCCACTCCTCTTTGCAGATCATCTGTAAATCATTAAGTCGCTTGGCAACTCGGATCTCCAGCTCCCTCCATAAGTTTTCGATGGGATTAAGGTCTGGAGACTGGCTAGGCCACTCCATGACCTTAATGTGCTTCTTTTTGAGCCACTCCTTTGTTGCCTTGGCTGTATGTTTCAGGTCATTGTCGTGCTGGAAGACCCAGCCACGAGCCATTTTTAATGTCCTGGTGGAGGGAAGGAGGTTGTCACTCAGGATTTGACGGTACATGGCTCCATCCATTCTCCCATTGATGCGGTGAAGTAGTCCTGTGCCCTTAGCAGAGAAACACCCCCAAAACATAATGTTTCCACCTCCATGCTTGACAGTGGGGACGGTGTTCTTTGGGTCATAGGCAGCATTTCTCTTCCTCCAAACACGGCGAGTTGAGTTAATGCCAAAGACCTCAATTTTAGTCTCATCTGACCACAGCACCTTTTCCCAATCACTCAGATGTTCATTTGCAAACTTCAGACGGGCCTGTACATGTGCCTTCTTGAGCATGGGGACCTTGCGGGCACTCCAGGATTTTAATCCATTACGGCGTAATGTGTTACCAATGGTTTTCTTGGTGACTGTGGTCCCAGCTGCCTTGAGATCATTAACAAATTCCCCCGTGTAGTTTTCGGCTGAGCTCTCACCTTCCTCAGGATCAAGGATACCCCACGAGGTGAGATTTTGCATGGAGCCCCTTTTATACAGGTGACCATTTAAGACAGCTGTCTTTAATGCAGGCACCAAGTTGATTTGGAGCATGTAACTGGTCTGGAGGAGGCTGAACTCTTAATCGTTGGTAGGTGATCAAATACTTATTTCTCTGTGCACAATGCAAATAAATATATATAATTTTGACTATGTGATTTTCTTTTTTTTTTAAATATAATCTATCTCTCACTGGTAAAATTATCCTAGCCTAAAAATTCTAGACTGTTCATGACTTTGACAGTGGGCAAACTTACAAAATCAGCAAGGGATCAAATACTTATTTCCTTCACTGTATAGTGTATAATTAGAGAAATATATAAAAAACATATACCACTGTGTATACCAAATACGTGATAAGTTATAACAATATAATACAATTCTATAAATATATAATAATAAAAAAATGATAAATATATATGTAATAAACAATACATAAATATACAATGCCGTGAAAAAAGTGCATTAAATTAAATAAGGTAATTAAATAACTTCCTGAAAGGGATAAATATTACGAATACATATATTAAAAATTAGCCCAATATCTGTATATATTCGTTTTTTATTTTCATATTAAGACATAATCGGATAATATCATTCCACATACATATTTATAAATAAAAATATATAAATTAGTCTTATTATTCAACAAACTCTTCTCTTCACTTCATCCTGCATGGGTTGTTTTGGCTCTGTTCAACATGACATCAATCATTTTGGTATTCACATTATAATAAGGTCCGGTCTCTCAACACTAGCAACAAATAAAAAATAAAACAGCATTAGTCATAGACCAATAACTATAAAAAAGATGCAAAACTTTGTGATTCATTTAAGCCTCTTGGGGACAGAGTGTCTAAAGTTATAATCCACTTCATTTCCTTTCTCAGGAGACTTTTGACACTATTCCCCCCACGATTACCCAGATAGATACAGTCAATTCCTCCAATTACTGCCATGACATTCCTTAAAATGTCTTGCAAATTATATCTCGTCATCTCCGTTATGTTTATTTTGAATACCCTTAATATCCCGAATATGCTCCATTACATGTACTTTTAGTTCCCTTGAGGTCATCCCAATATAGATCTTTCTGCAGGGACACTGTGCATGATAAATAACATTCCTTGTATTGCAATTTACAAAATGTACAATTTTGTACATCTTGGTGCAATCCGAGCCAGAAAAAGAGTCAGTCCTCTCCATTACCTGACAGGCCCCACATTTTCCAGATGACACATTTCCCCATTTTGGTCCTCTTGAACCAAATAGATATTGATTTGATATAGGGGGAACATAATGGCTCCGAACAAGCATATCACGGAGATTAGGGCTCCGACGGGGTGTCATGGCTGGAACAGGGGTAAGTATTTTGGACAAACGTTTATCCGTTTTCAAGATGGACCAGTGTTTGTGGAGGATCCCACGCATGTTATTCTAACTGCTTATTGTACCCTGATATGAATCTTACCACATCTTTATCAGACCCTTTTCTTCCTTGAGGTTTAAAAAGATTGGGTCTATTCTTGGTCTTAGCATATTCATATTCACAAATCACTTCAGTTTCTTCATAGCCTCTATTGAGGAATCTTTTCGTCAGATCCTTGGATCGATGTTCAAAACCATCCTCAGTAGAGCAAATCCTTCTAGCTCGAAGGAATTGCCCCCTTGGGATGGCCCTAATGATGTGTCTAGGGTGGGAGGAGTCAGTCATTAAATAAGAATTAACAGAGGTAGTTTTTCGAAAAATATCGGTACTGAGCTTACCATCAGCTTCAACTAGTATTTTTATATCCAGGAAATCAATTTCAGCTTTACTGTATTTGCTCACAAGTTTGATGCCCATTTCGTTAGTATTCAAATGGTCCAAGAACAAATTAAGCTCGTCTTCAGTGCCCTGCCAAATGAGCAAAACGTCATCAATGAAACGCCTCCAGGATACCACATGCCTATCATCACAAGAATTTTCATTTGTTATAAAGGATCTTTCCCAAAAACCCATAAATAAGTTTACATAAGATGGGGCGCAAGTTGCCCCCATCGCTGTGCCCCGATTTTGCAAATAATATTTATCTTTAAAAACAAAAAAATTATGTCTCAACACAAAGTCCAAAAGTTCCAAAATAAGTTCAACCATTTCAGTAGCCATATTCCCTGTCTGCAGAAAAAATCTACAAGAACGTAGACCATGATCGTGATGGATTGATGTGTACAAGGATTCCACATCACTTGTAACAAGATACATATCAGGTTCCAATCTTAGACATTCAAGTGATACAAGAATATCGGTTGAATCACGAATATACGATGGAAGAGTTTCCACATGAGGTCTGTAATAAAAATCAATGAATCTACACGTCATCTCGCAGATCTCACCAATCCCCGAAATGATCGGTCTACCAGCAGGGCATTTAACATTTTTGTGCACTTTGGGTAAAAGGTATGACATGGGTACATTGGGTTCCCTAAGAGTCAAACCCTCATTAACCTCCCATGTAATGATACCCCTATCTACCGCTTGCCGCAAAATAGTATCCAATTGTGAGTTAAACAAACTCATGGGATTTTGCCCTAAAACCCTATAGGTGTCCCTATTGTTAAGTTGTCTCCCTGCCTCTCGCTCGTACATATCACTGGGCCATGCCACGACATTTCCACCCTTGTCAGCAGGTTTGAATATTATATTTTTAATTTGTTTTAATTCCTTCAACGCCAACCTTTCACAGGGTTTCAAATTATCACCAAAATTATTAGATATCTTTCTCAAATCTTCGGTGACCAGCTTAACAAAAATATCTACCTGCGGACAAAGAGAGAAGGATGGAAATGTCGTGGATTTGTTGTGAGTGCACGAGGGAAATTTGGCTACAATTACATCTTCAAAATTTTCCTCCCGTAATTTCTCCAGTGCTTTAAGAGTCTCTCTTTCAGCATCATTGCAAGGTACAAACTCTTCTGGATTACAGAAGTAACATTTCAACATAAACTTGCGAGCAAAGAGATGCAGATCTTTGACCGCTTCAAAGAGGTCAAAGTCTGTAGAGGGGGAAAAGGTCAAACCCCTACCCAAAACCGAAATTTGATCCTCAGAAAGAACAATATCAGTGCAACCCGTAATGTAGTGAATAAGCATTGGCAGTCACACACTTGTTGGCATCGGTGGCCGTAGTCCTAGACTTTCACCACCTCCCTTGATCCAGTACTGCTGATATTCTATGGGCTTGACAAAATCTCCAATACAGCTCTGACTCTGGAAAAAAACTGAGGTTTCTAATGCTTAATTTTGTCTGCCGCTGGTAAGTGTTGATGAGTCTATAAAGTATTTTAATATAATCACCACATTATATCATATTATATTATATTATATAGCAACATTAAAAAGATGTAGAAAATGTTTGTGTGGAAATAAAGCCATTGTTTTTTTTTTTTGTAAGAAGTAGATTAGACTAATATGGGACATAAGAGCACCTATGGATAGAGTACTAATTTGCACATTTAGGGTATGTTCACACGCTTAGCAAAAAACGTCTGAAAATACAGAGCTGTTTTCAAGGGAAAACAGCTCCTGATTTTCAGACGTTTTTTATTCAAAGTCGCGTTTTTCGCGACATTTTTATCGGGCATTTTTGGAGCTGTTTTTCTATAGATTATGAAAAACGGCTCCAAAAACGCCTCAAGAAGTGTCATACACTTGCGGCCGTTTGTTTATGCAGCCATTTTGAAAAACGGCCGCGTAAAAGCGCCCTGTCGGAACAGAACGCCGTTTTTCCTATTGAAATCAATGGGCAGATGTTTGGAGGCGTTCTGCTTCCGATTTCTCAGCCGTGTTTCTGGCTGTTTACAGAATGGCCGAAAACAGCCCGTGTGAACATACCCTTACCGTAGAGTCAAAAGAATACTTAAAGGGGTTATCTACTTTACATGTAAATGTTCACACGTATAAACACATATTTGCCATCCAAGGGGGCATGTAAGCCTCAAGCAGCCTCAAGCTTTGGGCCTGTAACTTCAAGCTTCCTGTAACCCTCCCTATTCCACAGTGATTCACTCAGGAGAGGTGCACTTACATAATTTGAAAGTTCTGACTGCACTAAGAAACATAGAAATTACCTGAGGGTCTTTCCTCCCTGCTCACAGACATGCCTTTTTAGCATAGTAAACTTGCAGTAGCTTTTTTTTTTTTATGCAACGTACCTAATCCATCATTTGTTTGTGTTCTTTCTTCCACATTGACTTTCACAGGGAAGAAGTGAAAGTGAGAAAAAAAAACCTATGCGGTGTTCCATAGAAGCGGCCCTAGCAGCATTTCTCAGAATTTCTTCTTTAAAAACTCAAGATGACTGCATGTATTAGGCCACCTTTTAGTGGCATGTTTTTAAAAATGCGTTTTTTCTTACGTTTTTGAAATGCTATAAAGAATACAGAAAAAGCACCTCAAACCAAATGCTGTGTATATAGACTTATCAATATTTTACTATTGACTTTAAAGTAACATCTGGCCGCAGTCTTTTCTACCTCAAAAAACACCGTTAAAAACGCTAAAAATGGCATGTAAAATGCAGCAAAACGGTGTGTGTGTGTGTGTGTGTGTGTGTGTGTGAATCCAGCCTTAAAGGGGTTGTCCCACCAATAAATTTAATATTCATTGTATAGATCACAAAAAATGAAGAATGTTTGCCATTTACTTACATAGTATGGCATCACCTGGAGTTCAAAGTGTATAGCAATGTGAACGTCCACCTAATAAGCGGAGTGCTGTTGGACACACTTGCTCAGTCACTCGGCCCACAGCCGGTTCTCTACATAGTAAACCTCTGTTAGAAATAGCTTTCTGCCCTGCTTGTCATGGAAGAAGAAGTCTCTGCAGTAGCAGTAAGGTAATATAGGTGAAGAGAATAGCTGAGAAGGATTAAGTAGACCATAGGCCCTGTTCTGTTCCACAAACACATAGGCCCCCCTTCGTCACCGCCGCTCTGCTTTGTCTATAGTGAACACCACGTTTCTGTGAGAGCATTGACACATGGGTGTTACGATTCCTCTTGTCAAAGGGCTGTGTTCATACATATTGACAGTCTCCAACCATCGCTGACTATATCACACTGCGTAGGGACACATCCTATTGACAATGGAAATGGTAACAAACATTTGTCTATTAGTCCTGGGTAGCCAAAGACTTTATGTGGAATACAAGAACTTCCTACAACAGACATGTCAGGAGAGCGGACAGATCCTCTATAAATCCAGTGACTCACAAGTGACGTGTTCTCTGATGGGAGTCATTCTCTTTTCTTCTACATCTGACACAAACCGGTATGGCGACTTCTGATGAGACATCTTTGCTCCTCACTTCTGCAGCCATTTCCAGCCCCTATAGAAACTCAAAAATTCAGACACCAAGGCCAGAACCATACATTAAAGGGGTTGTCTGGGCATGGACTGGTTTTTCATACTGATGACCTATCGATGTGCCCGGACAACCCCTTTTACTCAGACTAATAAATACAGACCCCAGACCTTCTAAACTATTGCAGTCCCCAGAGCAGACCGCCCTAAACAAATACTGAACCCAGAAAAAGCACCCTAAATAAATGCAGACTCCAGAACAAGCACCTTAAATAAATGCAGACTCCAGAACAAGCACCTTAAATACATACCTCGGACCAGACCCCTAAGTATAGACCCCCTAAGCTAATATAGACCCCAGACCAGTCCCCCTAAATACATACCCCATAAACTAATAGATCTCAGACCAAACCCCTAAATACAGACCCCAGATCTGACCCCCTAAACTAATACAGACCCTATACACGGCCCCCTAAATACAGACCCCATAAACTAATAAAGACCCCAGACCAGACCCATAAATACAGACCCAAGACCTGACCCTCTAACTAATAATGACCCCAGACTTGACTCTCTAAACTAATATATACCCCAGACAAGACACCCTAAATACAGACCCCATAAACTAATACAGACCCCAGACCAGACCCCCTAAATATTGACCCCAGACCTCCTAAATACAGACCCCTAATTACAGACCCCCTCACCAGACCCCCTAAATATACAGACCCCAGACCAGACCCCTTAAACTACTACAGACCCCCTAAATACGAACCCCTTAACCTAATACAGACCACAGACCACCTAAATACAGACCCCTTAAACAAATCCATGTTCCCCTTATACTTACCTCGCAGCTCACCTCACGTTCTTCTCTCTTGCTGCTGGTCTAGGAGCTGTGGTCATGTGACCAGCAGGTCTCTAATCAGTAACAAGAACTGCAGACATAAGGTCACGTGACCTTTCTGTCTGTAGGTCCTTTACAGGATATACACAATGCCGTTTTGTCACGGTTTTTGTACTTGGGGCGGCCATGGGCCCCCTGGGAGCCTTTGGCCCCGGGCGGCCGCTCAAAATGCCCAATGATGATCTGCCATTGCTGAGGGGACTCCTTCACAGCTTGTTAGGATTGCAAAGTTCTGCATCCTGACAGCTGATATCAACACTGCACATGCCCACACTCTTTATTGCTTTATTTAACCCCTTCCCTCTTTAGCCACTTTTGACCTTAATGACCGAGCCTCATTTTTCAAATCTGACATGTTTCACTTTATGTGATAATAACTCCGGAATGCTTTCACCTATTCAAGCGATTCTGAGATTGTTTTCTCGTGACACATTGGACTTTAAGTTACTGGCAAAATTTGCTCGATATGTTCAGTATTTAATTGTAAAAAAAACACCAAAATTTAGCGAAAAATTTCAAAAATTAGAATTTTTCTCTATTTAAATGTATCTGCTTGTAAGACAGGCAGTTATAACACACAAAATTGTTGCTAATTAACATCACCCATATGTCTACTTTAGATTGGTATCGTTTTTTGAACATCCTTTTATTTTTCTATGACATCACAAGGCTTAGAACTTTAGCAGCAATTTCTCACATTTTCAAGAAAATTTCAAAAGGCTATTTTTACAGGGGCTAGTTCAGTTGTGAAGTTGCTTTGAGGGCCTTATATATTAGAAACCCCCAAAAAGTCACCCCATTTTAAAAACTTCACCCCTCAAAGTATTCAAAACAGCATTTAGAAAATGTCTTAACCCTTTACACATTTCACAGGACTTAAAGCAAAGTAGAGGTGAAATGTACAAATTTCATATTTTTTTGCAGAAATACATTTTTAATACAATTTTTTTTATAACACAGAAGATTTTACCAGAGAAATGCAACTCAATATTTGTTGCCCAGTTTTTGAAGTTTTAGGAAATATCCCACATGTGGCCCTAGCGTGCTACTGGACTGAAGCACCGGCCTCAGAAGCAAAGGAGCACCTAGTGGATTTTGGGGCCTTATTTTTGTTAGAATAAAGTTTAGGCATCATGTCCGGTTTGAAGGGCTCTTGCAGTGCCAAAACAGTCAAAATCCCCCAAAAGTGACCCCATCTGGGAAACTACACACCTCAAGGAAATTATCTAGGGGTACAGTGAGAATTTTGACCACACAGGTTTTTTACAGAAATTATTGGAAGTAGGCCGTGAAAATTAAAATCGACATTTTTTCAAAGAAAATGTAGGTTTAGCGATTTTTTTTCTCATTTCCACAAGGACAAAAGGAGAAAAAGCACCGTAAAATTTGTAAAGCAATTTCTCCCGAGTAAAACAATACCCCACATGTGGTAATAAACGGTTGTTTGGAGACACGGCAGGGCTTAGAAGGGAAAGAGCGCTATTTGGCTTTTGGAGCTCAAATTTAGCAGGAATGGTTTGCGGAGGCCTTGTCACATTTGCAAAGCCCCTGAGGGGACAAAACAGTGGAAACCCCCCACAAGTGACCCCATTTCGGAAGCTACACCCATTGAGGAAATTATCTAGAGGTATAGTGAGTGTTTTGACCCCACAGGTTTTTTGCATAAATTATTGGAAGTAGGCCCTGAAAATGACAATTTAAATTTTTTAAAAGAAAATGTAGGTTTAGCTAATTTTTTCTCATTTCCACAAAGACTGAAGGAGAAAAAGCACCGTAAAATTTGTAAAGCTATTTCTTCCGAGTAAAACAATACCCCACATGTGGTAATAAACGGTTGTTTGGAGACACGGCAGGGCTTAGAAGGGAAAGAGCGCTATTTGGCTTTTGGAGCTCAAATTTAGCAGGAATGGTTTGCGGAGGCCTTGTCACATTTGCAAAGCCCCTGAGGGGACAAAACAGTGGAAACCCCCACAAGTGACCCCATTTCGGAAACTACACCCATTGTGGAAATTATCTAGGGGTATAGTGAGTGTTTTGACCCCACAGGTTTTTTGCATAAATTATTGGAAGTAGGCCCTGAAAATGACAATCTAAATTTTTTCAAAGAAAATGTAGGTTTAGCTAATTTTTTCTCATTTCCACAAGGACTAAAGGAGAAAAAGCACAACAAAATTTGTAAAGCAATTTCTCCCGAGTAAAACAATACCCCACATGTGGTAATAAACGGCTGTTTGGAGACACGGCGAGGCTGAGAAGGGAAAGAGCGCTATTTGGCTTTTGGAGCTCAAGTTTAGCAGGAATGGTTTGCGGAGGCCATGTCACATTTACAAAGCCCCTGAGGGGACAAAACAGTGGAAACCCCCCACAAGTGACCCCATTTTGGAAACTACACCCATTGAGGAAATTATCTGGGGGTATAGTGAGCGTTTTGACCCAACAGGTTTTTTGCATAAATTATTGGAAGTAGGCCCTGAAAATAAAAATCTACATTTTTCCAAAGAAAATGTAGGTTTAGCTTATTTTTTCTCATTTCCACAAGGACTAAAGGAGAAAAAGCACCACAAAATTTGTAAAGCAATTTCTCCCGAGTAAAACAATGCCCCACATGTGGTAATAAACGGCTGTTTGGAGACACGGCGTGGCTTAGAAGGGAAAGAGCGCTATTTGGCTTTTGGAAATCACATTAAGCAGGAATGGTTTGCAGAGGCCATGTCACATTTGCAGAGCCCCTGAGGGGAAAAAACAATGAAAACGCCCAAAAAGTGACACCATTTAGGAAACTACACCTCTTGAGGAATTCATCTAGGGGTGTAGTGAGCATTTTGACCCCACAAATGTTTCATAGAATTTATTAGAATTGGGCAGTGAAAATAAAAACAATCCTTTTTCTTCAATAAGACGTAGCTTTAGCTAAAAAAAATTTATTTTCGCAACAAATAAAGGAAAAAAAAGAACCCAACATTTGTAAAGCAATTTCTCCCGAGTACGGCAATACCCCATATGTGGTCATAAACTGCTGTTTGGGCACACGGCAGGGCTCAGAAGGGAAGAACCGCCATTTGGAGTGCAGATGTTGCTGGATTGGTTTCTGGGCGCCTGTGGGCCCAAAACAGTGGAAACCCCCCAGAAGTCACCCAATTTTGGAAACTACACCCCTCAATGCATTTACCTAGGGGTGTAGTAAGCATTTTAACCCTGCAGGTGATTGGCAGAAATTGGTGTGCACTCGATGTTGCAGAGTGAAAATGGGATTTTTTTCCGTAGATATGCCAATATGTGGTGCCCAGCTTGTGCCACCATAACAAGACAGCTCTCTAATTATTATGCTGGGTTTCCTGGTTTTAGAAACACCCTACATGTGGCCCTAATCTCTTGCCTGGACAGTCGACCAGGCTCAGGAGTGAAAGCGTACCATGTAAAATTGAGGCCTAATTTGGCGATTTACAAAGTATTGGTTCACAACTGCAGAGGCTCTGATGTGAAATAATAAAAATAAACCCCTGAGAAGTGACCCCATTTGGAAACTGCACCCCTCACGGCATTTGTTAAGGGGTGTAGTGAGCATTTTCACCCCACAGGTCTTTTCCATAAATGAATGCGCTGTGGATGGTGCAAATTCAAAATTTATATTTTTCCCTAGATATGCCATTCAGTGGCAAATATGTCGTGCCCAGCTTATGCCACTGGAGACACACACACCCCAAAAATTGCTAAAAGGGTTCTCCCGGGTATATGTGGAAGGAAACTGCTGTTTGGGCACGCTGTAGGGTTCAGATGGGAGGAAATGCCATTTGGCTTTTGGAGCGTAGATTTTGCTTGGTAGTAGTTTTGTTTGGAGTCTTACTGGTGTTTCCGTTTATAATGTAGGGCATATGTAAGCCGGGCGGAGTGTATATAAGGGGCATAGTCAGGTGGTATAATAATGGGGTAAAAAAAAACAATAAAATGATCCATAGATGTGTGCTACGCTGTGACACAATCCTTTCTGCACAGGCCGGTGTCTCACTGATATATGGCGTTCTTTATTATCCCCCTTTTGGTCCACACTCCGCACCATTGCAGTTTGGGGAATTTTGCAGGGAAGTGTTGTCCTTGTATAATACGGGCACCGTCGCTTCCAGCTGATATGTTTGGGCCCTCCCTTTCCTGGTTCCCTAATTTTAGGTCCTTGATAAATCGCCTCTTCAAACAGAAGAAATGTTCCCCTCGGGCACAACTGCATATTTTTTTATTTCCTGACTTATTGGAGCCATAACTAATTTTATTTTTCATAGACGTAGTGGTATGAGGGCTGGTTTGTTGTGAGACGAGCTGTAGTTATTATTGGTACCATTTTGGGGTGCATGCAACTTTTTGATCACCTTTTATCCTATTTTTTGGGATGCCAGGTAAACAAAAAAACGCAATTCTGGGACAGCTTTTTTCGTTTTTTTTTATACAGCGTTCACCATGCGTTATAAATTACATGTTAACTTTATTATGCGGGTCAGTACGATTCCGGCGATACCAAATTTATAGAACTTTTTCATGTTTTACAACTTTTTGCACAATAAAATTACTTTTGTAAAAAGAATGTATTTTTTCTGTCGCCAAGTTGTGAGAACCATAACTTTTTAATTTTTTTGTCGACGGAGTTGTATGAGGGCTTGTTTTTTGCGGGACGAGCTATAGTTTTTATAGGTACCATTTTTGGATACGTGCAACTTTTTGATCACTTTTTATTCTAATATTTGTAGGGCAAAGTGACCAAAAAACAGAAACTCTGGTAACGTTTTTTACGTTTTTTTTTTACGCTGTTCACCGCGTGCAATAAATAATATAATATTTTGATACCTCCGGTCGTTACGGTCATGGCGATACCAAATACATATGGTTTATTATTATTTTTCAATAATAAAGGACTTGATAAGAGTAAAAGGGGGATTGTGTTTTATTTGATTACTTGAAACTTTTATTGTTTTCAAACTTTTATTTTTTGCACTTTTTTTACACTTTTTCTCAAGTCCCACTAGGGGACTTGAAGGTCCAACGGTCATGTAGTGCAATGTATTAGATCTGTCAGTCATTCACTGACAGCAAGCCGATTAGGCTTCGCCTCCCGGCGGGGCCTAAATCGGCTTCCGTAATGGCAGAGCAGGAGACCATTGTGTCTCCTGTTGCCATAACAGCAGTCGCCAGTCCTGATTGCCTGTCAGGGCTGGCGATCTGCTAGTAACCGCTACGATGCAGCAATCGCTTTCGATTGCTGCATCGAAGGGGTTAATGGCAGGGATCGGAGCTAGCTCCGGTTCCTGGCGTTACAGGTGGATGTCAGCTGTACAGTACAGCTGACTTCCACCGCTGATGACGCCGGATCAGCTCCTGACCCGGCGCCATCTTGCCGGCAGCTACGGAAGCCGATCAGGCTCCGCCGCCGGGCGGATCTTGACCGGCTTCGGTGCTAGGCAGACCGGGAGGCCAGTATTAGGCCTCCGGTTGCCATTGCAGCCACCGGAACCCCGGCAATTTCATTGCTGGGGTTCCGATGAGCTGCAAACACCTTAAGTGCAGCGATCGCGTTTGAGCACTGCACTTAAGGGGTTAATGGCGGGGATCGAAGCTAATTTCGGTCCCCGCCCTTACAGCCGGATGTCAGCTGTAAGATACAGCTGAGATCCGGTGATGGAAGGCACCGGCTCAGCTTCTGAGCCGGTCCCAAACATTCGGCGTATGGGTACGTCAAGATGCGGGAAGTCAATGCTTTCCATGACGTACCTATACGGCAAATGTCGGGAAGGGGTTAATTAAATTTTTAGTGTTTTCTAAGGGAGTGCGTACTGTGGATGTCATACAGTATATATATCTTCACGTCTCTAGATCCCATGTTACCTATATGCAGGGAAAGTAAGATGAGACTATATTGTCAGCTGTCAGGGTGAGAATAAGACTGATTCTATTAACCCCTTAATGACCGCCGATTAGCCTTTTCACGGCGGTCATTAATGGGCTTTATTCTACAGCGTCGCCATTCCACGGCGCTGCTGTAGAATAAAGTAAACAGAGCAGGGAGCCGTCAAATCTCCCTGCTCTCAGCTGCCAGAGGCAGCTGGGGGCGTCCCTGCTCTGCCGGGTGAGATCGATATTAGTATCGATCTCACCCGTTTAACCTTTCAGATGCGGTGCACAATAGCGTGCACCACATCTGAGTGGTTTTGGAGAGAGGGAGGGAGCTCCCTCTCATCCCACCGACACCCGGCGATAAAATCGGCGAGTGTCTGTGTCTTCTATGGCAGCCGGGGGTCTAATAAAGGCCCCCAGGTCTGCCTGGAGCGAATGCCTGCTAGATCATGCCGCAGGCATGACCTAGCAGATGCCTGTCCGTTTTAAACGGACAGGCAGTAATACACTGCAATACAAAAGTATTGCAGTGTATTATAATAGCGATCGGAGGATAGTGAAGTCCCCTAGTGGGACTAGTATAAAAGTAAAAAAAGTTGAATAAAGTTAATTAAAAAAAAAAAGTGAAAAAAAAAAACATGAAAAACCCACTTTTTCCCCTTACAAACTGCTTTACTATTAAAAAACTATAATAAAGCAAAAAAGTTACACATATTTGGTATCGCCGCGTCCGTAACGACCCCGACTATAAAGCTGTTACATTATTTAACCCACACTGTGAACGCCGTAAAACATAAAATAAAAAACAATGGAAAAATTGCTGTTTTCTGTTAATCCTGACTCAAAAAGTCGCATCTACTCTCAAATGGTACCAATAAAAACTGCAAGTCCCGCAAAAAACAAGACCTTATACAGCTATGCCGACGCAAAAATAAAAAAGTTACAGCTCTTCGAATGTGACAATGGAAAAATGTAAAAAATGGCTTGGACATTAGGGCCCAGAATGCAAGCAGGGGGAAGGGGTTAAGAGCCAACCCCAAGCAGCTTTGATAAGTAGCACCAAGGGGGTCACAGACAAGTAAAAAAAGATGAGAAAATATTTTTTATATGCTATAATGCATAACTGCAAATTACTTTAAGACAGCTATTAGCAACATTCCTGAACATTTGGTATGAACATAATTCATGGAATAATCCCTTAAAGGTGCGATATTTACTGGTTTTTACTACTTTTTCATGTGTATATTTTTCTGTGCAACATGTGCAAGGCAACAATAAATAGGCAACAATAAATAAGGAATAATACTGGGCACCATTTAATCTTTTGTGAAAACTTGAGAGCCCGGTTTATGCCTTCTGCGTCCCCGTCGTTATCTCCCTTTCCTTTCCTTTTTTTTTTATTCAGTTTTTTCCTGGCTATTTCTGTTGATCTTCTGTTTGTGGACCCTTATATGCATTACAGTTTTGGGCCCTGATAGACCAGCCAGGTTTAGTTTTATATACTGTATGTCACGAAATCTAAAAGTGTATTAAAAGTGTATTAAAATAAGGTATTTTATGAAAGCTTTTATTTTGCACTGTTCTGTATCATTACCCAATGTCATGGAAACGATAAACCTGCACTATAAGTTGGCCAGAATTCAGCCCTGAAGAATTGAGGTCATAGGCTCTCGGTCATTCTTTTCTGCCAGCTACTCTGACAAACCTGTATTTTTACTTTCTAGCTAATTATCTCTACTTCAGACACTTACACCAAATCCCCTGGTTAGAAGCAGACATCTGTTTCCAGAATCAGAAAGAAACCATCTTATTTATTTTAGACTTAAACAAACTGGTAACTGCCAGTATTGACCCAATTCTATTTGCTCACTGGAGAGCTGGCACTGACTGGTTGGTTCATTATATTAAACAACATCTTAATTGCTAAAATCACGCTTCTTAGGCATTCTCTTTGATATCCTGTTTTAAATATTTTGTGTGATATTTGAATACATTATTCAGGTATGTTTTTGTTTTGCAGTCGCATATTATAGGGAAATAATCGTGAGAAATTATAAAATATGGAATTAATTATGCACATAATATGATGGTAATTAGCAGGTAGCTTGCTTTTGAGTTTTAGACCGGGTCTGCACATTGCACAATTGCAGGAAAATCTATACCAGAAAATCCACACCAAATCAGGCGGATTTTGGTCCACATTTCCCAGCCTAAAAACAGACAAGTGTCTTAAAAAAAAAGTACTATACTTACCTCCAGTGGCTCTCCTATGGCAAAGCTTCCCTCAGTCTCTGTACCCCAAGCCTCCAGCAATGACGCCTCGCCACATGTGAACGCTGCAGCCTGTGATTAGCTGCAGGGATCATGTGTTGACATGTCATTGCTGGAAGCCAGATGTAGAGAACAAGGGAATGCATTGCCAAGGGAACGCAAGTGGTGAGTATACAGATTTTTTAATTTTGAACTTAATTTAAACTTATTTTTAACTATCTGAAATTTCTCAACAATAGGATATGATTGGGGATTTCTTCTTCCCCTTTGAATTTAATATTCGCAACACTTCCGTGCATTTTCCGGAGAATAAACTGACATGAAATTTGTTCAAATCCACTTTGCTGCTAGGGTCTTCTGCCATGAATTTTCCATCTACAAATCCAGATGGAAAATCCACAGGAATTCGGCTACGTGTGAAGTTTAGGTGACATGTAAATAAATATACACATTGTACAATTATAGTACTGTACTGTATCTTTGTCATATAACAGACTCATTAGGTGTTTATGATTTTAAATGAAGAGTTTTGATGATGTCATACATTGCAAACACAATTGCAGCATTGCTTACCTATTGTTATCACTTAAAATAAAAGATAGGACATTTTGGATTACATTTTTTCACTGTCCTCTCACTATACTATGCACTCTAGTGTTGTCCTATTTGTAAGGCACCTATAGTGCAGCTTATATTAATCTTACAATTTCATACATAGAATTTCAAAACTATAAAAGGACTAGAACTACTGTCAAATTCTGATACATTATGACTGTGTTCAATCTGTAAGTAATACAGCACCCATAAAGGTCACCGTGTGCCTCCATACAGGCTTGAAGAAAGCTTACTAGTTTCTCATAACGTTATACAGAAATTCTAAGGACTCGTGTATGAGCCTATTACGGCAGCCCAAGTCACCCCTACTGGATGGTATTCCCTGTGCCACTCCAATACTTGTAGGGGAGCATAACACCAATTTTTCTTGTGGATTCTCAAGGAATCTATGAGAAAATTAACCTCCATGTGCCTCTGTATAAAATCGGAGTCACACAGTGGTATAATATGGGCCCAAAGCAGGCAATGGATGCGCTATTACAGATTCATACAACAAATGTCTGTAATACCGCCATGTGTATGAGACCTAAGACTATGTTCCATCTATTTTTCCAGAACCAACCAACAGTAAAAAAATTCCACCCTGTTGTTTACTGTTTTAAAAAATTAAAATGTGCGTTCAAAAAAGGGGATGCAACAGAACATTGCCATTGACTTCCATAAAAAAGCAAACTGTTCTTTGGCAGGACAAAAAAGTTGTAGAAGGCTGTGCTTTACTGTACTATCAAACACATGTTTTTTTACAATGTTTTTTGTCAACGGTATTTTAAAAGATTTTGAGGTTTTACAAAAAAAAGTACTCGCTCCAAAGTTGTACATGTTCATTTATTAAATAATGTGCGGTCCAAGTTACATAGTTACATAGTTACATAGTTAGTACGGCTGAAAAAAGACACATGTCCATCAAGTTCAACCAAGGGAAGGGAAAAGGGAAGGAAAAATTTCTACACATAGGAGCTAATATTTTTTTGTTCTAGGAAATTATCTAACCCTTTTTTAAAGCCATCTACTGTCCCTGCTGTGACCAGCTCCTGCGGTAGGCTATTCCATAAATTCACCGTTCTTACTGTAAAGAAGCCTTGTCGCCTCTGCAGCTTAAACCTTTTTTTCTCCAGACGGAGGGAGTGCCCCCTTGTTTTTTGAGCGGGTTTTACAAGGAACAGGATATCACCATATTTTTTGTATGTGCCATTAATATATTTATATAAGTTAATCATGTCCCCCCTTAGTCGTCTTTTTTCAAGGCTAAATAGGTTTAATTCTTTCAATCTTTCCTCATAACTTAAATTCTCCATGCCCCTTATTAGCTTCGTTGCTCTTCTTTGTATTTTTTCCAACTCCAGGGCATCCTTTCTATGAACTGGAGCCCAGAACTGAACTGCATATTCTAGATGAGGCCTCACTAATGCTTTGTAAAGTGGCATTATTACATCCCTGTCCCGCGAGTCCATGCCTCTTTTAATACACGACAATATCCTGCTGGCCTTTGAAGCAGCTGATTGACACTGCATGCTGTTATTGAGTTTATGATTTACAAGTACACCCAGATCCTTCTCGACAAGTGAATCCGCCAGTGTAGCGCCCCCTAGGACATATGATGCATGCAGGTTGTTGGTACCCAGATGCATAACTTTACATTTATCTACATTAAACTTCATTTGCCGGAGGCGTGGCTTAGCAGCGCATGTGAAAGGAAGCATAAACCGGAGCTCCCGCTGCCGATATCCTACAGAACCATCCTAAAGACTCAGTTCTCCTACCGGAGACATACCTGAGGAGAGAGGGGAAATCGTGGTGATCAGGGAGACAAAATTCTGGACGCATCGGAGGCTGTGATGACCCGATCCAGGAGATCCAGGACGGCAGAGGACGGTGAGCTGGGGGCGCAAGATGGCGCTGACATGTGCTCATATGCAGGGAACAGGGATGTGAGAGGGGCGGCGGCATCGCGGCTGGAACGCTTTGCCAGAAAAACCCCTGTGAACAGTGATAAGAGGGAAAGGATGGCGGATGGAGGGAAGGAGCAGGCTGGCCGTTCTGGATCTAGATTTGAACCGCTGCGAGCGCAAATGGAGGCAGAGGAGGAAGAGAATGGGGAGACTGTTGCAGATGACTTAGGAGGAGGATTGGATCGAGGTGTACAGACCCTGGACAAACCGGGCCCAACGCTGGCAGATGTTTTTTCGGCGGTAAGCCTGAGCAATAGCACGCTAGCTAAACTTACCTGCCAGGTGGGGGCAATTAAGGAAGATTTGTCCATAATACGGCATGATCTTCAGAAAGTGTCGGAACGCACGACAGCGGTGGAGGGTCGAGTCAGCGAAATAGAAGACAGTATGCTGCCTATGAGAAGAGACGTGAATGCTGTGGCGGTGGATGTTACGTATCTTTTAGCAAAAACCGATGACCTGGAGAACCGCTTGCGTCGAAATAACGTCAGGATGGTGGGCATCCCTGAAAAAGTTGAGGGGTCCAATCCAGATGCTTTCTTTGAAAAATGGCTACTGGAGGTTTTTGGCAAGGAATCGCTGACCCCACTGTTTGCGGTGGAAAGAGCTCATAGAGTGCCCACACGACCGGGCCCACCTGGGAGGCCACCGAGACCGGTGCTAGTGAAATTGCTTCATTATAAGGACAGAGATCTGATTCTTCGACAGGCCCGAGAAAGGCAAGATATAAGAGTGAACGGGGTGAAAGTGTCGTTCTATCCAGATTTCTCTGCGGAGATACAGAAACGGAGGATGCAATTTCTGGACATTAAAAGACGACTGAGGAATCTTCGAGTTCAGTACTCCATGTTGTATCCGGCTAAGCTCCGAGTGGCGGCATTAGGATCCGTACAATTCTTTGAAAATCCGAAAGATGCGTTACGGTGGTTGGATAGTCACGAGGCTCGACTACGACATGATCCGGAGGAAGCGGCGGCGTGATCAACAAATGGATGGGTGAAGTCGGGACTCTGCTATGGTGGAAGGAAGAGGACTTGCGCAAGAATATAAGGCATTATTTTCTGCATTTATATGTTGATTTTTGTTAAGATGATGTCTATATCTCATTGTTGGCGGGAGGAGAGGAAAGATGCTGTCAGTCTAAAGGCAGAATTGAATGTAGGAGTCATAAAAATGTTACTTGTTTATTGAGGAGAAGGTGGCGGGAGGTTCTTGGTTTTGGAGGTTAAATTGTAGAAACAGATGGATTTCTATAATGTGAAAGAGAAGCTGTATGGTCATAGTGGTGGAGTTTTCTTCATCAGCCCAGGCCCTCTGAGGAGGGTAGGTTTATGGAAAGTTGAGCGGGAGGGGGTGGGGGGAGGGGGGATGTTTGGGAGGGAAAGGGAGTTTGAAACGCAGTACGCTCTGATTGTCATTGGGAGTAATGGAAATAGCCACTGTCAAATGCAAAAAAGATTCAGATGGGGGGTAGGGTAAATCTTCTGTCCTGGAATGTGAGAGGTATGGGGGAGGTAACAAAAAGGCGAGCTATCTTTGAATACCTGAAAGGACAGTCTGCTGGAGTGATGGGTTTGCAGGAAACTCATCTTACTATTGACACGGTGCAGCAAGCGCATAGGGTTTGGATTAGACATAGTTTTCACTCCTTTCATTCTACATACTCAAGGGGGGTTAGCCTCCTGGTTCATAGGGATGTGCCTTTTAGCTGTATAGATTCCTTTAAAGATAGGGCAGGTAGATATGTTGGGGTGCACTGTAAACTGTTTAACTGGGAATGTATAATTGTGGTGTTGTATGTGCCTCCCCCGTATTCTGTGGGTCCGATGAGAGAGGTGCTGGAGAAACTGGCTGGGTGGCCTATGATACCGACTATATTGATGGGAGACTTCAACAACATAATGAATAAAGGGTGGGATACATTTCAAAAAGGGGGAGGGGTGGGAGATATTGGCCTGACGAGATTCGGAAAGTACATGATGGAGGCTGGGTTTACAGATATTTGGCGGGCAAAATGGCCCTCTGCTACGCAATATTCGTGTGTATCATCTACATATGGATCATTATCACGAATAGATCTAATGTTTAATAATGGAATGGGGATGGAATGTGTGGAAGGGGTGGAATACTTACCACGGGCACTGTCTGATCACTCCCCAATGTTACTTAAGCTCCGAACAAGCTCAGAGATGGGGGGGTTGAGAATGCACTGGAGGTTAAATCCGTTCTGGATACGGTTAGTGGGAGAGGAGATAATAAATATGAGTCTGCAAGAATACTTTGAATTTAATAAAGGTACGGTCCCTATGGATATTTTATGGGATGCTATGAAGGCGACTATAAGGGGAGTGTATATACGGGAGATCTCGCTCATTAAAACTAAGTCGCGACAAATGGGTCAACATTTGACAGATAGGGTCACAGTAACAGAGGAGAGGCACGTTACTAATAACACTGCGGAAACACTAGCCCAATGGAAGGTTGCTCAGAAATTGCTTAGGGAACATCAGCTGGAGCAAGCGGCTAATAAAAGACTATTCTTACAACAAAAATACTATGAGGAGGGTGAAATGGCGGGCAGACTGTTAGCAAATATGGCACGGCCGATGCGGGAAAGTGCGTTCATTCATCAGCTGCAGACAGTGCATGGGACTCTGGTTGGAGAAACGGGATATATTAGAGGTGTTAACATCATTTTACAAGGAACTGTATTGTACTAAGGTGGACTACTCGGAGGATCTGCTGTCAGAATATCTGGCAGAAATGACATGGGTTACCCTGGGGGAGGAGGAGAGAGAGGGATTGGAAGAGCCAATTACACTAGAGGAAATACAGGAAGCGTTAACTTCTATGGCAAACGAAAAGGCTCCAGGGATAGATGGTATACCAACTGAATTGTATAAAGCATATGGGGAGACGGTTCTGCCGGAGTTATTGGAAGTGTTCCAGGATAGTTTCACCAGGGGGCGTTTACCGCAGACAATGTATGAAGCTGTTATAGTCGTAATCCCCAAGGAAGGGAAAGATCGGAAACAACCTGACTCATACAGACCGATATCTCTATTAACCACGGACATTAAAATTTTAGCGAAAGTACTGGCTAATAGGCTGTCGCGAGTAGTGACTAAAATTGTGGGGACAGATCAGTCGGGATTCATGCCATCGCGCTCTACGGCAGTTAATCTACGTAGACTTTTCCTGAATCTGCAGACAGATGCTCCGGATGCACGGTGTAGAGCAGTGCTGTCTTTAGATGCCGCCAAGGCGTTTGATAGTGTGGAGTGGGGGTATCTGTGGGCTGTCTTGGAACGGATTGGCTTTGGAAAGAAATTTATAAAATGGATACAATTATTATATAAAGAGCCGGTAGCTAGGATAAGAGCAATTGGAAGGATGTCAGATTCCTTCAGACTGGGGAGGGGGACGCGACAGGGATGCCCACTTTCGCCACTACTATTTGCGTTGGCAATTGAACCCCTAGCCAATATGGTAAGACAGCATCCAGGGATAGAAGGGTTTCGGTGTGGGGAGCTGGAGGAGCGCATAGCATTATATGCGGACGATATTTTGATGTTCTTGGGGGAAATAAATTACTCATTGCCAGTAATAATGAATGTATTGGAGCGCTTCGGTAGATTTTCAGGACTAAAAATTAATTGGAATAAGTCGGTGTTGTTGCCACTCCAGCCAGTAGATACGCCATTGGTGATTGGAGGAGTTGAGGTACCGTGCGTACAGAAATTTAAGTATCTGGGAATCATGATATCGGCGAGGGTGCAGGACTTTATTGAACTAAATGTGATACCATTGTTGAACAAACTCACGGATAAGACCAAAATATGGCTCGGGCTACCACTGTCAGCACTGGGTCGAGCAAATCTCATCAAAATGATTCTGATGCCCCAGATTCTTTATGTGGTGCACAATGCCCCAGTGTGGTTGCCTAAATACTGGTTCAGAAGAATCCACAACTTGTTTAGGGACTTGGTGTGGAAAAGGGGGATCCCCAGGATAAAACTGGATAAACTACAACTACCAGTGGAACAGGGAGGGTTAGCTATTCCGAATGCATGGATATATTATCTAGCGGCCCAATTACAACACTTTAAGGGCTGGAAGAATAGGGAGGAGTGGGATTCTAGTGGGAAACTGGTGTATTATATGGGTCAGAGAACGGATGTATTAGAGGCCATGGAATCTCATAAATTAAGGAGGGAGGCAAGAGGAAAGCCGACTTTACTATTAATACATAGAGTTTGGTGGGAAAGTAAGAAATTATTGGGGGCCACGGGATGCTCCAACTATATGCCTTTATGGGGCAATCCATACCTATGGGAATTTAATATGCTGGAAGGATTTCAAGACTGGGAACAGGCGGGGATTAGATATGTGTACCAGCTGTATGAGGGAGGTGTTCTTAAGCCCTTTGCTCGAATACAGGAGGAGTTTGGACTCTCACACCGACTGTTCTACCAATATCTTCAATTAAGGCATGCGGCGCAGGCTCAAGAGAGACTGGTGGATTTGAGCTGTTCCACCATGGGAGGGATGGAGCGGGTACTAGGGGCAAAAGACACTAAAGGGATTATCTCGGTGCTATATAATACGCTACTCTCTTGTTTTCTGGGAGACCCGTTGGTGGAAATCAGACGTAAATGGGAAGAGGATGTAGGACCCATAGGGGATGAAGACTGGGAGGAGATACTGGGATCATCTAAACAACTCTCTATTAGTGTAACGCACAGGAGGTCACAACTTTTTCTATTACACAGGGTGTATAGGACGCCTAAGGTGCTATGGCAAATGCACATTAGATCAACTAAGGAATGTCCCAGGTGTATGTTTGATGGGGCGGACATAAAGCATATGTTTTGGAGCTGCCCGCTGCTAGAAGGCTATTGGAGGGAAGTTAAAAGTGTGGTGTCTAAAGTATATGGGAGAGATTTCCCAATAGAACCTAAAATATTCTTACTGGGCTGCATTGGGGAGGAAGGAGGGGATGGAATGGAGCTAATGTCTATTAAAAAGATTTTGTATCATGCTAGGAAACTAATCGCAAAATATTGGCTGCAGGCGGATCCCCCGGAGGTAGCTGAACTGGTTGGGTATGTTAACCACACGGTATCACTGGAACAGCGGATATATCTGAAAAGAGGGACAATTCAGAAATACGAGAAACAATGGGGTAAATGGGTACAAGCCTATGGCAATGCGGATCACTAGATAAGATTTGGAGGAGGGATGACACATATACATGTTTAAGATCTGGTGAAATATCGGTTTACTATGAAAGAGACACGGAGGAGGAGTGGTGGAAAAATCAGGGAAGAGAGGGAGTACTGCAAGGGAGGGGGGTAGTTCAGTTGGAGGGAGAAATAGGTGATGGTATAACCAAAGATGTTGTATACATGCTATAAAGTACTTGAAGAAATTTTGCACTACTTAAGTGATGTTATGTTAATTTTATATGTTTTTTGTAAAGTACTGTAAGAAATGTAAAGGCTGTATAACTGATGTTGTATTATCAATAAAAACTTGTTTGATTAAAAAAAAAAAAACTTCATTTGCCAAGTGGACGCCCAAACACTTAGTTTGTTTAAATCTGCCTGTAATTCATGAACATCTTCCATAGTCTGAACTATATTACATAGCTTGGTGTCATCTGCAAAAATAGAAATAGTGCTATTAATCCCTTCCTCTATATTATTGATAAATAAGTTGAATAATAGTGGTCCCAGCACTGAACCCTGGGGTACACCACTTATAACCGGTGACCATTCAGAGAAGGAATCATTGACCACAACTCTCTGGATACGGTCCTTGAGCCAATTCTCAATCCAATTACAAACTATATTTTCTAAACCTATAGTCCTTAATTTACCCATTAGGCGTCTATGGGGGACAGTGTCAAATGCCTTTGCAAAGTCCAAAAACACTAAATCCACAGCGGCCCCTCTGTCTAGACTTCTGCTCACCTCTTCATAAAAACAGATTAGGTTAGTTTGACAACTTCTGTCCTTAGTAAAACCGTGCTGGCTGTCACTTATAATGCTATTTATTGTCACATAATCCTGTATATAGTCCCTCAATAGCCCCTCAAACATTTTCCCCACGATGGATGTTAAGCTTACTGGTCTATAATTACCCGGGGAAGACCTAGAGCCCTTTTTGAAAATAGGCACCACATTTGCCCTGCGCCAGTCCCTTGGCACTATACCAGTCACTAGAGATTCTCTGAATATTATGAAAAGGGGGACAGAAATAACTGAACTAAGCTCTTTAAGAATTCTAGGGTGTAACCCATCTGGTCCCGGAGCCTTGTGCACATTTATTTTATTTAATTTAGCTTGGACCATCTCTACATTCATCCAATTCAGTATATCAACTGATATATTAACAGCACTGGCACCGGCTACATCAGCTGCTCTTTCTTCTGTTGTATATACAGAGCTAAAGAACCCATTTAGTAACTCTGCCTTCTCTTGATCCCCTGTGATCAACTCCCCATTACCATTATCTAGGGGTCCTACATGTTCAGACCTTGGCTTTTTTGCATTTATATGCTTGAAGAATTTTTTAGGATTTGTTTTACTATCCTTGGCCACCTGCCTTTCATTTTGTATTTTTGCTAATTTTATTACATTTTTACAGATTTTATTAAGCTCTTTATATTTTACAAAGGCTACAGCTGTACCCTCAGATTTGTATTTTTTAAATGCCCTTTTTTTGTCATGTATTGCCCCTTTCACAGAAGGTGTAAGCCATGTGGGGTTTAATTTGAGTCGTTTATACTTATTACCTGTAGGAATAAATTTTGCACTATAATAACTCAAAGTAGATTTGAAAATCTCCCATTTATCATTTGTTCCATTATTTGACATTAGTTCTTCCCAGTCTATATCCTGAATTGCAGCCCTCATCCTGGGGAAATTGGCTTTCTTAAAATTAAATGTTTTTGCCCTCCCAGCCTGCGTTTGTTTTTTACAGTATAGGTAAAATGTAACTATATTGTGATCACTGTTACCGAGGTTTTCACGAACATTGACATTCCCAACAAGATCTGCATTATTAGAAATGACCAGATCCAACAGAGCTTCACCTCTAGTCGGGTCTTCCACAAACTGGCCCATAAAATTTTCCTGCAACAGGTTGAGGAAATGTCTCCCCTTTGCAGTTGAAGCCGAACCATGACACCAATTAATATCCCGGAAATTAAAATCTCCCATTATCACTACAGTACCCGCCTGTGCAGCCCGCTCCATCTGTTTATATAGCTGACCTTCCATCGCCTCAGTTATATTGGGGGGTCTATAGATTACACCAAAAGTAATTTTTTCAGTGTTTACCTCCCTTTCTAGTTCCACCCACAAGGTTTCAACCTCCTCACAGTCTTCACCCACAATTGTCTCTTTCACACTCGCCTTCATATCACTTCTCACATACAGACATACACCACCACCTTTCCTATTTGTCCTGTCTTTACGAAAAAGTGTAAAACCCTGTAGATTTACAGCCCAGTCATGTGAAGAGTCCAGCCATGTTTCAGCAACACCAACTATATCTATATTTTCTTCCAGTATCAAGGCCTCCAGCTCCCCCATTTTGCTTGCTAGACTTCTGGCATTTGTGAACATACACTTTAACTTGCCTGTCAGTTTTTCACTTTTATTATCAGAAATGTGATTTGACATTAATCGGTCCTTTTTATTTACACTGATGTTTTGTAACGAAAGGATCTCCTTATCTTGTTGTCTAGTCCTCTCCCCACATTCTGTTTCTCCCCCCACCAATATAGTCTGACCCCTCTCTAACCTGGCTACCCCTTTTTTTTCTACATTGACCTCCCTCCTCAGCCCTAGTTTAAATACTCCGCCACCCCAGCTAGAATTCTCTCCCCCAGCACAGCGGACCCCCTTCCATTTAGGTGCAAATCATCTGCAGAATACAGTTTGTACCCCAATGAAAAGTCAGCCCAGTGCTCTAGGAACCCAAATCCTTCTCCTCTACACCAAGACTTCAGCCATGCATTTAACTCCCTAAGCTCCCGCTGTCTTTCCTGTGATGCGCATGGCACAGGCAGTATTCCTGAGAATACAACCTTGGAGGTCCTTCCCTTCAGCTTGTAGCCTAGTTCTTTAAAATTATTCTTAAGGCTCCTCCACCTACCATTTATTCTGTCGTTGGTACCGACATGGACCACGACAGCTGGATCATCACCAGCCCCTCCCAGCAATTTGTCCACCCGTTCCACCACATGCCGAACCCTGGCACCAGGGAGACAGCAAACCATTCGGTTGAGGTGGTCTTGGCGACAAATAATTCTATCCGTCTTCCTGATTATAGAATCCCCTACGACTATCAATTGTCTTGGCTTACCTGCATTACCATCCCGCCGACTACTAGCTGGGCTGTTCTCCCGGCTGTTAGGGAGATCAGTATCCACTAGGGCTGCCATTTCTGAGACTGACACCCTCGCATCATCACCCAACTTGGCAATTTTGCCTGGAATGTCAGAAACCGGATCGGCCTTCCTTGTCTTTGACCCCTTTCTACTGCCCCTAACTACATTAACCCAGCTACTTACCTGATCCTGCTCACCCATGTCTTCACCCTCCAGTTGTAACCCACTAACTGCATGCTCTGTGAGCAGCAAGCTCCGTTCAAAATTGTCTATCCTCCTCAGTGTTGCATTCTGCTCCTCCAGATCTCTAATACGAGCTTCCAGGTGAACAATATGCTCACATCTGCCACAGAGATATTCACCCTGGAACTCCGGCTCCAGACGTGCATACATATGGCAAACTGTGCACTGAAGAAAACCTCCAATCTTGCTGTCCATTATCCCAGTTACAAAAAAAAACAGCGAACAGGTGTTAATCAAAAAGATAAAGAAGTAGAAGAGCACTTACTTGGGCTTTAACTCCTCTTTTCAACTCCGGTTTTTGTAACTCCACTTAATATACAAACCACTTGCTATTCAAGTCACAGAGCAGGCTCTACAGAGTAGTGAGGCCTGATTTATACCACCTGGTAGCAGCTAACCCCTCCCCCTTACTCAGCTACTCAGGAAACTGCAAAGGAAAAATGGTTACAAATTATGTCACTTTTGCAAACTTTGTAGCAAGTTCTCTTCTTCATTTCTACCACATTCATATAGTCTCTCTTTTTCGCATTTCTTGGTACCAGTACTCAACACATTTGACCCAGGTGATTTTAATTAAAGCATGACCTCATAAGGCCTCATTCACACGACAGGGTCCGAGTGTCGGCCGGTAAAATCGGCCGATTTTCCCGGCCGGTTTGCATCCGTTTTGCATCCGTTCCGATTCCGTTCCGGGCCGAGTTGCCGTTTTTACCGGCCGATTTGGACCCGATTGAATCCGTTTTTTTCCCTGTCCGTTTTAAAATCGGATGAATTTCATTAAGATTTGTTGCCACACACAGCCCTTTGTAGATAAAGCCACAGCCCCCCTGGTAGGTAATGCCACCCAGCCCCCTGTAGGTAATGCCACACAGCCCCCTGTAGGGGATGCCACCCAGCCCCCTGTATGTAATGCCACCAAGTCCCCTGTAGGTAATGCCACCAAGCCCCCTGTAGGTGATGCCACCAAGCCCCCTGTAGGTGATGCCACCAAGCCCCTTGTAGGTGATGCCACCAAGCCCCCTGTAGGAGATGCCACACAGCCACCTGTAGGCGATGCCACACAGCCACCTGTAGGCGATACCACATAGCCCCCTGTAGGTGATGCCACACAGCCCCCTGTAGGCGATGCCACACAGCCCCCTGTAGGCGATGCCACACAGCCCCCTGTAGGCGATGCCACCCTGACCCCTGTAGGCGATGCCACCCACCCTGCCCCCTGTAGGTGATGCCACCCACCCTGCCCCCTGTAGGTGATGCCACCCTGCCCCCTGTAGGTGATGCAACCCTGCCCCCTGTAGGTGATGCCACCCACCCTGCCCCCTGTAGGTGATGCCACCCTGCCCCCTGTAGGCGATGCCACCCACCCTGCCCCCTGTAGGTGATGCCACCCACCCTGCCCCCTGTAGGTGATGCCACCCTGCCCCCTGTAGGTGATGCCACCCTGCCCCCTGTAGGTGATGCCACCCTTCCCCCTGTAGGTGATGCCACCCTTCCCCCTGTAGGTGATGCCACCCACCCTGCCCCCTGTAGGTGATGCCACCCACCCTGCCCCCTGTAGGTGATGCCACACAGTCCCCTGTAGGTTGCACCCATCCCCCCCCCCTTTCCAGGAGAAGTCACTGACTTCAATGTCCATATATGGACAGTGTAGTCACTGACTTCTCCTGAAGAGGAATTCCCTGCCACAGGTCGGGAATTCCGCTTCAGCAGTGAGTGACGTCACTGTGTCCATATATGGACAGTGTAGTCACTCACTTCTCCTGTAGCTGAATCCCCGGCCATAGAGTCGGGGATTTCGCTGCAGAAGTGAGTCACTTCGCTGTGTCCATATATGGACAGTGTAGTCACTCACTTCTCCTGTAGCGGCATCCCCGGCCATAGAGTCGGCCTAAGGCGGTATTCACACGACAGGGATTCCCGGCCGGGTGCCGGCCGTTCATAAATCGGCCGGCACCTGGCTGCATTAGGAATAATAGACCCCTAATGGGGCTATTCACACGACCGATTTTTTGACGGCCGGGACATGCTCTATTTTCAGCCGGGGGCCCGGCCGCCCGGCTCCCATAGAAGTCTATGGGGCCGGGTAATACACGGCCATCACCGGAATGTGTCCCGAGTGATGGCCAGGTCTACCGTCGCTCGCGCACTCTCTCTCTCCTCCTCCTCACAGTGCAGAGTGCATGTGAGGAGGAGGAGGATCTTTTATTGCTCGCTGTAGGAGTCGGAATCCCCAATCCCCGGCTGGGGATTGGGGATTCCGCTACAGGAGAAGTGCATGACTGCACTGTCCATATATGGACACAGCGAAGTCACGCACTTCTGCAGCGGAATCCCCGACTCTATGGCCGGGGATGCCGCTACAGGAGGAGTGAGGGACTACACTGTCCATATATGGACACAGCGAAGTCACGCACTTCTGCAGCGGAATCCCCGACTCTATGGCCGGGGATGCCGCTACAGGAGAAGTGAGTGACTACAGTGTCCATATATGGACACAGCGAAGTGACTCACTTCTGCAGCGAAATCCCCGACTCTATGGCCGGGGATTCAGCTACAGGAGAAGTGTGACTACACTGTCCATATATGGACACAGTGACGTCACTCACTTCTGAAGCGGAATTCCCGACTCTATGGCCGGGGATGCCGCTACAGTAGAAGTGAGTGACTACACTGTCCATATATGGACACAGCGAAGTCACGCACTTCTGCAGCGGAATCCCCGACTCTATGGCCGGGGATGCCGCTACAGGAGAAGTGAGTGACTACACTGTCCATATATGGACACAGCGAAGTGACTCACTTCTGCAGCGAAATCCCCGACTCTATGGCCGGGGATTCAGCTACAGGAGAAGTGAGTGACTACACTGTCCATATATGGACACAGTGACGTCACTCACTTCTGAAGCGGAATTCCCGACCTGTGGCAGGGAATTCCTCTTCAGGAGAAGTCAGTGACTACACTGTCCATATATGGACATTGAAGTCAGTGACTTCTCCTGGAAAGGGGGGGGGGGATGGGTGCAACCTACAGGGGACTGTGTGGCATCACCTACAGGGGGCAGGGTGGGTGGCATCACCTACAGGGGGCAGGGTGGGTGGCATCACCTACAGGGGGCAGGGTGGGTGGCATCACCTACAGGGGGCAGGGTGGCATCACCTACAGGGGGCAGGGTGGCATCACCTACAGGGGGCAGGGTGGGTGGCATCGCCTACAGGGGGCAGGGTGGGTGGCATCGCCTACAGGGGGCAGGGTGGCATCGCCTACAGGGGGCAGGGTGGCATCGCCTACAGGGGGCTGTGTGGCATCACCTACAGGGGGCTATGTGTTATCGCCTACAGGTGGCTGTGTGGCATCGCCTACAGGTGGCTGTGTGGCATCTCCTACAGGGGGCTTGGTGGCATCACCTACAGGGGGCTTGGTGGCATCACCTACAGGGGGCTTGGTGGCATCACCTACAGGGGGCTTGGTGGCATCACCTACAGGGGACTTGGTGGCATTACCTACAGGGGGCTGGGTGGCATCCCCTACAGGGGGCTGTGTGGCATTACCTACAGGGGGCTGGGTGGCATTACTTACCAGGGGGGCTGTGGCATTATCTACAAAGGGCTGTGTGTGGCAACAAATTTTAAATGAAATTCATCCGATTTTAAAACGGACAGGGAAAAAAACGGATTCAAATCGGGTCCAAATCGGCCGGTAAAAACGGCAACTCGGCCCGGAACGGATGCAAAACGGATGCAAACCGGCCGGGAAAATCGGCCAAAAACGGCCGATTTTCCCGGCCGACACTCGGACCCTGTCGTGTGAATGAGGCCTAAGTGTTTCTTCTGGTGCTCTCAGTTGGCCACTGGGGGAACATGAAAAGGTGCTGTGTAATGGTGTCTGTCGCTGTGGTGCTGCACTAGTGGGGGGACGTGGCCCAGAGCCAAGGTGGTTTGGCGTTTGGCCTGGCACCATGAGGGCTTCCTGGCCTCTTGGTTGCTTCCACTGCGGGTGCAGTGTTGCGGGTGCGGTGCTGCAACCAATAGAGTAGGAACCCACTCAAAAGAGGTCGCTGTGAAGTGGCAAGTGGGCTTTTACAATTTGATCAAAATGTTAACAAAGAACCTCATGTTCATGTTTATTGATTAATATTGTGGATGTGCGGTCCAAGTTTCCTTCTTCATTTTGACCTTATTAAATGATAGGTAAGGAAAAATTTAAGGCACATGAATCACAAGTTCACGTTTTTCTTAATCGACAAACTAGGAGGAAACAGATGATTTCAATAAAAACAACACTTTCTACACATTCTGCAAATTATAATGGCCAAGTTAAATGGGGAAGGGACTTGGGAGCAATATCTGATAAACAATGGGGAAATGTTTATAAGGGTATTATGTTGATTTCACTTAACTTTGCCCATCGGTTAATCATAGACTATTATACAACCAAGCTTTTGATTCATGATGATATCAGAGATAGCTCTAAATATCTCAAATGTTTTATGTGTGATGCAGACTTTGCACACCTGCTCTGGCAATGTGCTAAGTTATATAAATACTGGATGGAGATATTAGGTCATCTAGTAATGTTTTTTGGACAAATATTCCAAGGGAGCCTATGCTTTGTATCCTTTTGTGATTTTGTGATGCCAGAAAAAATCATAAACTAATTTTTCAATTATACAGTAGGTCAATTGACAATTCTGTCATTGGTGTTTGAGAACACTATCATCGTTGTTGGAGTGGATAAGGCAATTGAACAGGGTCTTGCTTTTTGAGAAACTTTACTTCTTAGTGAATTTGGTAATAGAAAAGTTTTATTATAAATGGCAACATTGGAAGCATTGCTTGGATCTTACAGAAAAATATATGCTTTCTGTATAATGGGAATAAAGTAGTGGGCACCTTGATGGTGAAAAAGATAAAAAAAAAAACCTGTAAAAAAACTCAACACTTCTCTGAGCATTAAGGATTTGTAGGATAGTGAATGTGTGTGGGAATAATTTGTAGATGACTGTTATATTTGTTCATGAGAATCTGGTTTGTAAAACCAGGAATATAAATGTAAAAATAAAGACGGACATCGGAACAGGATGGACAAAGTGTGCCGGTCGGCTAATAGGAAATATTTCAGAACTGTCTTGTAAGACAAAATATCATATATAATTAGAATTCTAGTTTTTTAGATCTGTAATTCTGAAAAGTCATGGGATATGGGTTAAAGAGGAGGTGATGATTGCTAATGGTATCAGAAAACGCTGTAGGGCATAAACCAACATTTCTTTGTTTCTCATCCATTTTCATGAAATAGGTCTTTGCCTGATGTCCCTGATCTTTTAAAACTGCAGAAATAATGTTTTCACTAGGTAATTGGTTACATGACTATTATGCTTATGTTATATTCTTTATGCTATTGTGTTTACACTGGAGAACATGGTCTGCCACTGAATGAGATATTAGGGATTTAACTTTTCCTCCCTTTTCAGTGGCTCCTTTGGGAAAATCATGTAATAAAATACAGCTTTCATTTTATTTATCACTTTACTGACAAGTGTCAATGTTTTCCCCAAAAGTCTGCTTATTGCATGTCATAATTTAACAAGACACTGTGAACTTTAGTTTCTCCACCATTTATGCTGACATTTATTTCTCATATATGCCTCGCCCAGTTTAACACATAAAGGCAGGTTACATTGCCAAGATACACTCTTGTGTTTTTGGTTTGTGTTTCATCCTAGTATTATTTGCCAAAAATGGGAGCAGATCAGAGGAAAGAAGGAAAACCATTTACCCTCATTTTAAAATAAATATGTACTATGTTAAAAGAAAACACAATTAAAATAAAATATGTTAACAAATTGTAAATGCTATCTATTCGCTATCTTGTACGACTTTTGAGTGAAATAATTAATTTTCTTCTCTGTTCATGTCCAAAGCCAAATTCGGAGTTCTGCTGCTTTTCTGTAAGGGCATCTTCAGACGTGACAGAATTGCAGCCTTTGCAATGCAAAGGCTGAAACCTGTGGCAAATCGTCATGTCTGGATGAACCCTCAAAGATGAGGATTTTGCAACAGATTCATTGCGTAATTGCCGCAAATTTGCAGCAAAATCCGCAGCGGGAAATTTCCGCCACATCTGAACATACCCATAGGGAGCAGTGCAATGTGAGGACTCGATTTCCAAGCTAGAGCATATCTGTAATTGAAGTGGAGATAATCCTGTCTGTCTTCCCTAATATAGAGATTTATGGCATATCACGTAACCTCTGTTTTGTACTACAAGCTGTACCGCAGTGGCCACAATGAGGAGGAGCAGCAGGGGAGAGCGAGTTGTGCATGATCACAGCTCTCACCGTTATAGTCTATAGAAGAGATGAAAGAAAATGTACATGCATGTTACAGTTCCATTCATTTTAATGGGAAAACGGGTCAACATGCTCCAAAGAGCTAAAGCCCAAAATGCCATAGCAACATGTAAGCAAGCATATAAAAATTAGGGTTTTGTTTTAGTAATACAGAGCTCCAAATACCCTACATATACATATTAAATGATAAAATTCAAACTGCCTGCCGTCAACATAAGGGAAGCCTAGGAGTTTACTGTATAAGATTTAGGCTAGGGCTCCACAGAGCCATGAAGTTGCATGTTGTCAATTGTGTTTGTGATGTGACTTAAATTGTTACATATGGGGTAAAAATAATTGCAAGCTACCTTGTGTTTATAATAAAATTGGTGACCCTATAAGAAATCTTACAATCCTGTTTCCTATAAGGAAAAAGTTACAACCAGGATTTTACTTGGGTTATGTATGCCTACGTGTACCCATGGACAAAAAAAATCTGCTAGCTGCTAATGGCATCTAATAAATAAGCGCCTATGTGCTGCTCCAACATGCAGGGCTGGCGTTAGGGGGACCAAACAGGACAATTGCCCAGGGCCCCCATCCTCCTATGGCCCCCTGCCCGCGGATGCTATGTGCTATGGGGCCTGAGCAAGCGCACGCCGGCACGGCCCCCTCATGCTCGGTGGCGTCGGAGGCCCCGGTGCTAGCGACAGCTACATACACTTGTATCTGCGTCCTCAGGACGCAGATACAAATTAATACTACAGGCTGCAGGCCACGTTAGGCCTGCAGCCTATAAGGCGCTAGAAAAGACTCCCTGCGCAGGCCGGCGTGATAACGTCACTGCATAATGCTGGTCTGCGCATGCGTCCCAACCAGAGTGTGTGCAGCGCTTCGTCCGTCGCGGGAACGGGGCAAGGTAAGTACAATATTATTTTTTGGGGGCTGTGTGCCAATATACTGGGGGGATTGCCGTGTAGCACTATATAAAGGGGGGCTGTGTGGCACTATATACTAGGGAGGGATGCTCTGTGGCACTATATACAAGAGAGGGGCGCTGTGTGGCACTATATACAAGTGGGGGCTGTGTGGCACTATATACAAATAGGGCTGTGTGGCACTATGTACAAGGAGGGGCTGTGTTGCGCCTTATACAAGGGGGGCTGTGTGGCACTATATACCAGAGGGGCTGTGTGGCGCTATATACAGTGAAGGAAATAAGTATTTGATCCCTTGCTGATTTTGTAAGTTTGCCCACTGTCAAAGACATGAACAGTCTAGAATTTTTAGGCTAGGTTAATTGTACCAGTGAGAGATAGATTATATAAAAAAAAATAAAAAAAATCAGATTGTCAAAATTATATATATTTATTTGCATTGTGCACAGAGAAATAAGTATTTGATCCCTTTGGCAAACAAGACTTAATACTTGGTGGCAAAACCCTTGTTGGCAAGCACGGCAGTCAGACATTTTTAGTAGTTGATGATGAGGTTTGTACACGTTAGATGGAATTTTGGCCCACTCCTCTTTGCAGATCATCTGTAAATCATTAAGATTTCGAGGCTGTCGCTTGGCAACTCGGATCCTCAGCTCGCTCCATAAGTTTTCGATGGGATTAAGGTCTGGACACTGGCTAGGCCACTCCATGACCTTAATGTGCTTCTTTTTGAGCCACTCCTTTGTTGCCTTGGCTGTATGTTTCGGGTAATTGTCGTGCTGGAAGACCCAGCCACGAGCCATTTTTAATGTCTTGGTGGAGGGAAGGAGGTTGTCACTCAGGATTTGACGGTACATGGCTCCATCCATTCTCCCATTGATGCGGTGAAGTAGTCCTGTGCCCTTAGCAGAGAAACACCCCCAAAATATAATGTTTCCACCTCCATGCTTGACAGTGGGGACGGTGTTCTTTGGGTCATAGGCAGCATTTCTCTTTCTCCAAACACGGCGAGTTGAGTTAATGCCAAAGATCTCAATTTTAGTCTCATCTGACCACAGCACCTTCTCCCAATCACTCTCAGAATCATCCAGATGTTCATTTGCAAACTTCAGACGGGCCTGTACATGTGCCTTCTTGAGAAGGGGGACCTTGCGGGCACTGCAGGATTTTAATCCATTACGGCGTAATGTGTTACCAATGGTTTTCTTGGTGACTGTGGTCCCAGCTGCCTTGAGATCATTAACAAGTTCCCCCCGTGTAGTTTTCGGCTGAGCTCTCACCTTCCTCAGGATCAAGGATACCCCACAAGGTGAGATTTTGCATGGAGCCCCACATCAATGTCGATTGACAGTCATTTTGTATGTCTCCCATTTTCTTACTATTGCACCAACAGTTGTCTCCTTCTCACCCAGCGTCTTACTTATGGTTTTGTAGCCCATTCCAGCCTTGTGCAGGTCTATGATCTTGTCCCTGACATCCTTAGAAAGCTCTTTGGTCTTGCCCATGTTGTAGAGGTTAGAGTCAGACTGATTAATTGAGTCTGCGGACAGGAGTCTTTTATACAGGTGACCATGTAAGACAGCTGTCTTTAATGCAGGCACCAAGTTGATTTGGAGCGTGTAACTGGTCTGGAGGAGGCTGAACTCTTAATGGTTGGTAGGGGATCAAATACTTATTTCTCTGTGCACAATGCAAATAAATATATATAATTTTGACAATGTGATTTTCTTTTTTTTTTTTTATATAATCTATCTCTCACTGGTAAAATTAACCTAGCCTAAAAATTCTAGACTGTTCATGACTTTGACAGTGGACAAACTTACAAAATCAGCAAGGGATCAAATACTTATTTCCTCCACTGTACAAGGGGGGCTGTGTGGCACTATCTACTAGGGGCTGTATGGCCCTATTTACAAGGAGGGAGCGCTGTGTGGCTCTATCTACAAGGGGGCTGTGTGTGGCGCTATCTACAGGGGGGCTGTGTGTGGCGGTATCTACTGTGGGCTGTGAGTTTGTTTAGAGGATGGGGTATAGGTGTGGAGGATGCTGGAAAAGCAAGAAACCAACATGTCTGTGTGTCAAATCAGTAGTGACGAGTCGTGGCTGGAATAAGTCGTCACAGCGGTCTGGGCTGGATAGAGAAAAAAGGGAAAGTTAACAACTCTAATCAGAGAAAACATCACCTGTGAGACACTAGATATAAATGTGTTGTAGTCACTTTTATCGTCTGCAGTGCACCTGTGTATAACAGGCATCTACCACTATATGGTCACTATGTGGTGGTAATATTTGTCTTTGTATAGTGTTATTTATTCAGTAACAGTATAGGATATTATTCAGTCGCCATGTGGTTATGGTGTGGAGGTATTATTCAGTAACAGTATGGTGGTATTATTCATTCACTGTGTGATTATGCTGTGGATGTATTATTCAGTGACAGTATGGGGGTATTATTTCGTCATTATGTGGTTATGGTGTGGCGGTAGTATTCAGTAACTTTATGGGGGTATTATTCAGTCACTATTTGGTGGTAATATGTGGTTATGGTGTGGCAGTATTATTTGGACATTATAATGTGTTATAATTGGTAATATTTGTCTTATAATAGTGAGTAGTGTTAAGTAACAGTATGCAGGTAATATTTCATCTGGTATAGTGGTATGATTTAATAACTGTATATGTATATAGATATTTTTTTGTGAGAGAGGAAGGACATATGCTTTTGGGACTCCTGGACACGCTAGAAATCTGTGATGCAGTTCTCTGCACACCGCCTTCTGAATTGACTGTATTATTGATACAGTAAGAGTGTGTTCACATCAGCGTTTGGTTTCCGTTGGTGGGTTTCATCAGACCTTTTCGTCGGAGGAACCCATCAACTGAAAGGCAAACAGAAACCATAGCTTCCATTTGCAATACCACTGATTTCAATGGTAATGCTTTAACGCAATCATTAGTGCAGTCGACTGCGCTACTGTTTCCGGCAAAAAAATGGAAACCTTAAAGAACGTGGACAAATGGAAACCAACGGAAACATTACCATTCAAATCAGTGGTAATGCAAACGGAAAGCTATGGTTTCAGTTTGGTTTGCGTTCATGGGTTCCCCTGACAGAAAGGTCTGACGGAAGCCATCAACGGAACCCCGACGCAGATGTGAACAGGTCGGTATTGGTTCAGAGTGCACTAGACTTATAGGAGGTGCACGAATAGGGTCCCAACCCAATCGTATGTAGAGAAGTATTCGGCACACAGACAATGGTGGTTCAAAAATTCTTTCGTTTTATTTATATTGTATTCAAATGCCATGGGCGGAGTGCGTGCAACGTTTCGGTCCAAGAAACCTTCGTCAGGCACTAGAACCCTGTTGGCGTGGATGTATCCTGTTGGCGTGGATGTATCCTGTTGATGAGCGCTGTCGTTCATATCGCGGCTTACCGCTCGTTTTTGGCGCCAAAAACGAGCGGTAAGCCGCGATATGAACGACAGCGTTCATCAACAGGATACATCCACGCCAACAGGGTTCTAGTGCCTGACGAAGGTTTTTTGGACCGAAACGTTGCACGTACTCCGCCCATGGCATTTGAATACAATATAAATAAAACGAAAGAATTTTTGATCCACCATTGTCTGTGTGCCGAATACTTCTCTGCAGATGTGAACAGGTCCTAATTCAGCATTTGGAGCCCCACTTTGAACTTTGCCCAGGGCCATACCTTGTCTAAAACCGGCCCTGCCAACATAGCGCGTCATCACTGCAGTGATGTAAACAGAAATTCTTGGGGAAACCGCGGGACCATTACCACTGGTGGAGGAGGGGGAATGGGCGTTAAGAAGTGAATCGGTGCCTTTTCCTTATTTTATGCCTTGAAAATCCATTTAACTCAACACTGAATGTGTGGTGGGAAGCAGGAGGTTTGGAGCTCTGCATCAAAAAAAAGGAGCTCTGATGATTATTAAAATTCAGAATTTTGCGACTACTTAGATAAAAAAAAAAGAAGACAATACAAACAACATAATCCAACCTATATCCACTGCATGTGATTCCATTACCTGAACATCTTAGATGATCCCAATAAGTAACAGAGCTGTACTCATACAGTATATATGAAAACCTATTAGAGACTGAGTGTTTAAGCTCAATAAAAAGAAATACTTTATTTTATATTCTTTAACACTTTCACGTTACAGCCATTTTTTAGATTTTAATTTTTCCATCGATAAAGCCATATGAGGGTATGTTTTTTGCAGGACGAGTTTTAGTTTTTTATTGCTGCATTTATTGTACCATATAATGTATTGGGTAACTGTAAAAACATTATTTGTGGGGTGGAATAGGAAAAGAACAGCAATTCCTCAATATTTTGAGGGGTTTCGTTTTTACGGCTTTCACCATATGGTAAAAATGGCATGTTACCTTTATTCTACCAGTCAATACGATTACAGTAATACCAAATTTATATAGTTTTTTTTATTTTTTACTACTTTTACAAGGAAGGAACCAATGTTAAAAATAAAAATTCTGTTTTGTCGCCACAATCTGAGATCCATAACTTTTTTATTTTTTCGTCGATAGAGCGGTATGAGAGCTTATTTTTTATCCGGACAAGCTGTAGTTTCTATTGCTACCAGTTTGGGCTTAAGAGAATTTGTGATCATTTTTTATAAACTTTTTTGTAAGATATAAAGTGAGCAAAAAACAGCGATTATGGCGTTTTATATTTTTTCTTTTTACGGCATTCACCGCGTGCATTAAATAATGCTATATTGTAATAGTTCTGACATTTACGGATGTAGCGATACCAATTTAGTATATTTTTTTATTTTTTACATTACTTCAGAAAAAATGGGAAAAGTATTTTTTTTAACTTTTAATATATACATTTTTTTTACACTACTACAATCTTTATCATACTTTTTTTTTTTTACACATTTTATTAGCGCTCCTAGGGGATTTGAACCGGCGATTGTTAGATCGCTGGTACAATACATTGCAATACTAATGTATTGCAGTGTATTGTACTTTTTACAGGCTCCTGTTAAGGCAGGGCTTAACAGGAAATGAAGAAAGGCAGCCTTGGGGGCTGTGAAGTATGGTTTATTTGCTTATATTCTCCGTATTAAATTGCATTATGAATTATCAAGCAGGATGCCAAATTACTAAGATATGTATTCTCCATATTGTATTCTTTACATGATGTGAAAGTGAACCCGTTGGCAGCATCCAAGTATTTTAATAAGTAAGTGACCAGGAGGAGGGTAATAATAAATCCCCCACAGGACACCACCGTACAGTCTGACACCATAATTGTGTGGGTTAGGCCTTATTCACATGAACGTGTATTACGTCCATGATACGCGTGTGAAAATCATGCGCGTCGCATGGACCTATGTTAGTGAATGGGGCCGTTCAGACAGCCCATAATTTTCACGCAGCGTATGTCCGCTGCATAAAACTCACGACATGTCCTATACTTGGCGGTTTTTCGCACATCACGCACACATTGAAGTCACTGGGTGTGTGAAAATCGTACACGGCACATGGAAGCACTTCCGTGTGACGTGCGTGATTCGCGCAACAGTAGATAAATAAATGAAGGAAAATCACGCAGCCACGCAGCACATACTGATGTCACACGCAACTGCAATGCGCAAAAAATGCAGCGTTTTTTGCGCCCGCAAAACGCACACGTTCCTGTGAATAAGGCCTTACGCTAAGGGCGACAGTCAGTGAAGAGCAGAAGACAGATGAGGATGACAATGTACAGGACTTGTCAATGCACTGGTGGGACCCTATACCCAAACCAGACATTGCTGATGGCATTATATTATTAGTTGTGGCCCTATTGATATATTGTTTGAGGTTTATAATCATAATATATAATTTCTGTAATTTAATATGGGTTTGTGAAGGATGGTTTATTTGCTTATATGAATAAGAAAGTCATTGTTCCTTTAAGACAAGTATATTATTGTTGATTTCGTATGTTATTAAAGCTAGTTATCTTTGACCTTGGTTCCCATACGAGGCTTGCAGAGAAGGAACAGGGAGTGAGATGGGAGGGCGGCAAATATGCATGTGGGAATGCCTCCCCCATCTTACAGAAATATTCTTGCTAAGAGAGATAAGGCACCTGCAAACCTGATGTGTGAAGAATTATAATGATGTATCTGGAATGTATCGTATGTCTGTAATTGGCTGAATAAGAGTTATTGTCACATTGTCTCTGATTGGTTAACCACAAGCCTACACCCCTTCTGAATGATATTATAATTGAGCTTGGCAATAAACCTCCAGAGGAGTATTTTGAGCATATCAGCAGCATCTGTGTGTTATTTCTCCTCTCTTGATATATATTGATATGAAATCTCCTGATTAGGATGCTGGATAAAGTGCCTGGCGTGAGTGTCTGTTGGAACACTCGTCCAAATTTCAGTCTAATATATTTTGAGCCATTGACTTCGGCGACAGGGCCTTCACTAGGCCCCTGAGCTGCAATGACAACCTTCGGCACCCACTGATCGCGTCACGGGGGAGAGCGATGAGCTGTCGGAGGGGAGTGCCCACTTTCTAACATATTAGATGCTGCGATCCACACTGATGACAATAAGATGACAGGGAAATCACATACAAATTGTCATGTAGGGTTCGTGGACCCACTGGGCCGTACCGCCTTGGAGGTATGGCAGCTGGCCAACAGGGCACAGGTCAGAGTCTATAGTTTATATAGGGTACCTGTGGCAGCTCGAACAGTAGCAAGGCAGGCTAGGCAGGAACTAGGTAGCAGGTAGACGTCAGGCGTGGAGAAACAGGACAGGCGTGGTATACAGCATGGCTACAGCTAAGCACGGCACTAGATAAGGATACAGGAACAGGGAACACTGGGAGCAGGAAACACTAGGGGACCATTTGCAAGACAGACTTGGAATACAACAACAAAGGCGTGGAAGGATGGGGCTGGGACCTTCTTATAGCCCAGGGTGCTCTGGAGCAATTAGCTCAATCACCAACATTCATGTGCTCTAGCTTCTTAAGTGTGGACTGAGCTCGTGAGCGCACCCTGGTGGTCACTGTGGAGCAGGATGGCCGTATGTGCAAACATCTCTTGAGAGAAGGGCGTCGACTGGATGGAAGGAGTTTGTGGACAGTGACCACGGACGTTACAGTATCCCCCCTCTTACGCCGCCTCCTCTTTGGACCAGAACGATAGAGAAACCTCTTAATGAGGGTAGGAGCTTTGACATTCTCCTCCGGCTCCCAGGACCTCTCTTCTGGACAAAACCCCTTCCAATCTACTAAATAAAAGGTTCTTCCTCTTACTTTTTTAATGTCCAAGATCTCCTTAACCTCGAAGGTGTCTGAAAGGCCGTTGGAGGCAACCACAGGGCTTGGAGTCTTGGTAAAGTAGTTCAGAACCACTGGCTTCAGGAGAGAAACATGGAAGGAGTTGGGGATCTTGAGGGAAGGAGACAGCTGAAGCTTGTAGGCGACAGGGTTGATCTGCTGCAGGATCTCGAAGGGACCAAGGAACCTGGGAGCAAATTTGTACGACGGCACCCTCAGTCAAATATTCCTGGAGGACAGCCAGACCTTCGTGCCAGGAAGAAACTGAGGAGGTTCTCTTCTCCTTGTATCAGCCTTCCGCTTCATGCGGTCGACCGCCAGCAGGATGGAAGATCGAGTCTGCTGCCAGATCTGCAGAAAGTCCACAAAGGCCATGTCAGCAGATGGCACCTCGGACGTAACCGGGACCAGGAGCGGAATTTGTGGGTGCTGGCCATAGACAATAAGGTATGGTGTCTTCTGTGTGGACTCGCTGGTATGATTGTTGTAAGAGAACTCAGTCCACGGAAGCAACTGCACCCAGTCATCATGCTGCTTGGAGATGAAGTGGCGTAGGTAGTTCTCCAAGATCTGATTGGTCCTCTCGACCTTACCATTGGACTGAGAATGCTAGGCTGAGGAAAAGTCCAACTTTATACCTAGGAGTCCGCAGAGGGCTCTCCAGAACTTCGGGGTGAACTGAACCCCCCCCCCCCCGATCAGACACAATATGCTGCGGCAAGCCATGCAGGTGGAAGATGTGTTGGATGAACAGCTTGGCCAGCAGAGGAGCAGAAGGAAGACCGGTCAGAGGAACGCAGTGGGCCATCTTTGAAAATCCTAACCACCACCCAGACAGTACTGCATCCGGCAGAGAGAGGCAGGTCCGTAATAAAGTCCATAGCTATATATTTTGTCAGGGGGCATTGGGCACAGGCAATGGCTGGAGCAGACCAGCAGGTCTTTGAGTGAGCGACATTGTTGGCTGCACATACTGAACAGGAAGAAACAAAGTCCATATTGTCCTTGGGCAGCGTGGGCCACCAGAAATGACGAGCAATCAGATCCCGAGTCTTATGGGTCCCTGCGTGACCTGCCAGTCTAGAGGAGTGTCCCCAGCGGAGGATTCTTCCACAGTCAGCCAGGCGCACAAAAGTCCTCCCTGGAGGAATGTCCCCAACATGCAGGGGATTGACAGAGACAATGCAAGACAGATCAATGATGTTCTGTGGAATCTCCATGGTGTCTCCTGTCTCGAAAGACCTGGACAAGGCATCGGCCTTCACATTCTTGTCGGCCGGGCGATAATGGAGCTCAAATTGGAACCTGGTAAAGAACAGTGACCACCTAGCCTGACAAGGGTTCAGCCGTTGGGCCGTCTGAAGATAGGTAAGGTTCTTATGGTCCGTAAAAATCAGGATGGGATGAGCTGAGCCCTCTAGTAGATGTCTCCACTCCTCCAGAGCCAATTTGATGGCCAGTAACGCCCGATCCCCAATCGAGTAGTTGCGTTCTGCGGAAGAGAAGAGCTTACAAAAATATCCACATACCATTGACTTGCCCTTGGAGCCTCTCTGGAATAGGAGTGCACCAGCACCGACAGTGGATGCGTCCACCTCCAATGACAACTGTAGAGAGACATCTGGATCATGGAGGATAGAGGCTGACGTGAAGGCACTCTTCAGGCTAATGAATGCGGACTCTGCCTCGGGAGTCCACGCCTTGGCGTTCATGCCCTTCTTAGTGAGGTTAGAGATAGGAGAAGTCAGTGAGGAGAAGTTTGGAATAAACTGTCTGTAAAAATTGGCGTATCCCAGAAAGCGCTGTATGGCCCTCAAGCCTTGAGGGCGTGACCATTCCAGGGCAGACTTTACCTTTCAGGATCCATCTCGAGACCTCGATTCGAGACTATATAGCCCAGGAAGGGTAGAGCATCTTTTTCAAACATGCACTTTTCCAACTTAGCGTACAGACGATTCTCCCTTAACAGCAGCAAAACTTGACGGACATGTCTCCGATGCGTCACATGATCTGGAGAAAAAAATCAAGATATCATCAAGGTAGACTACTACACAAACAGAGGAGGTCACAGAAAATGTCATTTACAAATTCCTGGAAGACCGCGGGAGCCTTACACAGGCCGAAGGGCATTACTAGAAATTCATAGTGTCCATCACGGGTGTTAAATGCAGTCTTCCATTCATCACCAAATCTGGACTAGGTTGTAAGCCCCACGCAGGTCTAGTTTGGAAAAAATCTTGGCACCACGTATACGATCAAACAGTTCTGAGATCAGTGGCAACGGATATTTATTTTTCACAGTGATCTGGTTGAGACCTTGGTAGTCAATACAAGGATGAAGAGAACCATCCTTCTTATTGACGAAGAAGAACCCGGCTCCTGCCGGGGAGGAAGACTTCCGTATGACGTCCCTCTCCAAGTTCTCTTTCACATAGGCGGACATGGACAGAGTTTCCAGAGAGTCAGCTCGATAGGGCAGTCATATGCCCGGTGTGGAGGCAATGTCTCCGTCTCCCTCTTGCTGAAGACGTCCGAAAATGCAGCATAATGACCCGGCAATCCTACCAATGACCAAGGCAGCAAAGGCTGAGCCGAACTAATCTGCACCAGGCATCGGCTTTGACACTCAGGGCCCCACTGGAGAACCCCTCCAGAATTCCAGTCCAGGACTGGGGCATGTGTAGTGTCCCAGTACACTCCCTACTTCCATAATAGGAGTAGTTGTCGTATGGTAGTAGGTTTGTCACAATGTAATAGTACTGTGTGTCAGTATGCCTCTGTATATCATGTAATTCCTGTGCATACACTGTGTATATTATAATTTGCCGCCATCTATGGTTGACCCACTGTAAGTGCATGTGAGTGTAGGATTTCAATTACTGCTGAGTCATAACCAGATTTCCCTGCAGAAACTTCTAGTATTCTGTGGGTGGAGACTTTAGCCCAGCCTACCTCTTAGCAGAGGGCTCGAAAACCAGTGCAGATGAGTTCTGGGAAGTCTAGTGTGAGGTGCCAGCATCCCATGCTGTGCAAGAGATGGCAGGGAATCTACAGCTACCTATCTGCCATGCCTAGCAGCTGCATGGTGAATCTCACGGCCCATGCAAAGCACAGATATTCCTAGGACCCTTCACCAGTCCATACAGAGGGGATAACATATACATTTCTACCGCCTCCAAGAAGGAGAGAATCTACCTGCCAGAAAGGAGCAGTTTCAAGAGGAGCCTTTCTGCAATCCTGGACCTTAAAGTAGACCTCTGGTCAAGTCCAGTGCTCCGTGGTTTCCAAGCCACGTGTCTTAGGTTCGCGTCCGGCTGTCGGATACCGCGGCCCAGTAACCGTGAGTAACTAAATTTCCCTCAAGTTAGTCACCCGCCGGGAGCCAACCGGTGCAGATCCATTCTGTAGCCATAATAAGGACTGTGTCTCCCCCAAAACCATAAACTGTATAATCTGAGGAAATTACTGTGTCAGCATCACCCCTCACAAGTATATCCCTGCAAGTCAGCTAACAAGGGGTCCTCCTCACATGCACACTCCAATATACTTGTAATAAGAGACTGCATTGCTGTGAATTATTGCTGCACTTTATTGAAGTTCTCCTCAGTAAAGAGACTTTTGGTTAGCAGAGAAATGTGTCTGCTTTTGCTTTCCATTTTTTGACAATTGACTTTGTGCGTGTCCTAAGAGAGGTGCCCAGGGTAGGACCCCCCTGCCGCGACCGTGACATCACTAATAAACCAGCCATTAGGGGGACTACTACCCCCATCAGGTCCTCTCATAACATTTGCATCCTCTGGGATACCACACATGTAGTCTGAGCCAAGGCAGGCCCAGCAACACAGGGTTAACAGCATTGGATAGGGCATAGAACAACAGGAGTTCGGAGTGAAGAGCTCCCACTTGGAGCCTCAGCGGCTTGGTTACAGCTATAACTGGGTCTGGCAGAGGTAGTCCATTCACTGATGCAACCGTCAACGGCCTCTTCAGGGGTGTGGTGGATAATTGAAGAAGATTCACCAGGTCTCTACAGATGAAATTAGCAGCGGATCCAGAGTCCAGATACGCAGAGACCTGATGCGTTTTCTCGCCGGACACTATGGTCACTGGTATGGACAATTTAGACAGAAGTCCTTTCTTATCCAAGGTTGCCTCTCCTATCAACCCTAGGCTTTGGGATTTTTTGGGACATAGGCGCACAAGATGGCCACCGAGGTCGCAATATAGACAGAGTAGAGTGCCGAAGTGCATCTGTGTTGTCTCTCCTGGGTGGATAGCTTACACTGGTCCATCATCACAGACTCCTTAGGAGGATCGACATCTGAGGACAGCAGCGGTTGCTGCAAAGTAGGGACCAAACTAGGAAGGCCTCCCTCCCGATGAACCTCTTGGAGGCGTTCTCGGATCAGCATATCAATCCGGGTCGACAGAATGATGAGGTCATCCAGGGTAGATGGCAGGTCTCTTGCGGCAAGTTCATCCTTAATTTTAGGAGACAGTCCATGCCAGAATGCAGCCACCAGGGCCTCATTGTTCCATAACAGTTCTCTCACCAGGGTGCGGAAGTCTATGGCCTACTCGCTCACAGAGGGGTCTCCTCGGAGCTGAAACATATGAGCAAAGCAGAACATGTGTCCAACCAGTTAACCCCATAAATGCTGTATTCAAGTGGTACAGTACATCGGCTGATATAGCATGGGTATAGCCAGGTCCGCCATCAGGGCAGTACTAGGGGTACTCCCATCAGGGGCACGGCCACATGGCTGAAGAAAAGGGGCCCGTCGGGCTGTTGTCGTCGCCCCACCGGACTGTTGGCCCCCACGGGCCCCCCATCGCAATCCTCGCGGGCCCCCCCCCGCAACGCTCGTGCCCCCCCTGCAGACCTGTTGTAACTTCCCGAACTGGACGAATAAGAAACCAACTTCAGCATCGTAGAGGAATAACAGAAGGGGAAGATGCAGCATGAGAAGCAGAAGCTCCGTGTGGAGATCCCTCCTCCCAGACACGTCCTTCTTTACACAGCCAAGTGGACCTGCAGGCTGGTATGTTAAAATGTTTTCGTTTTTTTTCATTTTCCTAGCGTTTTTTGCAATTGCAACAAAAATGCGCAGTTTTGCCAACATTATATAAAACTCATGGCAAAACGGCATGATTTGTGCCGCAATTCGAATATTGCATGAAAAAAGGACACAAAACATGAAAAAATAGTGCTGTTAGGCTATATTCTCACAGTGCAGTCAAATCATGTTTTTGCCGCGATTTTGCAAAAATTGGGGAAAATAATTGGGATTTTACTGCTCTGTGTAACTAGACTAAGGCCTTATTCAGACAGTCGTGTTTGGTCCGTGATATATGGAGCGTGTATCGGCCGTATTTCCCAGGTCGATCACAATTCATGGAGCCGGACTCCTAGCATAACAGTAATCAATGGTTCTCCTCTGGCTCCCAGGACCTCTCTTCAGGACCAAATCCCCTCCAATCCACCAAATAAAAAGTCTTTCCTCTCACTCTCTTGGTGTCCAAGATCTCCTTGACCTCAAAGATGTCAAAGGGGCCGCTGGAGGCCACCGCAGGGCTGGGAGTCTTGGAATAGCGGTTCAGGATCACAGGTTTCAGAAGGGACACATGGAAGGAGTTGGGAATCCTGAGGGTAGAGGGCAGCCGAAGCTTGTAGGCGACAGGGTTGATCTGCTGCAGAACCTCGAATAGTTCGAGGAACATGGGGGCAAATTGACACTACCGTTCAAAAGTTTGTGGTCACCCAGACAATTTTGTGTTTTCCATGAAAACTCATTATATTTATCAAATGAGTGGCAAAATGACTAGAAAATACAGTCAAGACATTGACAACGTTAGAAATAATGATTTTTGTTTGAAATAATAATTTTCTCCTTCAAACTTTGCTTTCGTCAAAGAATGCTCCATTTGCAGCAATTACCGCATTGCAGACCTTTGGCATTCTAGCTGTTAATTTGCTGAGGTAATCAGGAGAAATTTCACCCCATGCTTGCAGAAGCCCCTCCCACAAGTTGGATTGGCTTGATGGGCACTTCTTGCGTACCATACGGTCAAGCTGCTCCCATAACAGCTCTATGGGGTTGAGATCTGGTGACTTCGCTGGCCACTCCATTACAGATAGAATACCAGCTGCCTGCTTCTTCCCTAAATAGTTTTTGCATAATTTGTAGGTGTGCTCTGGGTCATTGCCCTGTTGTAGGATGAAATTGGCTCCAATCAAGCGCTGTCCACAGGATATAGCATGGCGTTGCAAAATGGAGTGATAGCCTTCCTTATTCAAAATCCCTTTTACCTTGTACAAATCTCCCACTTTACCAGCACCAAAGCAACCCCAGACCATCACATTACCTCCACCATGCTTGACAGATGGCGTCAGGCACTCTTCCAGCATCTTTTCAGTTCTGCGTCTCACAAATGTTCTTCTGTGTGATCCAAACACCTCAAACTTCGATTTGTCTGTCCATATTTTCCAATCTTCCTCTGTCCAATGTCTGTGTGCTTTTGCCCATATTAATCTTTTCCTTTTATTAGCCAGTCTCAGATATGGCTTTTTCTTTGCCACTCTGCCCTGAACGCCAGCATCCCGGAGTCGCCTCTTCACTGTAGACGTTGACACTGGCGTTTTGCGGGTACTATTTAATGAAGCTGCCAGTTGAGGACCTGTGAGGCGTCTATTTCCCAAACTAGAGACTCTAATGTACTTGTCTTGTTGCTCAGTTGTGCAGCGGGGCCTCCCACTTCTCTTTCTACTCTGGTTAGAGCCTGTGTGTGCTGTCCTCTGAAGGGAGTAGTACACACCGTTGTAGGAAATCTTCAGTTTCTTGGCAATATCTCGCATGGAATAGCCTTTATTTCTAAGAACAAGAATAGACAGTCGAGTTTCACATGAAAGCTCTCTTTTTCTAGCCATTTTGAGAGTTTAATCGAACCCACAAATGTAATGCTCCAGATTCTCAACTAGCTCAAAGGAAGGTCAGTTTTATAGCTCCTCTAAACAGCAAAACTGTTTACAGCGGTGCTAACATAATTGCACAAGGGTTTTCAAGTGTTTTCTAATCATCCATTAGCCTTCTAACACAGTTAGCAAACACAATGTACCATTAGAACACTGGAGTGATGGTTGCTGGAAATGGGCCTCTATACACCTATGTAGATATTGCATTAAAAACCAGACGTTTGCAGCTAGAATAGTCATTTAGCACATTAACAATGTATAGAGTGTATTTCTAATTAATTTAATGTTATCTTCATTGAAAAAAACTGTGCTTTTGTTGCAAAAATAAGGAAATTTCTAAGTGACCCTAAACTTTTGAACGGTAGTGTACATGACGGCACCCTCAGTCGGATATTCCTGGACGACAGCCAGACCATAGTGCCAGGAAGAAACCGAGGAGGATCTCTTCTTCTTGTGTCAGCCTTCCGTTTCATGCGGTCCACTGCCATTAGGACGGAGGATCAAGTCTGCTGCCAGATCTTCAAAAAATCTCAAAAAGTGGAGTCAGCTGCAGGTACCTCAGAAGTATCAGGCACCGGGAGAGGAATTCGTGGGTGCTGGTCGTAGACAATGCAGAACAGTGTATTCCTAGTAGACTCGCTGGTGTGACTATTGTAGGAGAACTCCGCCCATGGGAGCAGCTGCACCCAGTCATCATGCTGCTTGGAGATGAAGTGGCGTAGGTAGTTCTCCAAAATCTGGTTGATCCTCTCAACCTGACCATTAGACTGAGGATGGTAGGCAGAAGAAAAGTCCAACTTTACGCCAAGAAGTCTGCAGAGAGCTCTCCAGAACCTCGAGGTAAACTGACCCCCCGATCAGACACAATATGCAGCGGAAAGCCGTGCAGGCAGAAGATGTGTTGGATAAATAACTTGACAAACTGAGGAGCAGAAGGAAGACTGGTCAAAGGAACGAAGTGGGCCATCTTCGAAAATCGGTCCACCACCAGCCAGACAGCACTGCATCCAGCAGAGAGAGGCAGGTCCATGATAAAGTCCATCGCTATATGCTGCCAGGGAGCATTGGGCACAGGAAATGACTGGAGCAGGCCAGCAGGTCTGGAGTGGGTGACCTTGTTAGCTGCACATACAGCACAGGAAGAAACGAAGCCCACAATATCCTTGGGCAGAGTGGGCCACCAGAAATGACAAGCAATCAAATCCCGGGTCTTACGTAACCCCGCGTGTCCTGCCAGTCTAGAGGAGTGACCCCAGCGGAGGATTCTTCCACGATCAGCCAGGCGCACAAAAGTCCTCCCTGGAGGAATGTCCCCAATTTGCAGGGGATTGACCGAGACAATGCAAGATGGATCGCTAATGTTCTGTGGACTCTCAATGGTGTCTTCTGTCTCGAAAGACCTGGACAAGGATTTGGCCCTCACATTCTTGTCGGCCGGGCAATAATGAAGCTCAAACTGTAACCTGGCAAAGAACAGTGACCACCTGGCCTGACGAGGGTTCAGCCGTTGGGCCGTCTGGAGGTAGATCAGATTCTTGTGGTCCGTAAAAATCAAGATCGGATGAGCTGCGCCCTCTAGTAGATGTCTCCACTCCTCCAGAGCCAATTTGATGGCCAGTAACGCCCGATCCCAAATCGAGTAGTTGCGTTCTGCGGAAGAGAAGAGCTTGGAAAAGTATCCGCATATCCTTGACTTGCCCTTGGGACCTCTCTGGAACAGGAGTGCACCAGCACTGACAGAGGATGCATCCATCTCCAACGAGAACTGCAGAGAGACATCCGGAAGATGGAGGCTAGAGGCTGATGTGAAGGCACTCTTCAGGCTATTGAATGCGGACTCTGCCTCAGGAGTCCACACCTTGGCGTTCATACCCTTCTTTATAAGGTTAGAGATGGGAGAAGTCAGTGAGAAGTTTGGAATAAACTGTCTGTAAAAATTAGCAAATCCCAAAAAGCGCTGTATGGCCCTCAAGCCTTGAGGGCGTGGCCACTCCAGGACAGACTTAACCTTTTCAGGGTCCATCTCAAGACCACGATTCGAGACGATGTAGCCCAGGAAGGGTAGAGCATCCTTGTGAAATACGTACTTCTCCAACTTGGTGTACAGACGATTCTCCCTTAACCGTAGCAGAACCTGACGGACATGTCTCTGGTGCGTCCTAGGATCTGGGGAGAAAATCAACATGTCATCAAGGTAGACTACAACACAAACATAGAGGAGGTCACGGAAAATGTAATTCACAAACTCCTGGAAGACCGCGTGGGCATTACACCAGCCGAAAGGCATTACTAGATACTCATAATGTCCATCACGGGTGTTAAATGCAGTCTTCCATTCATCACCCTGGCGAATCCGGACTAGGTTGTAGGCCCCACGCAGGTCTAGTTTAGAAAAAAAATGTACACCACGTATACTATCAAACAGTTCGGAGATCAGTGGCAATGGATATTTATTCTTCACTGTGATGTGGTTGAGACCACGGTAGTCGATGCAAGGATGAAGAGAGCCATTCTTCTTTTTGACGAAGAAGAACCCGGCACCTGCCGGGGAGGAAGACTTTCGTATGAAGCCCCTTTCTAAGTCCTCTTTCACATAGGCGGACATGGACAGAGTCTCTGGCAAGGAGGGAGGATACACCCTACCACGGGGAAGGGATGCACCAGGGATCAGTTTAATAGGGCCGTCATACGCCCGATGTGGGGGCAATGTCACCACCTCCCTCTTGCTGAAGACGTCCGAAACTGCAGCATAATGACCCGGCAATACTGCGAATATCCAAGGCAGAGAAGGCTGAGCCGAACGAATCCACACCAGACCTTGACACTCAGGGCCCCACTGCAGAACCTCTCCAGAATTCCAGTCCAGAACTGGGGCATGCAGTCGGAGCCAAGGCAGGCCCAGCAACATAGGGTTAACAGCTTTGGGCAGGACCTAGAACGACAGGAGTTCGGAGTGAAGGGCTCCCACCTGGAGCCTCAGCGGCTTTGTCATGGCTATAACTGGGTCTGGCAGAAGTAGTCCATTTACCGAAGCGACTGTCAACGGGCTCTCCAGAGGGGTGGTGGGCAATTGCAGAAGGTCCACCAGATCTCTGCGGATGAAATTAGCAGCGGATCCAGAGTCCAGATACGCAGAGATCTGATGCGTTTTCTCGCCGGACACTATGGTCACAGGTATGGACAATTTAGACGGAAGTCCATCTTTACCCAAGGTCGTCACTCCAAGCAACCCTAGGTTTTGGGATTTTTGGGGGCACAGGCGCACAAGATGACCATCGAGACGGCAATAAAGACAGAGTCCAGATGTGTGTCTGCGTTGTCTCTCTTGGGTAGATAACTTATAATGGTCCGTTATTATCGACTTCTTAGGAGGATCGACATCTGAGGACAGCAGGGGTTGCTGCAAAGTAGGGACCAGACTAGGAAGGGTTCTCTCCTGTTGAACCTCTTGGAGGCTTTCACGGATCCGTATATCAATCCGGGCAGTCAGAAGGATGAAGTCATCCAGGGTAGATGGCAGATCCTGGACGGCAAGTTCGTCTTTAATTCTGGAAGATAGTCCATGCCAGAATGCAGCCACCAGAGCCTCATTGTTCCAAAAGAGCTCTCCCGCCAGGGTGCGTAAGTGGATGGCGTACTCACTCACGGAGGTGTCTCCTTGGCGCAGGTTAATCAAAGTGGCCGCTGCAGATGAGACCTGTCCAGGCTCCTCAAACACCATGCGAAAAGTCCGGAGGAAGGCAGGGAAGTCACGGGTCTCTGGTCCTTGTCTCTCCCAGATAGGGTTCACCCATGCAAGAGCCTTGCCGGTGAGGAGAGAAATGATGAAAGCGACCCTGGCACCATCAGACAAAAAAGTCCTAACATACAGGCTGAAATGGATCTGGCATTGATTAAGAAAACCACGACAGGTGCTTTCTTCTCCATAATAGCGGTCAGGAAGTGGCAAAGAAACACGTGGGTCAATACTGCCAGGAGGTGTAGACTGAGGATCCACATTGCCAGGAGCTGTAGTAGGAGGAACGGCAGCTTGTGCCTCCTGCTCATGTGCAAGAATGTTCAACGCCTGGAGGAGTTGGTTCTGTCGAGACCGTAGGTCCAGCATATCCGCTTGCATCTCCTCTGACGACGTCATAGTCTTGGATCGACCAGCGGGGTCCATGGCCTGAGCGTACTGTCACAAAGGGTCTGTGGACCCACTGGGCCATACTGCCTTGGCGGTAAGGCAGCTGGCCAACAGGGAGCAGGTGAGAGTCTATAGGTACCTGTGGCAGCTCAGACAGCAGCAGGGCAGGCTCGGCTGGGACTTAGGTAGCAGGCGGACGTCAGGCGAGGTGAAGCAGGTCAGACGTGGATGCAGCACGGCACGACAGCCCGTGCTAGACCAGGAAGGTATGGATTACTAGGAGCAGGAACTGGAAACAAGTATAGGTACAGGGACAGGAACTGGAACACGGAACATACTAGGAGGCCATCACATAGACAAACTATAGGGAGCACAACAACGCTCAGGCATAGAACTAGGGGGCTGGACCCCTCTTATAGTCCAGGGTATTCACGGGTCAAAGTTCGTCCATGAGGTCCGGTGCTTGTGCTGCCCCTTTAAGAGCAGGCACGAGCGTGTGCGCGCACCCTACGGGGTCCGGCAGAGGTGAGTGGACGCAAGCGCTGGCGTCTCCTGTGGAGGCGGCTGGGGCCAGCGCTTGCCGACTCGTGGCTTCGGCTGTCAGGGGGAGGTTGGAGCTGACAGCCCGCAGCCACGGACATTACAGATATTAAGCTTACTGGTCTATAATTACCAGGGGAAGACCTAGAGCCCTTTTTGAAAATAGGCACCACATTTGCCCTGTGCCAGTCCCTTGGCACAATACCAGTCACTAGAGAATTTCTTAATATTATGAAGAGGGGGACAGAATTAACTGAACTAAGTTCTTTAAGAACTCTAGGGTGTAACCATCTGGTTCCCGAGCCTTGTGCATATTTATTTTATTTAACTTAGCTTGGACCATATCTACATTCTGCCAATTAACTATATTAATTGATGTATTAACAGCACTGGCACCACTATATCAGCTGCTCTTTCTTCTGTTGTATATACAGAGCTAAATAACCCATTTAGTAACTCTCCTGAAATAGCAGGGCAAACCACCATTTTATGTTCATCAGGAAGAATATTTAAGTTTCTTGTAAATGGTTACATTTCTCTTTGCCTAGAGCCACACCCATATAGATGAATGGAAATTCCTGTTTATGTGGCATAGGTTAATCAGTGAAAAAGTACCCACGCCCTTAGCAGAGAGTCAGCCATTGTTAAAGATGAGTTGTATGCTTGTGATTGGATAAAACAGCAGATGTAACCATATAAGGTATATACCATTTACCTCTTTGCGCTGGGCTTTATAAACCCTGAATGCAGTGACAACAAAGCAGAACCAGCTTGATTTACACACATACAATTGTGTCTGTGTGTTCTTTGATTCTCTCAAGAGCTCTTGATAATTAGAACTTTGTAGGAGGACTAGGCCCGATAGTCATTGCCTATCAACCCAAAAAGATGAATTAAGAAAATTACTCTATCACTGCCTTCTCTTGATCCCTTGTGACCAACACCCCATTACCACTATTTAGGGGTCCTACATGTTCAAGAGGCTCTATCACCACATTATAAGTGCCCCATCTCCTACATAAGGAGATCGGCGCTATAATGTAGGTAACAGCAGTGCTTTTTATTTAAAAAAAAACAATCTGTTTTCACCACTTTAATAGCGATTTTAGATTTATGCTAATGAGTTGCTTAATGCCTAAGTGGGCGTGTTTTTACTTTAGACCAAGTGGGCGTTGTACAGAGGAGTGTATGACGCTGACCAATCAGCATCATGCACTCCTCTCCATTCATTTACTCAGCGCATAGGGATCCTGCTAGATCCTTATGTGCTGTCTTATACTAACACATTAACAATACTGAAGTGTTTAGACAGTGAATAGACATTCCACGGGATGTCTGTTCACAATCTCTGCACTTTGTTACTCTGTCTGTGGTAGTTACAGCAGAGGAAGCGTAATCTCGCAAGATCTCGCTGTAAATGACAGGTTACAACGAGATTACGCTTCCTCTGCTGTAACTACCATAGAAACAGTAACGAAGTGCAGAGATTGTGAATAGACATCCCGTGGAATGTCTATTCACTGTCTAAACACTTCAGTACTGTTAATGTGTTAGTATAAGACAGCACATAAGGATCTAGCAGGATCCCTATGCGCTGAGTAAATGAATGGAGGGGAGTGCATGATGCTGATTGGTCAGCGTCATACACTCCTCTGTACAATGCCCACTTGGTCTAAAGTAAAAACACGCCCACTTGGTCTTTAAGCAACTCATTAATATAAATCTAAAATCACTAATAAAGTGGTCAAAACAGATAGTTTTTTTAAAATAAAAAGCATTACTATCACCTACATTATAACGCCCATCTCCTTATGTAGGAGATAGTGCACTTATAATGTGGTGACAGAGCCTCTTTCAGACTTTGGCTTTTTTGCATTTACATACTTGAAGAATTTTTGGGGATTTGTTTTACTATGCTTGGCCACCTGCCTTTCATTTTGTATTTTTGCTGATTTTATTACCTTTTTACAGATTTTATGAAGCTCTTTATATTTTACAAAGGCTACAACTGTACCCTCAGATTTGTATTTTTCAAATGCCCTTTTCTTGTCTTATATTGCCCTTTTTACAGAAGGTGTAAGCCATGTGGGGTTTAATTTTAGTCGTTTATACTTGTTAAATATAGGAATACATTTTGCACTATAATTATACAAATGGATTTTAAGATCTCCCATTTATCATTTGTACCTTTATTTGACATTAGTTCTTCCCAGTCTATGTCCTGAATTGCAGCCCTCATCCTGGGGAAATTGGCCTTCTTAAAATTAAGTGTTTTTGCCCTCCCAGCCTGTGTTTGTTTTTTACAGTATAGGTAAAATATAACTATATTATGATCACTGTTACCGAGGTTTTCACAAACAGTGACATTCCCAACAAGCCCTGCATTATTAGAAATGACCAGATCCAACAGAGCTTCACCTCTAGTCGGGTCTTCCACAAACTAGCCCATAAAATTTTCTTGCAACAGGTTGAGGAAATTTCTCCCTTTCGCAGTTGTACCAGAACCATGACACCAATTAATATCTGGTTAATTAAAACTCCCATTATCACTGCAGTACCAGCCTGTGCAGCCCCCTCCATCTGATTATATAGCTGACCTTCCATCTCCTCAGTTATATTGTAGGGGACTATAGATTATACCAAAAGTAATTTTTTCAGTGTTTACCTCCCTTTGTAATTCCATCCACAAGGTTTCAACCTCCTCACAATCTTCACCCACTATTGCCTCTTTCACACTCGCCTTCATATCACTTCTCACATACAGACATACAGACATACACCACCGCCATTCCTATGTGCCCTGTCTTTTCGAAACAGTAAGGCCCCATGCACACGACCGTAAAAACTGCTGTAATTACGGGGCCATAGACTTCTATTGGCCACGGGTACCTCCCCGTATGCTTACGGGAAGGTGCCAGTGCCGTTGAAAAAGATAGAACATGTCCTATTTCAGGCCGTATTTACGGCACGGGCAGCCCATAGAAGTCTATGGGGCTCCCGTAATTACAGGTGACTACGTGTGTGCACCCGTAATTACGGGAGCGTTGCTAGGTGACCTCAGTAAATAGTCACTGTCCAGGGTGCTGAAAGAGTTAAACGATCGGCAGTAACTGTTTCAGCACCCTGGACAGTGGCTACCGATCAGAATATAAATAAAGCTGTAAAAAAAAAGACGTTCATACTTACCCAGAACTCCCTGCTTCTTCCTCCAGTCCGGCCTCCTGGGATGACGTTACAGCCTATGTGACCGCTGCAGCCAATCACAGGTCAATCACAGGCTGCAGCGGTCACATGGACTGCCGCGTCATCCAGGGAGGTCGGACTGGATGTCAGGAGAGGGAAGCGTCACCAAGACAATGGCCGGGTAAGTATGAATTTCTTTTACTTTTATTACGGAAAGGCTTGTCCCTTCTCTCTATCCTGCACTGATAGAGAGAAGGCCTGCCGATTAGTGCAGTGCAATTTTGCAGCCAAAAACTTGCCCGTAAATACGGGTGGAATACGGGTGACACCGGACCCGTATTTACGGGCACGGGTCCGTAAATACTGGTGCAATACGAGTCGAATACGTGTGACCAAGGACCCGTATTTACGCCAGTATTTACGGGTGGACAAAAATACGGTCGTGTGCATGAGGCCTAAATGTGACATTTTATGCTGGAATAATAAAAAAAATTGGTTCACGAAGGTGCTTGAAAGCGAAGAGCACTGGATGCTACATTAACAATTTTCTGCTATCCGAAAATTGTTGTTTATTGATCATTTCAGATACCTCTACATATCATACATGCTTATTGTTTGATCTTCTGGCCATGCATGATTAATAATTATTGTAATAACATTAGTTTAGCTGCAAAACATCCACCAAATTTACTGAAAACACACAGAACGTTGTGCATCATCATGCCTTCTGCTTTATTGTTTTGTTTTTGTAATTCTGATCTACAGAACTAAGTCATATATACAAAATCTCATCATTGTTACATCACATGGATTCAGCTCATTGAATGAACTACAAGGAATGCATTCTGCATGACTGCATTAAGACTCATGAAGCCATGGATTATCTATGCACCTCTGGTTTTAATTGGATGAAGTAGTAATTCTACTCCCAATAAACATATGATGGTTCTTCAAATGCAAAAGAAAATATGGCCCCTCTGGGCCCTTGGATAACCTTTCCTTAACAAGCTGAGTATGTGAGATGTTATAGGAAGAAACTCTTCAAAGCAAAATAAATAATTCAAACTGGAAGCAGACGGTCAGAGATCACAGTGCGGAGAGTCTACATGCAGAGCAAAGAGATCATTTATTTTAATATTCAGTATGCATTTTGCTCCATCTCCTGTCTGTATATAACTTCAAAACCCATGAATACAGAAATATAGCTAAATGTCGAAGACCAATAACTCAAATGCTGATATTAAATGATATGCAGAATAGTGTGAAGGACCATTCAATAATTAATTTGTCAATTATAGAGCTGTGGATCGAACTTCAACCAGTTCTCTATTAGTAGTTAGAACTTAGTACTGTGGCTACTGAAGGCCATCTACATTTAATCACAAGGAAGGGCAGTTCCTATATTATACCTGCATCTACTTTTCGTCTTCTTAAAATCCCCACCTCTATATAAGGAAAGAGTAAACAGGCTTAAATGGTTATTTGGCTTTTAAATGAAAAATCAAGATCATCCTCTTTTTTATTTATAAGACTTTGGTTGTTCTTTCAAATAATTATGCCTAATTTGACTGAAGTAAAATTGTGGATCTTTGTACAAGTCTGAAAGTGGGATACTCCTGGTCCACCATATGAAATTATGCCTCCACCCTCCAATAGTGAACTAGTTCACATCTTTTTTTTAATTGTGCATTAAAGTTGTTTGTTAACATTGCAAAGACAGACAAAAGGTTAAATAGATTAGTGAATTAGCCCCAAAAAAAGAGACCTCATGGGTTCTGTTGTGGCTGGAACCTGTTATAATATCAGAACCAGGACCCACCACAGGATCCTCTGTGGACCAGCCGGACTTTAACAGATGTACTGTATATATGAACATGCGTTTCCTAAGAAGGCTTAAAACGAAACGCGCGTTGGGGTGGACACTATCTGAGGTGCAGATTATAATGGGTCAGTATTATTTTATCTTTGTATTCATTTATCTATGCGTCTTACCAGATTGATCATGTTTGCAGCACTTTGCACTTTACCTGTTGGATCATATACTGCATTGCACTTTATCACCTGTACGTTGCCCTCCCATTCCATGCAAATTGTATATACTATTTATTTTGATTGTTACTACCATTTGTTGTGAACTCCTGTACACTTTCTGCATACCTCTTGATGTTGTTCCTTTGTTGTTCTGTAGTCGTGTGTCTCATTTTTTATTGTATGTTTTCTTACATGTACTATTTTTGTGAATAAACTTATACCTTTTTATGGCATGTCTTTGCACATCTTTTTTGGTAATTAATTTCTACATATATGCAGCTGTTTGCATATGAAAGATTTATCTTTCTACTTGGTTTGTTTTATTTGTTTTACTTATTAGCTGTAGATAAATGTAGCATTACTTGGCATTCATTCAAACGAGTCAGGTGCACCAGAGCGAGCGCCATGTGTCCCGCTTTTCTGCGGCCTGAGGCGAAAATTGAAATGGCACCCTCCAGGCTGTTCTACATTACTATCAGTCATGTCTACCTCTTTTGGATGCACCGTTGCCTTGTACCCCCTGGCGATGAAGCCGGGCATAAAATGCCTCGCTGCACGGTGCATGCCCATGCAAATTGCGCATTCGAGAAAGTTGGAGGAGACTGGTAGTGATGAAGAACAGCCAGGGGATGTCAATAAAGCATGGAAAGGTGGGACTGTAGTCATTACACCGTGTTCCAAATTATTATGCACATTGGATTTAAGTGTCATAAACATTTAATTATTAGTTTTTCAATTAAACTCATGGATGGTATTGTGCCTTAGGGCTCTTTGGATCATTGTAATCAATCTCAGACACCAGTGATAATTAGTTTGCAGTGTGTGCCTAATCAAAGGAAAACTACTTAATAAGGACGTTCTACATTATTAAGCAGGCCACAGGTTTCAAGCAATATGGGAAAGAAAAAGGATCTCTCTGCTGCCGAAAAGCAGTGAACTAGTGCAATACCTTGGACAAGGTATGAAAACATTGGATATTTCAAGAAAACTTAAGCGTGATCATCGTACTGTGAAAAGATTTGTGGCTGATTCAGAGCACAGATGGGTTCGTTCAGATAAAGGCATAATGAGGAAGGTTTCTGCCAGACAAATTAATAGGATTAGGAGAGCAGCTGCTAAAATGCCATTGCAAAGCAGCAAACAGGTATTTGAAGCCACTGGTGCCTCTGGAGTCCCGCGAACCTCAAGGTGTAGGATCCTCCAGAGGTTTGCAAGTGTGCGTAAAGCTATTATTCGGCCACCCCTAACCAATGCTTACAAGCAGAAACGGTTGCAGTGGGCTCAGAAATACATGAAGACAAATTTTCAAACCGTGCTGTTTACTGATGAGTGCCGTGCAACCCTTGATGGTCCAGATGGATGGAGTAGTGGATGGTTGGTGAATGGCCACCATGTCCCATCAAGGCTGCGACATCAGCAAGGAGGTGGCGGAGTCATGTTTTGGGCTGGAATCATGGGGAGAGAGCTGATAAGGCCCTGTAGGGTCCCTGACGGTGTGAAAATGACCTCTGCAAAGTATGTAGAGTTTATGACTAACCACTTTCTTCCGTGGTACAAAAAGAAGAACCGTGCCTTCCGTAGCAAAATTATCTTCATGCATGACAATGTACCATCTCATGCTGCAAAGAATACCTCTGTGTCATTGGCTGCTATGGGCATAAAAGGAGAGGAACTCATGGTGTGGCCCCCATGTTCCCCCGACCTCAACCCTATTGAGAACCTTTGGAACATCCTCAAGCAAAATATCTATGAGGGTGGGAGGCAGTTCACGTCAAAACAGAAGCTCTGGGAGGCTATTCTGACATCCTGCAAAGATATTCAAGCAGAAATTGTCCAAACACTCACAAATTCAATGGATGCAAGAATTGTGAAGGTGATATCAAAGAAGGCGTCCTATGTTAACATGTAACTTGGCCTGTTAAGTATTTTTATTGAAAGAGCTTTTGATTTCTGTAAATATGACCTCCTGATGCTGCAAATTCAACAAATTACCATTTTAGTTTCTCTGTTGTGCATAATAATTTATCAATAAGTTATCATTAGGAGATTTGTTCAATAAAATTAGCATTATACTCCAACGGTTGATGGCTTGAAGATTATAATGACTGTCATTTACATCGACTATTTAGGAAAATCAGTGAAAAATAACATTTGCATAATAATTTGGAACGCGGTGTACTGTGTGACTCTTCAGGATAGCGGCACCGCCACATGACCATTTATAGATTAATTAGCATATAGCGTGCCCCGTTTTAAAAGTTGATTTTACATATTTTGCTTCATCCAAGAAAAAGATATATGGGAATGTTTGGAAATATTGTCAGGTCATGTATTATCGCATGGTAGCAGTTTAAGGGGTTAAAATTACCTGATTGGTTCCCATTAAATATACAATGAATTTAAACAATTCTATCTGCCCTGCAATTTTGTTATTATAAATATATCCTATATAATTACAGCACCATAGCCAAGATCAGTACATAAATACAGCACCAGAACAAAGATCAGAACATATATACAGCAGCAGAGCCAAGCTCAGTATATATATATACACTACCGTTCAAAAGTTTGGGGTCACCCAGACAATTTTGTGTTTTCCATGAAAACTCACACTTATATTTATCAAATGAGATGCAAAATGACTAGAAAATATAGTCAAGACATTGACAAGGTTAGAAATAATGATTTTTATTTGAAATAATAATTTTCTCCTTCAAACTTTTTGCTTTCGTCAAAGAATGCTCCATTTGCAGCAATTACAGCATTGCAAACCTTTGGCATTCTAGCTGTTAATTTGCTGAGGTAATCGGGAGAAATTTCACCCCATGCTTCCAGAAGCCCCTCCCACAAGTTGGATTGGCTTGATGGGCACTTCTTGCGTACCATACGGTCAAGCTGCTCCCACAACAGCTCTATGAGGTTGAGATCTGATGACTGCGCTGGCCACTCCATTACAGATAGAATACCAGCTGCCTGCTTCTTCCCTAAATAGTTCTTGCATAATTTGGAGGTGTGCTTTGGGTCATTGTCCTGTAGTAGGATGAAATTGGCTCCAATTAAGCGCTGTCCACAGGGTATGCCATGGCGTTGCAAAATGGAGTGATAGCCTTCCTTATAAAAATCCCTTTTACCTTGTACAAATCTCCCACTTTACCAGCACCAAAGCAACCCCAGACCATCACATTACCTCCACCATGCTTGACAGATGGCGTCAGGCACTCTTCCAGCATCTTTTCAGTTGTTCTGCGTCTCACAAATGTTCTTCTGTGTGATCCAAATACCTCAAACTTCGATTCGTCTGTCCATAACACTTTTTTCCAATCTTCCTCTGTCCAATGTCTGTGTGCTTTTGCCCATATTAATCTTTTCCTTTTATTAGCCAGTCTCAGATATGTCTTTTTCTTTGCCACTCTGCCCTGAACGCCAGCATCCCGGAGTCGCCTCTTCACTGTAGACGTTGACACTGGCGTTTTGCGGGTACTATTTAATGAAGCTGCCAGTTGAGGACCTGTGAGGCGTCTATTTCTCAAACTAGAGACTCTAATGTACTTGTCTTGTTGCTCAGTTGTGCAGCGGGGCCTCCCACTTCTCTTTCTACTCTGGTTAGAGCCTGTGTGTGCTGTCCTCTGAAGGGAGTAGTACACACCGTTGTAGGAAATCTTCAGTTTCTTGGCAATATCTCGCATGGAATAGCCTTTATTTCTAAGAACAAGAATAGACAGTCGAGTTTCACATGAAAGCTCTCTTTTTCTAGCCATTTTGAGAGTTTAATCGAACCCACAAATGTAATGCTCCAGATTCTCAACTAGCTCAAAGGAAGGTCAGTTTTATAGCTCCTCTAAACAGCAAAACTGTTTACAGCGGTGCTAACATAATTGCACAAGGGTTTTCAAGTGTTTTCTAATCATCCATTAGCCTTCTAACACAGTTAGCAAACACAATGTACCATTAGAACACTGGAGTGATGGTTGCTGGAAATGGGCCTCTATACACCTATGTAGATATTGCATTAAAAACCAGACGTTTGCAGCTAGAATAGTCATTTAGCACATTAACAATGTATAGAGTGTATTTCTGATTAATTTAATGTTATCTTCATTGAAAAAAACTGTGCTTTTCTTTCAAAAATAAGGAAATTTCTAAGTGACCCTAAACTTTTGAACGGTAGTGTATATATATATATATATATATATATATATATATATATATATATATATATATATAAACACACATTAACTGGCCAAAATTATGTGGACACTGGCCCATTGTCACCTATAAGAGCTTTTTAGACAAACCATTTTAAAATCATGGGCGTTGACATGGAGTTGGGCCCCCTTTTGCCTCCACTCTCCTAGGACGGCTTTCCCCAAGATTTTCGAGTGTGTCAGAGGGAATTTGTGCCCATTTAGCCAAAAGATCATTTGTGAAGTCAGTTACTGATTTTTAATGAGATGGTCTGGCTTGTAATTGGCATTTCAATTCGTCCCAAATGTGTTTGATGAGGTTGAGGTAAGGGCTCTGTGCTGGCTACTCTCATTCCTCCCCATCAAACCTCTCAACCATGCCTTTATGGACCTTTGCTTACAGAGGCACATTCATGCTGGAACACAAAGGAGCCTCTTCCAAAACGTTGCGAAAAAGTTGAAAACATACAAATGTCTAAAATTTATTTGCATTTAGCTGTAGAATTAACACTACACTCCACTAGAAATATGGGTCTTGCCCAAACCCTAAAAAAAACCAGTCCCATTATCCCTCCAACAAATTTTACAGTAGGCATTATGGTAGGTAGTGTTCTCCTGGCATCCACCAAACCCAGATTCATCCTTTAGACTGCCAGATACTGAAACATGATTCACTCCAAAGAACACATTTTCACTGTCCCAGCATCCAGTGGTGACGTGCTTTACCCCACTCTAGCCGATGCTTGGCAAGATGTTGTGCTCAGCTGGCTTTATGGAATGGCCATTCACGTCTCGCAGCTGCTGAAATCCCCAGGTCTTTATTGCTGTTGTTTGGCATAGTGTGGTCACACAACCAATAGTAAGTGTAGACTTTACACTTAACTTTTATCTTTTAGGAGGGCTTTATGCACGCTAGCACTTTAGGACCTCGGACTGCAGTATGTAAAGGAGAACACAGCAGGGTGTAATCACAGTGTTTGATGTGGAAGGGAGGCACCTAGGTTTTTGGGCCTGGTTGAAACTTCTACCTATGGTACCCCTATAACAATGCCAGTGGTGCCCCAGCCCTCCCCCAGCTCCCCGTAATGAAGAGCTACAAGTTTCAGATGTACAGTACATAGAATGTTTTTTTGCCCAGGTAATGAAAAAGCTTTAAACTACATTTGCATTTGTTCTATAACTGTAGGGAGTTAAACTTAATTAAAGCAGTAAAACACACAGCCCTCCTTTTAAGTTCATATTTCAAATATACAGTGTATTTTATTTTTGTCTACTTTGGACAAAATTAAAAAACAGCAGCAGGGTGCAAGATGACAAAAAATGGTTTTGAAGTGAAATAAGGCCTCAAATTAGCATCACTTTTAAAAGTTGTGACCACTCACATTTGACAATACTGTCTCAGACTACTACAACATACAGTATGGTGCAACACATTTTAAATGAACACCCAAAGCAGGGACACGTTCCCCCAGTTTTTTTTTTATGTGGCTTTTTTTCACACAAAGATCTTAAAAGGTTTATCTGGGCTTTATAAAAATTTTAATTCTATCTGCAAATGGTGTAGTTTACTGGAAAAAAAAGCTATACTCACCTTATAATCCCCTGCCACCCCAGTACTGCTGGTCCACGGTCTCCGGTCGTTCCCTTTTTACATTGGCTGAAGCTGTGACATACTGTACCAGCACATGCCGGCTACTGCTAATCACTGGCCGCAGTAGTCAAGGGCCTTACTCACTGAGAACATTGCTGCATCCAGTGATTGGCTGGAGCAGTCACATGCTGCCTGTTAAAGGGGGTGGGGTAATAGCGGGATTCACTGGTTAGGGTCACCCACTATTTCTACCTCCTTTATAATCAGGGTCACTAGGGTTATGCCTAGTACCCCTATCTTTTCCTTATACTAACCTCGATCTAATTGCGTTTGCTGCTACTCAAGGGAATAAGACTGTATAGTAAATAAAGGTAATATTTATTAACATACAGTAATCACTCTCATATATAAAATACAGTAACTAATTACAGTACAGTATAAACACGGTATCACAATCCTAATTATACCGCCACCCACTTACCTAAACATACATAGAAGTTACGTTACAACACAATATACATAAGTTACTTGTAATTCTCACACGCTTACTATCTCTGTCCCACTCCCTCCTAATATAACTGTCCCTGCACACTAAGTGTTAATAATCAGGTAAAAGGGTCAACAGTGGGAAGGGTTAAATGTTTCAAGTGTTAAACTAGGGATACAACAGGGGATGCGCAGGTCAGCAAGGTGTTAACTCTGGGACTGCAAGGGGTAGTAAGGGTTAACTCAGGGCAGCAATCGGTTAACTTCAGGGACTGCAAGGGACTCTGGGACAGCAAGGGTTAACTCATGGCAGCAAGGGTAAACAGGGACTCAGGGCAGCAAGGGTCAACAGGGACTCACGGCAGCAAGGGTTAACAGGGACTCAGGGGTACCAAGGGTTACTCAGAGAAGCAAGGGTCAACAGGGACTCAGGGCAGCAAGGGTTAACTCAGGGCAGCAAGGGTAAAAAGGGACTCAGGGGCACAAAGGGTTACTCTGGGACAGCAAGGGTTAACTCAGGGCAGCGAGGGTCAACAGGGACTCAGGGCAGCAAGGGTTGCTCAGAGAAGCAAGGGTCAACAGGGACTCCGGGCAGCAAGGATTAACAGGGACTCAAGGGTTACAGCAAGGGGTTAACTCATGTACAGCAAGGGTTTCAAGAGTTACTGACAGCAAGGGTTAACTCAGGGACAGCAAGGGTTAACAGGGACAGACAGACAGAGAGGGAGAGTTTAAAGTGTAGCCGTAGCTACATTGATACTTAGCGTTTTCGTTGGTGGAACAGGGGAGCAGAGCCAGGAGCCGTAGCAGGAGACAGGAGCAGGTTGTTGGAGGAGAGGCAGGACAGGAGAGGTGAGCCGCTCCGAGGTGGTGTGGGAGGCAGGCAGGTCCCAGCTGCTCCTCGTTGGTGGAGTGGTGAGGTGGTCTTCAGCCGCTGAGCGTACCGACGCAGGGCTATTTAACCCTGCCGGTATGCTCGCAGCGGGGGACGAGTGGCACTCGCCCCCGGCTAGCATGGGTCGGCATGGTGATAATATATCACCAGCCGACTCATGAGCGCCCACGGTAGATTTGAAATGGAGACAGGAGATAAAACTATATCCTGTCTCCATGGTTTCCAAACAAAGCAGGGCAATGCTAATTGTCCTGCTTTGTTTACCACAGTATTCATGAACAGGGCTGTGTTTCCACAGCCCTGGCTTATGAGATATTATATGTATTATACATACACACTAATATATATATATATATATATATATATATATATATATATATATATATATATATATATATACATATATATATACACATACACACTAATATATATATATATATATATATATATATATATATATATATATATATAAAAATAGGGACACTTCCCTTTACACTGCCGGTACAAAACATCACAGCTACAACCAATATGAATAGAGATCGACAGTGTACCGTGGACCAGAGGTAATGGAGCAGCAGGCAGGGAAATAGAAGGTGAGGACTATGCAGGTAAAATTACAATTTTTGTAAAGCCCAGATAACCCCTTTAGAGATAGGAATATTAACAAATAATCCTGTTTTATTTTTTCTAAAAAATGCACTGTGTGAACCAGGACAAATCATCTAAAGGGCTTATTTTATGTAGACAAACCCTGTCCATATGAATTATTAGAGGGTACTTCCTCAGTCAGAACCCCCTCTATGAGCCAGAGTGAAGATCCGCTTTGTAAAACAGTTTCTGTTTCGGAGGACTCAAGCCATCCATGTATTACATGAATAGCCATTCATCTGCATGGCTGCCATGCAAATACTAAATGAGTGAGAAAAAGACCAAAATTGGACCTATAACGGCGCTGCTAAGATGAAGTTTAAAACATCGAAGTATATAAATAAATATGTTTTATTAATAGATAGGCTATGCGTTACGACATCGAACTGATGTCTTCATCAGGCCAAATGAAGACATCAGTTCGATGTCGTAACGCGTAGCCTATCTATTAATAAAACATATTTATTTGTTTATATACTTCGATGTTTTAAACTTTATCTTAGCAGCGCCGTTATAGTTCCAATTTTGGTCTTTTTCTCACTTATTCTGGCGGTAACAATCCCTGTTCCCGGATCGGACCTTGGCAGCAGCTATTTCCATATTTACCCATGCACGCATCAGAGTTGTGCCTGACCAAGCACAACTCTTATAGGTGAGCTTATACCTCACCTTTTGTTTTTTTCCTTTAAACATTATTTTATCTGCACTATGGTGGCACCGTGCATTTTCTTAAATTTTTTTATTTTTCTCCCCTACAGATGCAATACTAAATGTCTGGCTGGTCATGGCTTCCTCTCCTGATCAATGCAGTGGCTCTAATCTCGGAGGGATTGTATCTTATGAGCCAAACTGTTTAATAGTTTTTTAATAAAGGGAGTCACACAGACGTTGCTTTCTTCCACTGCTAGCAGGAAATTACATGTGTGCCATTGGGTAGCTAAAAGATGGTCAGACAAATCTTCATGACTGTAAATGATTACAGAGTAAATTATTTTAACCATGACTATCAAGCAGCAATGTATCTAAGAGGAACCAATAGTTTAGGTTCCTTACACAAGGCTCCCTTCTGATTTCTAATCATGAATTCACAGAGACTGTCCCTATATATAGAGGGTTCATTGAAAGGGTTCAATGATTCCATGCCTTTGTTGTGCTGAACAGCTAAATCACAACTGTATGTACTACAATAGGCCACCTGAGATGCTTCAGAGTCTATATACTAACACCTACAATTGTGTACAATGTAGAGAATCTAGATATTAACTACACAGGTGTTGTAAAACAGTGGTATTTTAAATCAAAGTCTCTGAAATTATCCTTCCTGTATGATGTAAACCAGGCTACGCTTTTTTGTGCCTACTAATATATACTCTATTTTTCCCCTAGTCTGATAAAATATGTACCAGCCTTTTATTACCATTTCTTGGATGACTTTTGTATAGCATAATATAAGTGTGTGAACACTAAACAGTAAATATTGGGTGCCCAGTAGCTATTCTCTGCCTGGCAAAATCTCTCCCAGAGCTACTAGTAAAGTTTATGACACACTGAGATTTTCCAGTCTCATTTCGATGCTTTGCCTCCATAAATATTAAACATTGTTGGCAGAACGTGTTGAAATGGAAATATGAAAATAACAAAGCAGGAGTTTCTTGAAGGGGTTTTAGGAATGGTTTCAGGAGATGGCAGCCAAAGGTGATTACAATGTCTACAATTCCTCCCCAAAATGTTTATTTCCCTGTATAAATAACCTTGGTTTACTTTTGCATTTTGGCTGTCATAAGATCCCTAAGGCCCCATGAACATGAATGTTGCTTTTGCGGCAGCAATTCCCCCGAAAATCCACGGGAGAATTGCGGCCCCATTCATTTCTATGGGGCCATGCACACGACTGTAGTTTTTATGGTCCATGCATGGCCCGGGATCCCGCATCACAGAAAGAACGGATCCGTCTTATTATGGCCCTCTTCTGCGGCCGGGCTCATTGAAAATAATGGCCGCGGCCATGTGCATGTCCCATGATTTGCGGGTGGCTCGCGGATGACAGTCCGCAGCCGGCCGACCCGAAAATCACGGCCGTGCACATGGTTACGGTCGTATGCACGAGGCATTAGACTAATGGACTTTTTAAGACGCGACAATAGATATTTTACGAAAAAAGTTGTTGAGAGGTTTCCATGGTTACTAGCAAAGAATGAGTAGCTTCAATTTGGATATGGACTGTGCTGAAGTTGTGTTATAACATATTAATGAAAATAACCAAAGGAACGGGTAAAAATAACCCAGGAAACTTTTAGGGTGGGAGGGGGGTTGAAATGCTTGAATTTACATCAAAGAAGAAAAAATTCCTGCCAAATTAAAGAGCAGCATAGTATGGGACCAGGTCCGCTCTACTTCTTTCTAAAATAGCACAAAAAAATATTAGGCCAGATTTTCTTTTTGAAATACGCCAGGAATCGAGATCAAATTAAGGCAGAGTTCTGGCACACATGCCGTGGTTTTCACGCGGGTCGCACGGACCTATGCAAGTCTATGTGGCAGTGCAGATTGTCCGTGAGTTTTGCGCAGCGTGAGTCCGCTGCATAAAACTCACGACATGTTCTATATTTCGGCGTTTTTCGCACATCACGCACCCTTTGAAGTCAATGGGTGCGTGAAAATCACACGCACCACACGGAAGCACTTCCGTGGGACAAGCGTTATTCGCGCAACAGCAGTAAAAGAATGAATGTAAACAGAAAAGCACCACGTGCTTTTCTGTTTACAAACATCCAAACGGAGTGTCATAATGATGCCATATGAACATGACAAACGGAGCTGTCACACTGCGGTGACGCTGCTGCCACGCGCGCAAAACGCAGCGTTTATTTGCACGCGCAAAACGCTCACGTTCATGTGAATCCGCCCTAATTCAAAAACGGTTTTAGACACTTTTTGCTTTTCACTCAGCAAGGGGCGTGGTTTACAGAAAAGGAGTATGGCTTAGAAGTAAATGGAGCGTGGCTTGAAATGCACTACATTGCGGCAAAATTTGGACACAAAAAAAGGTGCCATAAGGTTAGACAAAAGTGTCTAAGGATGCACCAAATTTGTCATACAGCATGAGGCACTGTGATAAATTTTGCACATCAAGTCTAGTTCTAAGCTATCTAAATTTAAGACACTAGATAGGAAGAAAAAACACACGGCGCCACATAGTGCAGTTATCCGATGGTCAAGGAAGACAGCAATGCTAGGGCGATATACACTCACCTAGACGAGTTATGCTGACCAGGCACAACGCTGTTGAACAGTATGGAACGATCTCCAGAGAGCACAACGCTGTGAAGCTACGTGCAGAGGAGACACACCCAAGGTGTGTACGACCAGGTGCGAGGTGTAGCTGCTGCCAAGGTCCAAAGGCCGGTGAACGGGGATCCACCGTCAATGATAAGGTAAGAATATTGAAAAAAAGAGGAGGACCAATAGAAAGCGCTGCTATAACAAACTAGGTTTTTATTGAAATATGATTATTGATAGGCTACGCGTTTCGACGCAGAACATGCGTCTTCATCAGGCCATGAACATACAAAAGAAACATCATATATATATACAAGTAAGTGATAAAATATCAACCAATCACAAGAAGGGAACAGGGAGGGAACACGGGGAACTCCTACAGAGAGAACCAGACGGAATCCCGCTAAAAGAACAAACAAGTTTGATTAATAAACTGTGTGTGAATATGATAAAAAAGTATGTATGATAAATGAATTTAAAATGAATTTAAAATATGGGACAATTATGTAAAAAACAAAAATTTACTGCTAACAAGTCGAATTTAATTGGTATTTGAAGTGTAAGCCGTATTGGAAACACAACATCGCTATATCTCCTACGGCCAAAAAATACTGATCTAGTAATTTAAAATAGACAATAGTGATAAAATTGGGAGTATTGATAATAATGTATCCACTATATTGCTCCTTAATAAAGGCAAAAGAATCTAATTAACAATCAGATGGAAAAACCGGCAAAATGGACAAACGATATGAAAAATGCTATAAAATTCTATAAAAAAGCCAAATATTGTTCAGTCAATTAAAAACGAAAATTACATTTAATAATTTAATCTGACTATTCTGAATAAAAATCATGATAATAAAATCAAGAATTCATTCATAAAGGGGCGGAATGCAAGTATGTGCCAGGAGGGCTAAACTAAAAGAAAGAAAGAGAAAAGATTGATTTTTTAGATCTAACTATTTGTAGAAATGGTGAAACATTCACAACCAAAACACATTTCAAATCAGTGGATGTAAATAGCTATCTGGATTTCACCAGTGCCCACTATCCCCCGTGGCTCCGGTATGTCCCATTCGGACAATTCCGGAGATTCAGGAAAAACTGCTCCAATCCAATTGATTTTAAAAATGAATGTTTGATTTTAAGGAAAAGATTTAGGGAGAAGCATTTCCCGATTAGCCTAATTGAAGGAGCACAATCTAAAGCAACAAAAATGACCCAAGAAGAGTGTGTAAAAGTAGCGGAAATAAAGAAAGTTGATCATTTCGATTATAAATACAATTTTATTACGACCTTCAATGCTGGGAGCAAATCTATCAGGTCAATCTTATGCAAGCATTGGCATATTCTCTGCAACGATCCGGTTCTTAAGGGGTTACTTCCCCCTTTACCTAAGGTCACTTTTAGAAGATCAAAAACTCTTAAAAATCTACTAGCCCCAAGCAAACTGCAAAACAAAGGTATTCCATGTTTCTCGAGGCTACAACCACCATTATTAGGCTCATTTCGTTGCGGACAACCTAGGTGTATGTGTTGTTCCAATATCACACATAAGATCACTAAATTCACGTCTATAGTTACATCAGAATCCTTTGACATCAAGAGTTTTCTAAATTGTGGCAGTGAATATGTAATTTACCTCCTACAATGTACCTGTAAGTTACAATATATAGGACGTACTACTGAAACCCTACGGAAAAGGATTAATAACCATAGGTCAAATGTCAGCAGAGGTTTTTCCAAACAAAGTGTATCCCGACACTGCTTATATAGACATAATTGCAATTTTGACTGTATAAGCATCACTCCCATTGAGCAAATACCTGCAGACTACACCAATAGATTTTTACGCTTAAAACAGCGTGAGAACTATTGGATATACAAATTGTGTACACTTCATCCTGAAGGCTTGAACGATATTAGTGAGTCCTCTTTAGATTAGATCATTATTTAAATAGTTTTGTCCCCCACTATACACTTAGTCACTTTTTAATGGGGGTTTTATTGGTCTCCTATTCAATGTGATATGGATTGTTTTAAAAGTTACACATTTTATATAGATTTATCGCATCCTAGTGGTAGATTTATTTTCAATTGACCAAACAATATGTTTTTTTCTTATAATTAAATTATCCACTTCACAGTTGTCTCTTTTGCATTACGGTAACGCTATTCATACTTTCCGCATCATTTATTTTTCTTTGGGTAAAATAATTTCTAGTAATATAATATAATCTAATATTAATCTGAAATAGTGGCATTTAAGTGCCATGGAGGTCATTCAATTTCTGATATACTTGTGTCGTTATTATATTGTGTTTTTAGACTTGGTTCAGAATTAATCACTATGAAGTATAGCTACATATATATTTTTATTAATTGATTCTAATTTTTCATCAAATACTGACCATAATAGTTTGTCATGTTTGGAAGTTTTTGGCCGTCCTTCGCATCTCCCATTTTTTTGTGACTATTTATTAATACATTGTTTTATATAGACTCATTTTGACAATTGTTTTGTTTTTTATTATTGTATAAATTGATAATCAGTGTGATTTGAATATAGTATAAATTGTCCTATCAATTAAACATATTTTCCATGCACCTATCTTCATAAAACTGTTGTTGCTATGACTACAAAGACGCCATTAGTTTAGCCCTCCTGGCGCATACTTGCATTCCGCTCCTTTATGAATGAATTCTTGATTTTATTATCATGATTTTTATTCAGAATAGTCAGATTAAATTATTCAATGTAATTTTCGTTTTTAATTGACTGAACAATATTTGGCTTTTTTTATAGAATTTTATAGCATTTTTCATATTGTTTGCCCGTTTTGCCGGTTTTTCCATCTGATTGTTAATTAGATTCTTTTGCCTTTATTAAGGAGCAATATAGTGGATACATTATTATCAATACTCCCAATTTTATCACTATTGTCTATTTTAAATTACTAGATCAGTATTTTTTGGCCGTAGGAGATATAGCGATGTTGTGTTTCCAATACGGCTTACACTTCAAATACCAATTAAATTCGACTTGTTAGCAGTAAATTTTTGTTTTTTACATAATTGTCCCATATTTTAAATTCATTTTAAATTAATTTATCATACATACTTTTTTATCATATTCACACACAGTTTATTAATCAAACTTGTTTGTTCTTTTAGCGGGATTCCGTCTGGTTCTCTCTGTAGGAGTTCCCCGTGTCCCCTCCCTGTTCCCTTCTTGTGATTGGTTGATATTTTATCACTTACTTGTATATATATATGATGTTTCTTTTGTATGTTCATGGCCTGATGAAGACGCATGTTCTGCGTCGAAACGCGTAGCCTATCAATAATCATATTTCAATAAAAACCTAGTTTGTTATAGCAGCGCTTTCTATTGGTCCTCCTCTTTTTTTCAATATTCTTACCTTAAATTTAAGACCATATTACTGTATCTGCCCCATTGTGTCATTTGACTTATAGAACCATATAAAGAATACAGCAGACTCATAGTTATGAATCCGCTGTATTCATGAGGGGGGCTCTACCTTCTTCCCTACGCCACTCTCACCAGTGAATGATGTATAGTACCAGATCATTATCCCTCCTCCACCAAATTTCACAGTAGTAGTACTATGCATTCCGGTATGTAGCATTCTCCTGGCATCCGCTATACCGAGATTTGTCCTATCAGACTGCTAGATATTGAAACATAATGTATCATTCCAGAGAACAGGTTTCCACTGTTTTACTTTAAATCAGGTGTCAGTGCTGAATTTTGTTTATTACATAAATAAAAATTACTTTAAGTTCAAGTGTAGCTAAACGTTTGACAAACTTCTCACATGTCATAGTGACATGTTCGAAGTTTGTATTGGTGGGGGTCCGAGCACTGAGACCCCCACCAATCGCTAGAACGAAGCAGCTGAAGCATTCGTGTGAGCGCTGAGCCTCTTCGTGCCTGTTCGGCTTTTTTCGGAAATAAATGTATCGGTGTACGGACTCAATAGAAAGTCTATGAGCCCGTACTCCGATACATCGGCTTTCGGAAAAAGCCGAACAGACACGAAGCGGCTGAGCGCTCACATGAGCGCTTCAGCTGCTTCGTTCTAGTGATTGGTGTAGGTCTCAGTGCTCGGACCCCCACCAATCCAAACTTCTGACATGTCACTATGACATGTCAGAAGTTTGTCAAGCGTTTAAATACACTTTAAGGCCGGATTCACACGAGTGTGTGTTTTGCACACGCAAAAAACGCGGCATTTTGCGTGCGCAAAAGGCACTTAACAGCTCCATGTGTCAGCCCCGTATGATGCGCGGCTGCGTGATTTTCGAGAAGTTATTGTTCTACTAATGCAATAAAGGAACAAGAATGCAACAATATAGCAAGCAGGCTTAAGGAACGAGGATGCCCTATGTACAATTAAAAGAGCCAAGGGGATAGCGGATAGCAAAATCGTGAAATATGGCTGGGCATTTAAAAAAACTATTATTACAAAGGAAACAGGAAATGTTCTGATTTTCTCTACAACTTTCAGTGCGCGATATACTGTACACATATAATGGAAATTGTTAAGAAGAACATAACAATTCTGTTTCAGGATAGCATTCTTTACAAGATTCCTAAGAAAGGATGTTGTTTTGTAGCAAGTCGAGGTTTGACTGTAGGGAAATTTACTTTCCCCTACTTACTCTGAAAGTCCAGCAATAAAAATGGAAGTATGTGACTTATGACAAGGGGATTCTTGAGATCGTGCTGCATGTGTCCTTATGTTACACCTTTAAAATAATACTTTGTTCTGAAGGAACTGCAAATTAACCATTATACCTTTATCAAATGGAATACTAATCACCTAATATAGGTTATTAGTTGCACTTCATTTGATTTATCATATGTAGGATGAATGACACGTAAATTGAAAATATATTATGAATTCACAGGAAAAACTTATCAGAAGCATCCTGACATTTTTGAATAGTACATGAAGGGAAACTGGTTACCCTTAGGATATGTGCAATAGAAAAAGTGAAAACAATAAAGAGATTTGAGGCGGCTGTTATTAACACCTTCACGCCGCATGCACTTTTCATTTTCTTATCCTGCCATGAGCCCAAAGTTTTTTCTTTTTCCATCAACAGTTGTGTGTGGGGGCTTATTTTTTTCAGGGACGAGTTGTATTTTTTAATTGCACCATTTAATGTACCATATAATTGACTGAAAAACTTTTTTGTGGGGTGAAATGCAAAAAAAACCCAGCAATTCCATCGTTGTTTTTGGGGTTGTTATTTTATGATGATCAATGTGCAAAAATAATGACATGTTAGCTTTATTCTGTGGGTCAGTACAATTATGGTGATATCAAATTTATAATGTTTTTTTATTACTACTTCTAGAAAAGAAAAATATTTTTGGGCCAAGATATTCTTAGACCCATAACTTTTTTATTTTACCATCAATAGAGCTGTAGGAGGATTTTTTTTTGTGCGGCGAATTTTAGTATTTGTACCATTTTGTATACTAATTATATTTATTTCTCTTTTGTTTACATGATTTTATATAAAAAAAAAATGGGAAGGAAAAAGATTTGGGTATTACCTTTGAGAACGGAGAGTGGTCCAAAGCTTTTAGATGGATTAATAAATCCCTAAGCTGTAGTTCACATTATGAATCTGCGATGAAAACTATATTGAGATGGTACTATACTCCAGACCGGTTAAGTAAAACGTATCCAAAATCTTCTTATGGGTGTTGTAGGGGTTGTGGTCACAGGGGTACTCTACTTCATATTCTGTGGACATGCCCTTACATATTGGGGTACTGGCAATCAATTTTTAGTCTAATTTCTGGCATTATCAAGAAAACTATTGTTGGATCGCCTCAGTTAGCTTTGTTATTTCTGGAGCTTCATGTTATTCCCCTGAGATTCAGAGCTCTGGTATGCAAGATATTGATCATAGCTAAAATTGTTCTGTCCAGGTATTGGAAATCAACCTCTACTCCCCCTATCGAGGAAGTGATTTCAGTAATTAACAATATATACTTATATGAAAAGATAGTGGCGTATGGATCACCCACTCCTCAATCCTTTTCGGGCATATGGGACGCATGGAGAAATAACTCAAACTGTAATCCATAACACCCTCAAATGTTTCAGGCAGTCTGGAGTACTGAGGGGCACTTGGGACTGAAAAAAGCGAGGTTGATAAAAGTATTTTGGGACTGTAATGTTGACGGTGTATTCACAATGAACGTAATTATATGCTATACGATACACTTAACTGTCAACTTTGTGGAATATTTGTATGTACGTGTGTTTATTTTATATGTTTCTCAATGCTTATTTGCTATATCTTGTTTTATGTTATGTATGACGAGTTGAGTATTCTGTATGAGAAATCAATATGCTTAATGTCATACTTGTTATATCTGAAAAACTTTAATAAAAAAGATTGAACCATAAAAAAAATGGGAAGATTTTTTACTTAGAATTTTGTAGTTTTTTAACATGCGATCACTCCATACTTCCCCTGCTGACATCCGCCATATATATATATACACGGTGAATGTCAGGAAGGGGTTAAACATAGAGGAATTTTGGATTCTTAGTGGCCTCAACTTAAAACATTATTTCATGTATCTTTGTTGCAATTTTGCTTTTATTATTTACAGATACTAATGATAAGTCTTTGTATTTAGATTTTTTTATGTGATGCATCTGGACTGTTTTGGGATTGGATACATAGTACCATGTGATCTCGTGAAATACCAGATGTTTTGAGTTAGCACTGTATCTATAATTTAGGCTTTGACCATGGCGGTCAAATCACATTTTTTGTCACTATTTTCGCAAAATGGTGGCAAAACCATTTTGTGCAATATGTGAACACACCCAAAGGGCTGCTACTAGGCAGAAACATGTCAGCATGTGTGCACCATCTCTCTTGAATGTCTGTTGATTTTGATATTTTGCATTAATAAAAAAAATTCTACTTTTAAATGGAGAAGTGCTGGAAAAGCGAATTCTTACGCCTAGATTTTATGCATGTATTTGCAATGAGTGTGGTTGAAACACTTGCACTCAATAATTAGGAGGTGTCCACATACTTTTGGCGATAGACAGACAGACAGATTAGGTTGGGAGAAATCTTACCAAGGTCTAGGTGCCAGCTCCAAAAGATAGAATTCAGTTGCAATGCACTATATTGCTGGGTCTACACAACCTGGTTGAAGAGAGACAAATGCACATTTTGGACTATCGGGGGCGGCATCTCGCAAGCGTTCACATTTTACACAGGCTCTGACTTCGATTCGAGACCATCCACCCCCCAAAAAAATAGCCCTAGGGGACCTAGTAAACCCCCGACAGTGCTGTGTACATTCTAGAGCCCTCTCATGTGTTTCTTGAATTGTATGAATGGGTTTTCGCACGTTTATACTATTGGGTAAAAAGTAACATGTGATCACAATATATATTTCAGGTTGTTTTAAGAGGAATGTTTTTAGAGATATTTATAACTCATTTTTAATTAAAAAGATAATAAGAATATCTGTCGTTCATTCGGGTATATGAAGCAATATTTGTTTGGTTATTTATGTGATGCTATTTTTTGTTTAACCCCTTAATATCGAAGGTATTTTAAACCTTAATGACCAAGCAATTTTTTACGTTTTTCCAGCTATAACTTTTTTATTTTTCCGTTGACATAGCTGTATAAGGAATTTTTTCTGTTGTATTTTTTAATAGTGCCATTTTGGGGTACGTATAATTTATTGATTAACGTTTTATTAACTTTTTTAGTGGGATACAGGGAAAAAAACTGAAATTTCGCCATTCTTTTTTGCGTCTTAATTTTACATAATTTACTGTGTGGTATAAATAACATAAGAACTTTATTCATCGGGTCGTTACGATTGCAGCGATACCAAATTTATATAGGTTTTTTTATGTTTTCCTACCTTTTCACAGCAAAAACTAATTTTTTTTCAAAATTATTTGTTTTTGTGTCGCCATATTTTAAGAGCCATAACATTTTTATTTTTCAACCAATGCAGCTGTATGAGGGCTTTTTTTTGCATGATGACTTGTAGTTTTTATTGGTACCATTTTGGAGTGCATGCGACTTTTTGATCACTTTTTATCCAATTTTTTTGAAGGAGGATGAACAGAAAACAGCAATTCTGGCATTGTTTTTTTATTTTATTTTTTAGGGAGTTCACCGTGCGGTTTAAATAATGTAAGGGCATGACCACACGTGGCGGATTTCCTCCGCAACTGTCCGCATCAATGCCGCACAGAATCTGCGTTGCAGATTCTGCTGCGGATCTGCCCAAAATGTGCAGTAAATTGATGCGGACTGGCCATTGCGTATTGAGGTGAAAGTACTTCCCTTCTCTCTATCAGAGCAGGATAGAGAGAAGAGACAGCCCTTTCCCTAGTAAAAGTAAAAGAAATTCATACTTACCCGGCCGTTGTCTTGGCGACGCGTCCCTCTTTCATCATCCAGCCCGACCTCCCTGGATGACGCGGCAATCCATGTGACCGCTGCAGCCTGTGATTGGCTGCAGCCGTCACTGGGACTGAAACGTCATCCTGGGAAACCGGACTGGAGGAAGAAGCAGGGAGTTCTGGGTAAGTATGAACGTCTATTTTTTTTACAGGTTGATGTATATTGTGATCGGCAGTCACTGTCCAGGGTGCTGAAACAGTTACTGCCGATCGCTTAACTCTTTCAGCACCCTGGACAGTGACTATTTACTGACGTCTCCTAGCAACGCTCCCGTAATTACGGGAGCCCCATTGACTTCCTCAGTCTGGCTGTAGACCTAGAAATACATGGGTCCAGCCAGAATGAAGAAATGTCATGGCAAAAAAGCAAGACGCATCCGCAGCACACATAACATGTGCATGACAGCTGCGGACTTCATTGCGGAATTTAGAATCTCCATTGAAGTCAATGGAGAAATTCCGCCATGAGTCCGCCACTGCTCCGCAACAGACAGAGCATGCTGCGGACACCAAATTCCGCTCCGCAGCCTATGCTCCGCAGCGGAATTTTACGCCTCGTCTAAACGAACACTTCTAAATAGAAGTGGAAGGCAATGGAGAAACGGCTCCGCTGCGGATTAACGCTGCGGAGTGTCCGCAGCGGAATTTAAGTGAAATTCCGCCACGTGTGAACCCAGCCTAATAGTTTTATAGTTGTGGTCGTTACAGAGGCGGCAATACCAAATAGGAGTAACTTTTTACTTTTTCTCATAATAAAGTATTTTGTAAGGGGAAAAAGTAGGGTTTTAATTTTTTTATTTCAAACTTTATTTAACTTTAATCTTTTGATCGCTATTATAATACACTGCAATACTTCTGTATTGCAGTGCATTATTGCCTGTCAGTGTAAAACTGACAGGCATCTGTAAGTCCATGCCTCTGGCCTAACCTGCAATCACTAAAGGCAGACCTGGGGGCCTTTGTTAAGCCCCCAGGCTCCATAGCAACCATCGGCACCCCACGATGCACGCGGGGTGCCAGTGGAGGGAGAGAGGGAGCTCCTTCCCCCTAAGACCACTCAGATGCGGCGCTCGGTATTGAGCTCCGCATCTGAAGGGTTAAATATGATTGGAGACCACTGCTAGTGGTTTCCGATCATTGCCCTGAAGTCCGAGGCTGTTAGCATCAGCCCAGGCTTCAGAAGCACCCCGCATGATGCGGGAAAAGTTATTCTGAAGTGCTGCCGTGAAAAGTCGACGCTTCAGAAGAACTACCTCAAACGGCCGACATAAAACGGCTATACGCCGGTCGTTAAGGGGTTACATTTTTTGGAATACCTCCAGGACCAATCTCATTTTGGCCTTCAGGACCAGCCCAGTTTTTTTCAAATCTGACTTGTGTCACTTTATGTGGTAATAACTTTGCCATGCTTTTACCTATCCAAGCGATTATGAGCTTGTTTTCTCGTGACATATTGTACTTTATGTTAGTGGAAAAATGTGGTCAATAAATTCTTTGCTTGTTTGTGAAAAACACCAAAATTTAGAAAATTTGAAGAAATTATGATTTTTCTAATTTTGAATGTATCGGCTTGTAAAACAGATAGTTATACCACACAAAATAGTTACTAATTAACATAGCCCACATGTCTACTTTATGTTTGCATCATTTTTTGGAACATCCTTTTATTTTTCTAGGATGTTACAAGGCTTAGAACTTTAGCAGCAATTTCTCACATTTTTAAGACATTTTCAAAAGGCTATATTTTCAGGGACGAGTTCAGTTCTGAAGTGGTTTTGAGGGCCCTATATATTAGAACCACCCATAAAACACCCCATTTTGAAAGCTGCACCCCTCAAAGTATTCAAAACAGCATTCAGAAAGTGTTTTAACCCTTTAGGCGTTTTACAGGAATTGAAGTAGAGGTGAAATTTACAAATTTAATTTTTTTTGCCAAAATTCATTTGTAATAAAAAATAATTCTGTAACACAGAAGGTTTTACCCAAGAAATGCATTTCAATATTTATTGCCCAGATTCTGACGTTTTTAGAAATATACCACATGTGGCCCTAGTGTGCTACTGGACTGAAACACAGGCCTCAGAACCAAAGGAGCACCTAGAGGATTTTGGGGCCTCCTTTTTATTAGAATATATTTTAAGCCCATGTCAGGTTTGAAGAGGTCTTTTGGTGCCAAAACAGTGGAAACCCCCTAAAAGTGAACTTTTTGAGACTACATGCCTCAGGGAATTTATCTAGTGGAATCGCTAGCATTTTGACCCCACAGGTTTTTTGCTAAATCTGTTCGAATTAATCTGTGAAAATGAAAATCTATGTTTTTTTCTGTAAAAACTTAGAATATTTGAATTTTTGCAAGGAATAAAGGAACAAAAAGTAACCCAACATTTGTAAAGCAATTTCTCCCGATTAAGGAAATACCCCATATGTGGTAATAAACTCCTGTTTGGACACACGGCAGTGTTCAGAAGGGAAGAAGCACCGTTTGGATTTTGGAGCATTGATTTTACTGGTAGGGTTTTCGGTGCCATGTCGCGTTTGCAACGCGCTGGAGGGACCTAAACCGCGGAAACCCCCCAAAAGTGACCCCATTTTGGAAACTACACCCTCAAGTTTTTCTAGTGGTATAGTTAGCATTTTGACCCCACATGTTTTTCGCTGAATTTATTGGAATTGGTCTGTGAAGATGAAAATCTACTTTATTTCTGAAAAAAAAATAGAATTTTCTAATTTTTATAAGGGATAAAGGAGAAAAAGCACTCCAACATTTAGAAAGCAATTTCTCCACTTCTATACCATACACATTTCTTTTATACTATACATTCACACCCTTGCACTACACTAATACTGACACTCATTTATCGCACACTTGTGAGCACTTAGTTCGCCACTCCCCTCAAGACTAGTGGGAGTGGCTATCAATATTTAATACACTCTCCTTCTGAAGCATTTTTGACCTGTCTGCGTTCTGTTGGGAACAGGTTTTCACCTACCCACTTAGTATGTCCTTTTCTGTGTTTTTAAAGTTACAGTAGGGTGCCAGCTGTATAATACATCTGTCACCCCGCGGTGATGGTATCGGCTCTGCTTCTGAGTCAGCACCATCACCGCAACGTAACTGTACTGCAGTTTGCGGGAACACCTTCTCGACAGAGCCGTACATATACGGCGGATGTCGTTAAGGGGTTAAGAGGCGTGTTCCAATACTTATACATATACATATAGTGTATTTATTTGCTGTAAGAAAATGAGAAAATTTTTGTGTACATTCAGAGGCAGCAAACCTTTAAACAGTGGCGTAACTACCGCGGCTGCTACGGGGCCCGCGGAATGGGGGGCCTGTGCCGCCAGCCGGAACAACCCCCATGCCCTGAGGCGCTGCTAGCAGCCGCTATGGCTGCTACAGTGATAGCGATGCCACATTCAATAGTGTCTGGGTCCTCCGGACGCAGATGCTATTGAACACTATGACAGATACCTCCCTGCTCTGCCATAGGCTACTGTAAGAGTGGCGTAGCTCTAGGGGTCGCAATTGCGACTGGGTCCCTAAGCCTGGGGGGACCACAGGGCCCCCGTAACCACACAGCGATGACCGCGCTGGTCCCGCTTCCTGAATGCTGGAGCGAGGAGCTCCAGCATTCACTCTGCCGCGAGCGGCTTGGCGCAGGCAGGCGCAATGTAGTGACGTTGTAGTCACTCACAGCACAGACCGGAGGAGAAGGATGCTCCACCCGTCGTAGGAACGGGGATAGGTAATTATGTTATTATTTTTCTATTAGGCACTATGGGGCATTATACTGGGTAGGGAAGAGGGGCTGATATGGTGGCAGCTATAGGGGCATTATACTGTATGGGCAGAATTATACTGTGGGGACAGCTATGGGGGGCATTATACTGTGGGGACAGCTATGGGGGCATTATACTGTGGGGTAGCTATGGGGGCATTATATTGTGGGGCAGCTATGGGGGGCATTATACTGTGTGGGGGCATTATACTGTGGGGGCAGCAATGAGGGGCATTATACTGTGGGGACAGCTATGGGGGCATAATATTGTGTGTGGGGAATTATACTGTGGGGGCAGCTATGTGTGGCATTATACTGTGGGGGCAGCTATGGGGGGCATTATACTGTGGGGCAGCTATGAGGGGGCATTGTACTGTGCAGGGTATTATACTGTGGGGGCAACTATGGGGGCATTATACTGCATGGGGCATTGTACTGTGGGGGAAATCTACTGTGGAGGCAGCTATGGGAGGCATCATATTGTGTGGGGGCAGCCATGGGAGGCATTATACTGTGGGCGCAGCTATGGGGGTAGCTATGGGGCATTATGCTGTATGGGGGAATTTGTTTGGGCATTATACTATATGGGGCATCTGTATGGGCATTATACCGTATGAGGGCATCTGTGTGGGCATTATATTGTATTGGGCATCTGTGCGGGCTTTATACTGTATGGTGGCTTATATGGGGGCATTATACTGTGTGGGGGGCACTATGGGAGCATAATACTGTGTGGGCTAAACTGGGTGTGTATGGGCAGGGATTGGGTGGGATTAGAGGCGTGACTTAAAAGAAAAGCAAATTGCCGCTACGCGCCGCATCGATTGTTCCTCTTTGTGATACTTGATTGTATAGCACTGTCTATAGGGGGGCTGTATAGCACTGTATGGGGAGGCTATATAGCACTGTCTACAGGGGCGCTGTATAGCACTGTCTATGGGGGGGGGCTGTATAGCACTGTCTACAGGAGGGGGATGTATGACACTATTTACGGGGTGGGCACTATCTACAAGGGCAGGCTATGTACTTCTTTGCACTGAATTTTTATTGTTAATTTGCTTCCTAAATGCAAAATTAAGCAACTTTCTAAACAGTCGTCATTAAAATTCTACCATTTTGATGCTGTAGATTCTGTGCAGCTCCTGTAGATAACTGGCTGTGGTGCTGCTTGATGTCTTCTCCCCCCTCCATTTTCTCAGTGTTAGATAGTATCAGGGAGGGAGAGAATGTTGTACAGGCAGATCAGAGTGTGGAGAGGGAAGAAGGCTTCCAAATGTTCAGGGAGGGCAGATCAGACAACCTGTCAGTTTTAAAGTGAAGAGGAGGAGAGCAGAGGGGCAATCACACATGCTATCAGTGTGAAGAGAAAGCTGTGCTTATACATGAGAACTAGTAAAATCCACAGGAGCCTGGACACACAGACCTCACATCCAGCATGCATTACTGGGAAAAGTCTGAAACTCGAGCAGGTTGTAAACTGAATATCAGAGGTCTGAGTATGAATGAAGGAATGAAGATTGCAGCCTGAAACTTAGAGCAACTTTGTTACTCCCGGTAACAATCAACATATATAAAAATAATTTTCTCCATGTCAAAAGGTTTCTATAGCCTTTAAGTCTTATTTACATAAAACCGTAAAATCCATTCAAAGGTGGTGATTCTGGTAATAGAAGTATGTTAGGGAACTGTTCATAATGCAGTTCGGTTATATATGAGTTTAGTTTACTAGAGTAGATAGTGCCACACACAGACCCCCTTGTAGATGGCGCCCCACACATCCCCTCCTTGTAGATAGCGCCCCACACAGCCCCTCCTTGTAGATAGCGCCCCACGCAGCCCCCCCTTGTAGATAGCCCCACACACAGCCCCCTCATAGATAGTGCCACACACAGCCCCCCTTGTAGAAATAAATTAGACAGCCCCCCTTGTAGATGGTGCCACACAGCCCCCCTTGTAGATGGTGCCACACAGCCCCCCTTGTAGATGGTGCCACACAGCCCCCCTTGTAGATGGTGCCACACAGCCCCCCTTGTAGATTGTACCACACAACCCCCCTTTAAATGGTGCCACACAGCCACCCCTTGTAGATGATGCCACACAGCCACCCCCCCCCCTTGTAGAAATAAATTAGAAAAATTACTAACCCTGCCATTGCATAGGCCGGCGTGATCCAGTGATGAAATCACACCAGCCTGCGCTGTGACTCCATCCCAGCGTCTTATAGGCTGCAGGGCTAATATCGCCTGTAGCCTAGTGATAGCGGAGCAGGAAGCTGATCCGCCACAGTATTCAATTGTATCTGCATCCTGAGGACGCAGATACATTTAAATGTGGCATTTAAATGTGCCACCCCCCGGTGCCAAAGACTCCATGGGGCATGAGGGGGCCTTGCCGCCTGGCCCATAATTGCAATGTGCCGGATGGCGCGGGCCCCCGTATCAGCAGGGGGCCCTGAGTGGATGGGACCGCCGCAGAGCTGCGATATCAAAATAGGATATAGGGCACCCATAAGCAGCGATCAGCCTCCCCCTTCCCTACATCGTACACATGCCCCACTTGCCCCCCCCCCTAGCTACGCCCCTGGATAGATAGATATAGATAGATAGATAGAAAGCAGTAAATAGGCAGCACTTACAAAGGCTTATAGTGAAAAAAGAGGGTGCTTAATTGACCCCAAATAGTGGTCAGTTCCCTGAGGCTTGCACCCCTTTCATGTAAGCCTGTGCTGCTGGATTCTAATTTTATAGATAGATAGATAGATAGATAGATAGATAGATAGATAGATAGATAGATAGATAGTCCACCATCCAGCAGCACCAGTCAGGAATACAGGTGGGTGCACGTCCCAGGAGCCCGATCACTGCTCCTAAATCCTCAATATTCGTCCAATAAGAGACAGCACTCCAATTTGTGATAGAAAAAAACGGCTTTTTATTAGCCCCTGTGCGACGTTTCGGCTCTTAACATGGAGCCTTTCTCAAGCATACAAACAGTGTAAAAGCATGTGCTATGTATGGAGACCACACAACTGGTCTCATTAGGCAAGTGATTTAACATAAAACATAAATAAGTACAAAGATACAGTCATGTTGCATCAGTAAAAGTTATAAAATACAAAGAAGTGCCATTGTGTATATATGATGGTCCTCAGATCAATCCGGGCCATCCAGTTTACAGCAGAAAAAATGCTAATTAGTGAACAACTTTAAAAAAAAGTGCAGGTGCACCTAATATAACAAATTAAAAACATGAGCCTTGTGTTTACCTCGGATCCATGTGTTCGGGTTGTAGTTCCGGCGCCTGAAAAGTGGGGTGGCGACTATCTATGACAGAGTAGTCTCTTGCTACAGCGCACTTTCGTGCATGCGCAGTACCACCATGAGGCAGGCGGCGGCCATCTTAGTACAGTATACAAGGCCAGCAGCGGCCATGTTTGTATAATCTTATTGTCAAAATGAAAACTTTATTCTAGGAACCATGCATACAGTCGATTGCGTCCATGTACAGCGTAAAGGGAACTTAGAAGATACCAAAAAATGCAATTTAATGGAGATGACAGGGAATACACCCAGTCACCAATCATAACTGCACTGTGAGATATAGACTAGTAATTTTAAGAGTCAAGAATATGTTGCGCTAAAGATGCGCATATAAATGAGAGCAGTTGATAAAGAGACTTAAGGTAGCCATTTATAGATAAAAAACGGCAAAATAAAAGGGAAGACAGTCATCATACATATCCAGAAAGGATTATGATGATTATGATAATGTTACCCCTGGGAAAATAGCAAAAAAAATGCAAAAGTTCTAAAAACGCATGAAAAACGCTGTACAAACGCATGGTGTGCACAATACCCTTAAAAAAAAATAAAAAAATAAAAACATTTTTTCAAACATTTTTTTCTATTTTTTTATTCCTTTATTTCTTTATCTCCAAAAACCCTTTGGTAGATATATTCATATATAAAGTATTATTTAATGCAATTGAATAAGATACAAGAGGCAAATCATAACAATGTGATAAAGATGGTCCGATACCCCGAAATTGTGGATCCAAGGTAAAACACAAGTGATACTTGATATTTTCTGTTTATATGCGCATCTTTAGCGCAACATATTCTTGACTCTTAAAATTACTAGTCTATATCTCACAGTGCAGTTATGATTGGTGACTGGGTGTATTCCCTGTCATCTCCATTAAATTGCATTTTTTGGTATCTTCTAAGTTCCTTTTACGCTGTACATGGACGCAATCGACTGTATGCACGGTTCCTAGAATAAAGTTTTCATTTTGACAATAAGATTATACAAACATGGCCGCTGCTGGCCTTGCATGCTGTACTAAGATGGCCGCCGCCTGCCTCATGATGGTACTGCGCATGCACGAAAGTGCGCTGTAGAAAGAGACTACTCTGTCATTGATAGTCGCCACCCCACTTTTCAGGCGCCGGAACTACAACCCGAACACATGGATCCGAGGTAAACACAAGGCTCATGTTTTTAAATTGTTATATGATGTGCACCTGCACTTTTTTTAAAGTTGTTCACCAATTAGCATTTTTCTGCTGTAAACTGGATGGCCCTGATTGATCTGAGGACCATCATATATACACAATGGCTCTTCTTTGTATTTTATAACTTTTACTGATGCAACATGACTGTATCTTTGTACTTATTTATGTTTTATGTTAAATCACTTGCCTAATGAGACCAGTTGTGTGGTCTCCATACATAGCACATGCTTTTACACTGTTTGTATGCTTGAGAAAGGCTCCATGTTAAGAGCCGAAACGTCGCACAGGGGCTAATAAAAAGCCGTTTTTTCTATCACAAATTGGAGTGCTGTCTCTTATTGGACAAATAGATAGATAGATAGATAGATAGATAAAAAGCAGTAAATAGGCAGCACTCACAAAGGCTTATAGTCAAAAAAGAGGGTGCTTAATTGACCCCAAAAGCTTTTAGGTTGTGTGAGCCGAAATGTCGCACTTTTGGGGTCAATAAAGCACCCTCTTTTTTTCCACTATAAGCCTTTGTGAGTGCTACCTATCTACTGCTTTTTGTCTAGGGGGACAGTGGTCGGTTCCTTAAGACTTGGACCCCCTTTAATTTAAGCCTGTGCTGCTGGATTCTATTTTTGTAGATAGATTAGATAGATAGATAGATAGATAGATAGATAGATAGATAGATAGATATAGATGAAAACTGGACAGCACACTGCGAACACCAATGCAACCTAAACCACTAAATATACATAAATATGCATTACTGCTAAATCTACTTATAATAGGGAGGTTCTTAGTGCACATTTTGATCAAAAAATGTTTGCCCACCTACCACGACAAGGCGACCTCTGTAAGGTGGGGACCTAATGCAGTAATGCAGGGGTCAGGAACCTTTTTGGCTAAGAGAGCCGTAAACGCCACATATTTTGAAATATAATTCCGCGAGAGCCGTACAATATGTTTAAAGGGCCATTGACAGATCAATCGCTCCAATGTTCACTTAGTACAGCAAGGAATGCTCCTCCCTGCTGTATAAAGCCACAACTGGACTGAAACAATGGTAATTAGCAGTAAAAAAATTAAATAAATAACTTACATTGTGAGCTTGCGATGCATGACATCAGTCCAGCAGTCTGGCTTCTTCTTTTTCCTGCGCATGACTGGAAGCTGGCATTCTTCCCACCTGATGTTGAGAGAATGCCAGCTTTGAGGCATTCGCAGAAGAAAGAAGCTGGAATGTTGGACATGTCACACAACGCATTGTCAGTTATGTCAATTATCTATTTTATTATTTTACAGCGAATTATTGTTTAGGTCCAGCGGTGGCTTAGTGCAGCAGAGAGGAACACTCCTTTGTGTACTAAGTGACCGCTGGAGCAATTGTATCTGTCAGTGGCCCTTTTAAAAGTGTTGGTCTTACAGAAAATGAACAAAAAAGAGAGGCTCAGACCCATAGGGAACTAAAGCATTTACTACTTAAAGTGGTACATACAAGCAGGCACACCCAGCGTAATAAATAATTGAACTTTATTAAATAGTCTCACTGTACATAAAGTGCACACATTGACTTGTATTTAATTTTAAAGAACAACAAATCTCCGAACTCTTTTTTTTATAACATAATAATGTTTTAATGCTGTTGCTAACCAACGATGAATAGAATACTTCCTACCGTTAATGTGACTTCTGGTGCTGCATGGATTTGCTGATGGCTTTGTAATCTGGTTCATACGTGGTGAGGTTTAGCTTCATGCAGGCGTTGAGACTTCCATCCGTTAAACGTGAACGTATGTTAGTCTTGATGTGCTTTAGATGTGAGAAAGACTGCTCGCATGCATAGGTAGAGCCAAACATTGTCAGTACAGCAATACCCACACGCTGCAGTGTTTGGTATGTGACAGGAAGTGCATTCCAAGTTTTGACAATCAGCTGGTCTGCATGTTAGAGTTGTTTCATTTCTCTCCACTTGTGTTTGCTTGCCAACTCTGCTTGCTGTCGTGCAAGTTTTTCCAAATCTTCATTAAGTGATTTAAACTTATTCACCCACATGTCTGAAGCCTTCAGGTCAGCAGCTTGTAGCTCAAAATCTCTGATGGAGACACCAGGGATATAACTCAGGTCAGTGCTGTCCAGTGCACACTCATGTGGATGAGTGATGAACTTAAAAAGACGAGTGTGCTCACGAAATTCTCCAAAGCGCGCTTTGAATGATTGCAGGAGATTGGATGTAAAGCCTGCTAGCTGCTGAATATCAAGATGTTGTGCAGGGTCATTTGCTGTGCATGCATCTTTAAACTCTCCCAGTTTTTCAAAGTGTATTAAACGACCTGTTTCAATGTCTGCGATAAACAGTTCCAGCTTATTTTCAAATGCAAACACAGCTTGTTGAAGCGATAAAACTGTATTACCAACGCCTTGCATTTTCACATTGAGCTGGTTCAGATGTTCAGTCATATCTACAAGATAGAAGAACTTCAGGAGCCACTCAGTGTTGGACAACTCAGGATGGTCAACGTTTTTCATTTCAAGAAAAGTTCGTATTTCACTCAGACAAGCTGCGAAACGGCTGAGCACCTTCCCTCTTGACAGCCAGCGCACGTTGCTGTGCAGAAGCAGACCAGGATAATTATTCCCAACTTCATCCAGGAGTGTTTTAAACTGGCGATCATTTAAAGCACGGGCAACAATAAAGTTGACCACCTGAATGACAAGTGACATCACCTCACCAAGCTGCTCACTAGAGATGAGCGAACCGGGACAACCGAACCCGGTTTCGGTCCGAACTTCCGGTAAAGTTCGGTTCGCAGCGAATCCGAACTTCACCGGGTTCGGCCGAACCCGTTTTGACCGAACCCGGTCAAAAACATTATACAAATCGGCAGCCACTTATCTCTATCAATCACTGATAGAGAAAAGAGGCTGCTGATTAAAAATAAAATAAAAAGCATTTCATACGTACCCGGTCGTTGTCTTAGTGACGAGTCCCTCTTCTTCCTCCAGTCCGACCTTTTCTGACGCGGCAGCCTGTGATTGGCTGCAGAGGCCTCTGCAGCCTGTGATTGGCTGCAGAGGCCGCGGCAGCCTGTGATTGGCTGCAGCGCTCACATGGGCTGCATCGTCATCAAGGAATGTCGGGCCGGATGTCGAGAGGGACGCGTCACCAAGGCAACGGCCAGGAGACCGGACTGGAGGAAGCAGAAAGTTCTCGGTAAGTATGAACGTCTTTTTTTTTACAGGTACTGTGATCGGTAGTCACTGTCCAGGGTACTGAAACAGTTACTGCCGATCAGTTAACTCTTTCAACACCCTGGACAGTGACTATTTAGGGTATGTGCACACACACTAATTACGTCCGTAAATGACGGACGTATTTCGGCCGCAAGTACCGGACCGAACACAGTGCAGGGAGCCGGGCTCCTAGCATCATAGTTATGTACGATGCTAGGAGTCCCTGCCTCTCTGCAGGACAACTGTCCCGTACTGTAATCATGTTTTCAGTACGGGACAGTAGTTCCACGGAGAGGCAGGGACTCCTAGCATCGTACATAAATATGATGCTAGGAGCCCGGCTCCCTGCAGGGTGTTCGGTCCGGTACTTGCGGCCGAAATACGTCCGTCCATTACGGACGTAATTAGTGTGTGTGCACATACCCTTACTGACGTCGCCTAGCAACGCTGCCGTAATGACGGGTGCACACATGTAGCCACCCGTCATTACGGGGCCTCATGCACACGACCATAAAAACACCCGTTATCACGGGTCGTAATTACGACCCGAAATAGCGGGCCCATAGACTTCTGTTAGCCACGGGTACCTTCCCGTTTTCTCACGGGAAGGTGCCCGTGCCGTTAAAAAGATAGAACATGTTCTATTTTTTTATTTTACGGGCCGTGCTCGTAATTACGACTCGTAACTACGAGCACGGCCGGCCGGCCACGGGCAGCCGGCCGCTTTTGCGAACCGTGCTGTCATTATAATTATAGCAGCACGGCCCGAAAAATAGAACATGTTCTATTTTTTTAACGGCACGGGCACCTTCCCGTGAGAATACGGAAAGGTACCCGTGGGTAACAGAAGTCTATGAGCCCGTTATTGCGGGTCGTAATTACGACCCGCAATAACGGGTATTTTTACGGTCGTGTGCATGATGGGAGCACGGCTCGGAAAAACGAACGGCTGCCCGTGCTCATCTCCTGAAATAATCTGTGCTGCCTTAAACTCTGTGGACAGGTCAGGATCCTGTTTCTTTTAAATGCTGCTAGGGAACCCGCTCGATCCACTATATAAGGCTACGCTACAGTGCAGCATTTAAAAGAAACAGGATCCTGACCTGTCCACAGAATTTAAGGCAGCACAGAGTATTTCAGGAGATGAGCGTGCAGATTCAGTGCTGCTGTGAACTCTGCTCTTACCATTACGTAGCTCTCAGTCTGTTATCTCTCCTCCACTCCTGTCCTCAAGAACACCTTCACATGATTGGCAAGTCACCACGTAATGGTAAGAGCAGAGTTCACAGCAGCACAGAGTATTTCAGGAGATGAGCGTGCAGATCTTGTGCGTGGTGGTGACTTGCCAATCATGTGAACGTGTTATAGAGGACAGGAGTGGAGGAGATGTAACAGACTGAGCTACGTAATGGTAAGAACAGAGTTCACAGCAGCACAGAGTATTTCAGGAGAGGAGCGTGCAGATTCAGTGCTGCTGTGAACTCTGCTCTTACCATTACGTAGCTCAGTCTGTTACCTCTCCTCCACTCCTGTCCTCAATAACACCTTCACATGATTGGCAAGTCACCACCCCGCACAAGATCCGCACGCTCATCTCCTGAAATACTCTGTGCTGCTGTGAACTCTGCTCTTACCATTACGTGGTGACTTGCCAATCATGTGAAGGTGTTCTGGAGGACAGGAGTGGAAGAGAGGTAACAGACTGAGAGCTACGTAATGGTAAGAGCAGAGTTCGCAGCAGCACTGAATCTGAACGCTCATCTCCTGAAATACTCTGTGCTGCCTTAAACTATATGGACAGGTCAGGATCCTGTTTCTTTTAAATGCTGCACTGTAGCGCAGCCTTATATAGTGGATCGAGCGGGTTCCCCAGCAGCATTTAAAAGAAACCGTGTTTGTGTATGTGTGTGTTTGGGTATGTGACTTTGTCTGTTTTTGTTTTTATATGTGTGTTTGTGTATATGTGTGTGTATATATGGGTGTGTTTGTGTATATGTGTTTTGTGTATATGTTTGTGTATATATGGGTGTATTTGTGTATATGTTTGTGTGTAGATGTTTGTGTGTGTTTTTGTATATGTGTATATGTGTGTATATGGGTGTGTGTTTGTGTGTATATATGGGTGTGTTTGTGTATATGTGTGTTTGGGTATGTGTGTTTTTGTTTGTGTATATGTGTTCGTGTATATGTGTTCGTGTATGTGTGTATAACTGTGTGTGTGTGTGTGTTTGGATATGTGTGTTTTTGTTTGTATATGTGTGAGTTCGTGTATATGTGTGTTTGTCTGTTTATGTGTGTGTGTGTGTGTGTGTGTGTGTATATCTTGTTGTGTTTGTGTATATATGTGTGTGTCTGTGTATGGTTGTTTGTTTGTGTGTGCGTGTATATATGTGTGTAGGTGAGTAGAAGTATTGGTATTGTTCACATTGATAACTGTTTTTTTATGTTGTTGCAGATTTTGATGTACCGATTGGACTACATCTTCAATTCGTTGGACTACTGCGTAGATCTGCGTTTTTTCAAATTTTAATAAAATGGTTAACGAGGGTTTTGTTGGGGATTTCTTATTTCAATAAAAAAGAATTGTCTTTGTGTTTTTTTTTCAAACTTTATTAGTGCCTAGATAATGGCAGTTGGCTGATTGACAGCATCCATTATTAAGGCGGTACTTAGTGTTAGCCGGTGCAGAGGCTAGCACTAACCACCCATTATTACCCCGGTACCCACCACCACCAGGGGTGCCGGGAAGAGCTTGGTACGATCCAGTACCCGACCATCTGTTGTGATGGTCGGGTACTGGGGCGGCCGTAGGCTGGTATTATGAGGCTGGGAAGGGCCAAAATCAGTGGACCTTCCCACCCTTGTAATGCTAGGCTGCAGCTGCTGTGTTGTATCGGGCTGGTTATAAAAATGGGGGGGACCCCCACGTCGTTTTTTTTTTTGAATTTAACAAATTTAGCAATAGACGGGTCCCCCACATTTTTAATAACCAGCCATATACAAGGCCGCAGCAGTCTGGCATTACATGGGTGGGAAGGGCCACTGGTTTTGTCCATTCCCAGGCTAATAACACTGTGTTGTATGTGGCTGGTTATGATAAATTGGGTGGAACCCCATGTCTTTTTTAAAAAAAAAATGTAAATAAATAAATAATTTAAAAAAAATGACGTGGGGTCCCCCCCACTTTTATAACCAGCCAGATACAACACAGCAGCAGCAGCCTAGCATTACAAGGGTGGGAAGGTCCACTGTTTTTGGCCCTTCCCAGCCTCATAATACCAGCCTGCGGCCGCCCCAGGGCCCGACCATCACAACAGATGGTCGGGTACTGGATCGTACCTGGCTCTTCCCGGCACCCCTGGTGGTTTTGGGTACCGGGGTAATAATGGTGGTTAGTGTTAGCCTCTGCACCGGCTAACACTAAGCCTCGCCTTAGTAATGGATGTTGTCACTCAGACAGCGGCCATTACTAAAGTGGTAATAATAAAATTTGAAAAGACAAAGATATAGATAAAATATTTTATTGAAATAAGCACCCCCAACACAACCCTCATTAACCATTTTATTGTAGAAAAAAAAAACGTCATCTAAGTAGTCCTCGAAACCGACGTAGTCCAAACACCAAACCTGTAAAAAAAAAAAAAAAATGAAATAAAACATGTCGTAGGCTTAGATTCAGTTTAATGTGTGATACTGACTGTTATACCATGTATAGAAGCCTGCCGTGAAGTTGACTTAGATACAGGGCGCCAGCAGACAGTATCATACATGGCCATACATACATATATACAAATATACATACATACATATATACAAACATACATACATATATACAAGCATGCACATATATACATGCAAATATACATACATGCAAACATACACACATATATACATGCAAACTATCATACATACATGCATACACACACACATGAAAACATACATACAAACAAACATGCAAAGATACATACATACATATATACAAGCATGCACAAATATACATGCAAACATAAATACATGCAAACATAATTACATACATGCACATATATATAAACATACATGCAAACATACATGCAAAAATAAAAACATGCAAACATACATACATGCACATATATACATACATACATGACAACATACATACAAACATACATGACAACATACATACATGCAAACATACATACATGCAAACATACATACACACATGCAAACATATATACATGCAAATATACATACAAACATGCACATGTATACATACATGCCAACATACATGCAAACATACATGCACATATATACATACATACATGACAACATACATACATGCAAATATACATACATACACACATGCACATATATACATACATGCCAACATACATGCACATATATACATACATGACAACATACATGCATAGATGACAACATACATACATACATATATATATACACACATGCAAATATACATACAAACATGCATACATACATGCAAACATACATTCATGCAAACACACATACATGCAAACATACATACATACAAATATACATACACACATGCACATATATACATACATGACAACATACATACATACATGACAACATACATGCAAAAATACATACATGCAAACATACATACATACATACATACATACATGCAAATATATACATGCAAATATACATACAAACATGCACATATATACATACATGCCAACATACATGCACAGATATACATACATACATACATGACAACATACATACATGCCAACATACATACATACATGCCAACATACATACATGCCAAAAAATAATAATAATACGTTCATACTTACTTTCCTCCTGTCCGGCCTCCAGCGATGACGTTTCATTCATGTCGCCGCTGCAGCCTGTGATTGGCTGCAGAGGCGGTCACGTGGGATGAAGCGTCATCCTGACGTGCGTGACCGCCACTACAGCCTGTGATTGGCTGCAGCGGCGAAAGGGATGAAACGTCATCGCTGGAGGCCGGACAGGAGGAAAGTAAGTACGAACGTATAATTTTTATTTTTTTATTACATAAATAGTGTTTTCCGCGCGCCGAGCATGTACTGTGAAGGTTGCTGAAAGAGTTAGTGCAGCCCATTAACTCTATCAGCACCCTGGACAGTAGCATGCTCGGCGCACGTAAGTGACAGGTTCGGTCAGAACTAGTTCGGTCCGAACCGAACTTTTTTGTGAAATTCGGCGAACTAGCCGAACCGAACTTTTGATAAGTTCGCTCATCTCTACTGCTCACCAAACATCTGAGCACAAAGTGCCTCCTGATGTAGGATGCAGTGAAAACTAAGGATAGGTCTTTTTTCATGTTCACGAAGAAGCGCTACAAATCCTTTGTTTTTTCCTACCATGCATGGAGCACCATCAGTACACACTGAAATAAGTTTATGCATTGGTAGATTTTTTTCTTTAGTGAACTCAGTGAATGACTTGAACAAATCATCCCCTCTTGTTGTCCCTTTCAGAGGCAAAACAGCAAGACTTTCCTCATGTAACGTGTCACCGACAGCATACCTTGCAATGATGCTGAACTGAGATATATGGCTTACGTCAGTTGATTCATCCAAAGCAAGAGAAAAGAACAGAGCTGTATTTATGTCCTTCACTTGGGATGCCTCAATCTGATTTGCCATCATGATGGCACGGTCATGAACTGTTCTTGCTGACAGAGGCATGTCTTTTATCCGTTTGATAATCTTGGCTTTATCCGGAAAATCATCAAAAAGTTCATTGGCAACATCAAGCATAAATGTTTTGGCATACTCCCCATCTGTGAATGGTTTTCCGTTTCTGACAATTGCCAAAGCACCAACAAAGCTAGCCGAATTTAAGTCACCTTGTTGGGTCCAAACTCGAAGTTGCTGCTGACTAGCTTGCACTTTGCACAGCAGCTCTTGACAGGCTTTCTTCCTGCTGTCCCCTGCAGGATATTTCGATGCAAATGAAGCATGGCGTGTGTCAAAGTGGCGCTTTATATTTGACCGCTTCATGGATGCAATTTTATCATTGCATATAAGACAAACTGGTGAACCTGCTCTCTCCACAAAGGCAAATTCGTCTGTCCACTCCTGCTGAAAAGTACGATACTCCTCATCCTTCTTTCTTTTAGCCATCTTCTTCACTAACTAGTTATATTCGTTGTGCTCTGCAGCTCCGACTACCGGGTTGATCCCTGCATCTTACGTCACGCTGCTCCCTCTCTCTCCATAGAGGTAAATGGAATCTGCTGGCAGCGTATGCGCACCAGTGGCAGCACGACGTAAGATGCACGGTTCAACGCGGAAGTAAGAGCTGCGGAGCACAACGAATATAAATGGAGGGGGTTATGAAGCTCATGTCTCCTCGGTTCAGCAAGCGCCGAGGAGGCAGAGCCGGCGGCGCATGCGTGCTAGAGTGAAAGTATATGCAGCGATCCCACACAGATACGTCATCGGGTGGAATCGCTGCATTATGGGAGAAGGTAAAAACAGGGGCTAGCGCCCCAATAACATATAGCACGGGCGCCGTTCCTGAGCGCTTTATTACAGCTCTGGGAGACCTCCAGAGCTGTAAAGAAGCGCTCAGAACAGATTTTTGCCCTGATAGTGGTCCTTTAAATCAGTTTCTTATGCCCACAAGAGATTAATTTAAAGCCCCCAAGAGTGTAATATGGGTGGCAGATGTTTTTTAAGGCCATATTTTTTTTTTTTTTTTTGGGGGGGGGGGGCTATATAATGGATTATGTGGGATTATTTTCAGGGGTGAAGTGGGAAGGGGGGGTTGGTGGGACACACTGTATTACACAGCCCCTTTATTGATGCAGCTCACTGCTGCTGACCATGAGGCTGTGTAACAATTTCCATGTTATAATGTTCACATTCAAAGCAGCAGCACAGCCAGGGGTTTCTGGAACGTCCAAGGGAGACACAAGGGAGGAGGCAGATGCCGCTTCACTAGGGGACGCAGGTGCGTGCTTGCAGACGGCGCGGCTATGCAGGGAGTTATGGGAAATGTAGTCCATGCTCCCTGCCGCTCACCACTGCCGCCAATGCTTATCAGGCCATCAAAGAACTACCAATATCAGCGTGCACCGCGGCCTGATGGAGCGCGGTGCACGGGCTGATGGAGCGCGGTGCATGCATCCTTTCCATAGACAGGTAGGAGCCCTGTCTGCGAGCCAGATACGGCCATCAAAAGAGCCATATCTGGCTCGCGAGCCATAGGTTCCCGACCCCTGCAGTAATGCATATTTATTTATATTTAGTGGCTTAGGTTGCATTGGTGTTCGCAGTGTGCTGTCGCCATTCTTTTTCTGCTGTATATTTGCAGTCACAGGCGTTCTTGCACCTGTATACACATTTTATATCATTTTGTTGGAATGTACTGTTCAAACTTTTGTGTTGTTTAGATAGATAGATAGATAGATGATACATAGATAGATAGATAGATAGATAGATAGATAGATAGATAGATAAATATGGGAGAGACAGATATGAGATAGATACAAAAATAGATAGCTAGATACAAACATAGAAAGAAATATATTTATTGGAGAAAAAGTGTGTGTGTGTGTGTGTTTTATCACTAACTGTTCTCCCTCCCTGACAGCCTGGCAGGAGAGGGAAAAATTGCAGGAGGGTGGGGGGTGGGGTCGTTACCACGAGGGAGGGGGCAGGGCTGTCACGAGGGGTGGGGCGGACATCTATATCAGAGACTTTGAGCGTCATACACTCTCCATTCATGTCCATTTGTACTCAGCACAGCGTGATCTCGCGAGATCATGCTGTGCTGTCAGCTACTCACACATTAACTTTCCTGAAGTGTCTTGAGCAGTGGCGTAACTACCGCAGTAGCAGCCGTAGCGGATGCTACGGGGCCCGCGGCTTGAGGGGGCCCGTGCCGCCAGCCGACACGCCCCCCCATATGCCCGGTGACGGCGCTAGCAGCCGTTATGGCTGCTACAGCGGCAGAGCCGCTACTACGGGGCCCGCGACGCCGAGCACTCTCATGCCCGTAGGCGTCGCTGGCACCAGAGGGGGCCCCGGTGCTAGCGACAGCCAAATACATGCATTCAGCACTTTACAATGACGCTGATTGGCGGAGCAAAATTACTTGCCCTGCCAATCAGCGCCTTTCAATGTCATCGCGCCACTTCCGTGCTTGAAAGGTGCTGATCGACGGGGCAAGTCATTCTGCCCCGCCAATCAGCGTCATTGAATGAAGCGTCGTTCAGCTCCAACAGACCTGCTCAGAAGAGAGCAGATCTGCATTGCCATCGGATGGCGCGGGAACGGGATCATGTGAGTATGTAAAGTTTTTGGTTTTTTTCCAATAAAATTGTGGCTGGCATTATCTATAGTGGGGGCTCTATCTACTGGGGGGGTCGTCTTTATGTGGGCCACTATATACAGGGGGGTCTAAATGTGGGTTTGTGGAGCACTATCTATAGGGGGGGACTATATGTGGGCCACTATATACAGGGGGGTCTATATGTGGGCCACCATATACAGGGGTGGTCTATATGTGGGCCACTATATACAGGGGGAGCTATATTGTAGAGCACTATCTATAGGGGAGATATTTTTAGGGCACTTTCTATAGGGGTGGGCTATATGTGGGACACTATATACAGGGGTGGGTTACCTGTGGGGCACTAGCTACAGGGTGGCTATATGTAGGGCACTGTCTTACCTAGTTACACCCCTGGTCTTGAGAGTGAATAGACATTGCCTCCAGCCAGGATGCGATGTCTATTCACACTCCCGACACTTCGGTACAGTTTGTGTAGGACTTAATGAGATCACGCTGTTCTGTGTGAGTAAGTCCCACAAAAACGTTACCAAAGTGTCGGGAGTCTGAATAGACATCACATCCTGGCTGGAGGCAATGTCTATTCACTCTCAAGACACTTCAGTAAAGTTACTGTGGGTGTATGTGACAGGACACCCTGATATCGCGAGATCACGCTGTGCTGAGTACAAATAGACATGAATGGAGAGAAGTGTATGACACTGATTGGTGAGCGTCAGAAAACTTCTCTTTACAACGCCCAGTCAAAATTTAAAAAACGCCCAGTTGGGCATTAAGAAAGTAATTAGCATAAATCTAAAATTGCTTATAACTTACTCAAAAATGATCGTTTTTCAAAATAAAAACCACTGTTGTCACCTACATTACAGCGCCGATCACATTATGTAGGAGATAGGGCACTTATAATGTGGTGACAGAGCCTCTTTAAGGGCAGCATATTATGGGGACAGAACCGCTATACTATTAGTCCAAATGACACAAAAATAACAGCACCTAACAAAGAATACAGTGGAGTCATAGTTATGAACCAGCTGCTGTGTTCACATCCCAGTGGTGGGATCCACACCTAAGTTGAGAACGGGGGTCCCCTAACTCGCTTGATGGGACCCACACTTATCAGAAATGATACTATATTCTGTGGATATAAATGTCTGAGTTGGCAATACGCCAAAATTGTCTGGGTCCTTAATATGAATCTGTTATAAAACAATATAACAAAACATTCCTTCCATGTTATCTATATGTTATGTGCGCAATAAACAGGACCATGAATTATTATGATGTTCTGAGCTGACGTCTTATGAAGATTCCAGAAAGGAGTGATCTATAGTGTCAGGACTAGAAGTCATGTTATGATTGTGAAGAAGCTTTCCGTCTCGTCATATATGGTGTCATTTTTCCAAAGATTGTGGTCAATATTGGAACGACTATGTTCCCGCAGGGAAGATAGCAAATATCTGTAAAAATGATTGTTCAACAGTCATTTCAACATAAGGTCATCGTTCTTCCATTTTGCCAAGAAGATATCAAAGTTAATGCAACACAATGGTAAAACTATTGGTGTGAGTGTGACATCATAATTCTCAAAATATAAGGCTCTGTCCTGACTAGTGTCATGGCTTCCATTTATAACAGCCATGACAGCAATGCCGAATCCGTTTTCAAAGAGGTCCTAATGAATCCTGATGGACCCCATTGACTCTATTGGGATTTGTCAGAGTTCTAGTATTTTTGATGGCGTGAATACCGGACAGCTTGATGGAAACCCAGATGGATCCCCTTAACGTAAGTGTTAACAGAACCTTAAAGGTATGTTCTACTTGAGACAAAAGTGCACTAAGGTTGGGTTCATAACAGCGTTCACGAGTCCGTTGTTCTGCTCCGTCAAACTGGATGCGCCACTTCTGCTGTACCACAAACACCACCGACAGCCGACGGAACCTATTGACTTTAAAGAGGCTCTGTCACCAGATTTTGCAACCCCTATCTGCTATTGCAGCAGATAGGCGCTGCAATGTAGATTACAGTAACGTTTTTATTTTAAAAAAACGAGCATTTTTGGCCAAGTTATGACCATTTTTGTAGTTATGCAAATGAGGCTTGCAAAAGTCCAAGTGGGTGTGTTTAAAAGTACAAGTCCAAGTGGGTGTGTATTATGTGCGTACATCGGGGCGTTTTTAATACTTTCACTAGCTGGGCGCTCTGATGAGAAGTAACATCCTCTTCTCTTCAGAACGCCCAGCTTGTGACAGTGCAGATCTGTGACGTCACTCACAGGTCCTGCATCGTGACGGCCACATCGGCACCAGAGGCTACAGTTGATTCTGCAGCAGCATCAGCGTTTGCAGGTAAGATCGACTTACCTGCAAACGCTGATGCTGCTGCAGAATCAACTGTAGCCTCTGGTGCCGATGTGGCCGTCACGATGCAGGACCTGTGAGTGACGTCACAGATCTGCACTGTCACAAGCTGGGCGTTCTGAAGAGAAGAGGATGTTACTTCTCATCAGAGCGCCCAGCTAGTGAAAGTATTAAAAACGCCCCGATGTACGCACATAATACACACCCACTTGGACTTGTACTTTTAAACACACCCACTTGGACTTTTGCAAGCCTCATTTGCATAATTACAAAAATGGTCATAACTTGGCCAAAAATGCTCGTTTTTTAAAAATAAAAACGTTACTGTAATCTACATTGCAGCGCCTATCTGCTGCAATAGCAGATAGGGGTTGCAAAATCTGGTGACAGAGCCTCTTTAATGGGTTCCATCCGGTTCCCTTCGGGGTGTCAGTGGTTTTACCGGAAACAATAGCACAGTATGCTGTGCTATTGTTTCCAGTATTCTCGGACAGATCTGCGACAGAGGCCCCTAGAGGAACCTCTAACACAGATGTGAACGAGACCTAACCTGTGAGGTAATAAACTTTAATGCTAGAATCAAGGAGGCCATAATTTCTGCTGAACTTACTTCTAAATCTTGACTCATAAGTGCTGTGACTATGGTGACAAATGATTGGTTCTGTTGGGAATGAGTTCAATTTATGAAACTTGTTTAAAGGGGTTTTTCCAACATACTAAGTCATGGCATATCGCTAAGATATACCATCACTTACTAATAGGCCTCAAAATGTAGAATCAGCTGCACAGTTTGAGCATGGCTATTCTGTCACTGATTTTCCCTGCACAGCAACAATCCCGGCCACTAATCAGGGGCGGACATACCGCATGTGCAGCCGGTGCAGCTGCACAAGGGCCCCGCGTGGGAAGGGGGCCCGTTCCTCTGCTGGCCGACTCAGTTCTCAGCTGCGCGATGCTGAGGACTGAGACAGAGGCCCGTGGACCACTGGCGTAGCTATAGGGGTCGCAGCGGTCGCAATTGCGACCGGGCCCCGAAGCCAGGGGGGCCCACGGCCCCCCGCACCACATCAATAAAAAGTTACTATAGTAACTCGGGCCGCGGGCCCCTGTTACTATAGTAACATACTTTACTTACCTTCCTGGTTCCGGATCGCAGCGGAGGTCCTGACGTCAGGCGCTGTGCGCAGCACATGACGTCACAGCGCTATGCGCCGCGCACAGCATCGAGACGACAGAACTCCCGCCGCGGCCGAAGAGGAAGGTAAGATAGCCCTGACTGGCGGGGTCCGACTCCTGGGACCCGCCAATCAGCTGTTTTGAAGGGGCCGCAGCACTCGTACGAGAGCTGCTCCCCTTCATTCCTGTCACTTCATTCCGGTCACACTGTGAATCGGTTTCGGCGATTCACAGTGTGGGCGAGTAGTGAAATGAAGGGGAAGCAGCTCTCGTACGAGTGCTGCGGCCCCTTCAAAACAGCTGATTTGCGGGTCCCGGGCGACACATCAGCTATTGATGGCCTATCCTGAGGATAGGCCATCAATGTTTAGGGACTGCACAACCCCTAAGCCTACGATGTAGCAGGCTTAGGGGGCCCATGAGACAGGATCACAGATTGTGTGATGCTGTCTGCTGGGCCCTGTATCTAAGCCAATCACATGGTAGGCTTAGATACATGGCCCATGCGTGATCCTGTCTGCTGGGCCCTGTATCTAAGCCTACCACACTGTAGGTTTAGATACAGGGCCCCAGCACACAGTAATCTTATACTGTATAAGATTACTGTCTGCTGGACCCTGTATCTAAGCCTACCTTGTGGTAGGCTTAGATACAGGGTCCCACAGACAGTATCACACATGGGCCCTGTATCTAAGCCTTAGGGTATGTGCACAGACACTAATTACGTCCGTAAGTGACGGATGTATTTCGGCCGCAAGTACCGGACCGAACACACTGCAGGGAGCCGGGCTCCTAGCGTCGTACTTATGTACGACGCTAGGAGTCCCTGCCTCGCTGTGGGACAACTGTCCTGTACTGTAATCATGTTTTCAGTACCGGACAGTTGTCCGGCAGCGAGGCAGGGACTCCTAGCGTCGTACATAACTATGATGCTAGGAGCCCGGCTCCCTGCAGTGTGTTCGGTCCGGTACTTGCGGCCGAAATACGTCCGTCAATTCCGGACGTAATTAGTGTGTGTGCACATACCCTAACACATGTGTTACTAATCATTTTTTGTGTGTTTTCTTACAGGTTCGGTCGTTGGACTACGGCGGATTCCAGGACTACTTCGATGACAGCTTTTTTTTTTATTAATAAAATGGTTAATGAGGGTTGTGTTTTTTTTTTTTATTTCAATAAAATATTTTTTCTATGTCTTTGTGGTTTTTTTTAAACTATATTACTACCGCCTTAGTAATGGCCGCCGGCTGATTGACAGCATCCATTGCTAAGGCAGGGCTTAGTGTTAGCCGGTGCAGAGGCTAACACTAACCCCCTTTATTACCCCGGTACCCACCGCCACCAGGGGTGCTGGGAAGAGCCGGGTACGATCCAGTACCTGACCATCTGTAGTGATGGTCGGCCACTGGGGTGGCCGCAGGCTTGTATTATCAGGAGGGGAAAGGCCAGATACAGTGGCCCTTCCTACCCTGGTGATGCTAGGCTGCTGCTGCTTTATTGTATCTGGCTGGTTATGAAAATGGGGGGGACGCCACGTCATTTAAAAAATAATTGGAAAGAACGATGTCGGGTCCCCCCCAATTTTCATAACCAGCCAGATACAACACAGCAGCAGCAGGCAGCATTACAAGGGTGGGAAGGGCCACTGTTTTTGGCCTTCCCCAGCCTAATACTACCAGCCTGCGGCCACCCCGGTGCCTGCCCGTCACTACAGCTGGTCGGGTACTGGTTTGTACCCGGCTCTTCCCAGTACCCCTGGTGGCGGTGGGTACCGGGGTAATAATGGGGGTTAGTGTAGACTCTGCACCGGCTAACATTAAGCCTCGCCTTAGTAATGGAGGTTGTCAATCAGCCAGCGGCCATTACTAAGGCGGTGATAATAAAGTTTAAAAAGATACAAGCACATAGAAATTTTTTTTATTGAAATAAAAACACAACCCTCATTAACCATTTTATTGAGAATAAAAAAAACGCCGTCATTGAAGTCCTCGTATCCGAAGTCCAACAACCGAACCTGTAAAAAAAACACAAACACACAAAAATAATCAGTAACACATAAAGAAGCAAAATTATTATTCTTACCTTTCCTGGGTCCAGCGCTGGAGCCGCAATGTCAGCGAGCTGGGCCCTGTATCTAATCCTATCATGTGTGATACAGTCTGCTGAGCTGTGTATCTAATCCAATCATGTATGATACTGTGCTGGGCCCTATATCTAATCCGATCATGTGTGATACTGTCTGCTGAGCCACTGTATCTAATCCTATCATGTGTGATACTGTCTGCTGAGCCACTGTATCTAATCCTATAATGTGTGGTACTGTCTGCTGAGCCACTGTATCTAATCCTATCATGTGTGATACTGTCTGCTGAGCCACTGTATCTAATCCTATCATGTGTGGTACTGTCTGCTGAGCCACTGTATCTAATCCTATCATGTGTGGTACTGTCTGCTGAGCCACTGTATCTAATCCTATCATGTGTGATACTGTCTGCTGGGCCACTGTATCTAATCCTATCATGTGTGATACTGTCTGCTGAGCTGTGTATCTAATCCTATCATGTGTGATACTGCCTTCTGAGCCACTGTATCTAATCCTATCATGTGTGATACTGTCTGCTCAGCCACTGTATCTAATCCTATCCATAGTTTATAGGGTCGTAGTGCTATAGATATGCTATGCTGTCTCCTATACACACACTTTTTTTTGGGGCGGACACATATGTATTGGGGCTATTTCCCGGACATTTTAAGCCCTGAGGGTATGTTCACACGGCAGCGTCTGTTACGGCTGAAATTACTGTGCTGTTTTCAGGAGAAAACAGCACCGTAATTTCAGCCGTAATGGCATGTGCAGGCGTCTTTTGCTGCGTCCACTACGGAAGTAATTGAAGCTGGTTTTCCATGGAGTCCATGGAAAACGGCTCCATTTACATCTGAAGAAGTGACAGGCAGTTTTTTACGCGCCGCCTTTAGACAGCGGCGCGTAAAAAAAAATGACCATCGGCACAGAACATCGTAAGACCCATTCAAATGAATGGGCAGATGTTTTCCGACGCTTTTGAGCCGCATTTTCGGATGTAATTCAATGCTAAAACGCCCAAATTACGTCCGTAAATAGTGTGTGTGTGAACCCAGCCTTAGTGACGCCCCGGCTGCTAGTGCTGCATTGTTGGGTCACTTAGGAGACCCAGCGATGCAGCTGAAAGCGGACCGTCGGCCATGAGAAGTTTGCGGGGTGGGGGGGGGGGGGCCCTGGCACATTATCTGCACAGGGGCCTTTTGCAGTCTGTGTCCGCCACTGCCACTAATTGTACAGGGAACTGCAACATAAGCCCAATCTGCGGTCGAAGTGGGGGGCTATGATGCAGTTCCCTGCAGTGGGTGGCTGGGAGCACTGATGTGCAGGAAATAAGCCAATGGGACCCTGGTCCCTTCGTTGTCAAGAGCGTCAGGGGTCCCAGAGGTAGGACCCCACTGATCATAATGTTCCTAGTGATATGCCATATTATTAGATGGGAATAAATACCCTTTTAAGTGGGAAAATTGGCTATTTTTAGGGCATGCTGTGGAACTCTGATTGTGCTTTTCCATAGAAACAGTAATAAGGGCTCATTATAAAACGAGAAGAGTGTATGGACCCTTAGGCCATTGCCTAGATAGGGTCACATGAAACGCATGCCCTCAAATCCGCACAGATTTTTTCTGCATTATTTTAAAGAAAATAGTTTTTTTAAATTAAAATATGACTGATAAAGGTAAACCTAGAAAATACAATATTAAGTGTTTTTCTATTAGATTAGCATCTTATGTCTCGCCAGTTCCTGGGATCTGTAATTTCACACAGAAGCTGCGCATCATCAGGTACAGAACAAACTGCGACATCAATCGATGAACTGTTGCTCTGTGTTCCTCGTTACCACCAGCAGATGTCACCATTGCTCCACGTTCTCCATTTGTCCAGCAGGTGGCAGTGCTAGCATTTTTTACTTGGAGCATATGACGTCAGCCCTGATACACTGAGCTGGTCTGACACTCCGCTCCACTCTGCAACTTTCCCGTGCTGGAGCAGGCAGGAATGAAAAGGGGGGAGAGGAGTATGCTTTGAGAGAGAGGGGGGAGCCTACAGGTTGGACCGCAGGGGGTAGAAGACTAGACTAATACAGAAAGGTGGAGAAGGGCAAAATGTACCCCCAGCTGGCACTGCTGCTCCTGGTCGCCCCCCTGTGCTTCCCCATGGAGACTGAGACTCCCACAGGTCAGTCACTGGTTGCTGCTGTTGTTCCTCCCCCTCCTCGTGCTCTCACACTCCCCCCTTCCCCTCTCACTTCTTTTCCTCCTCCTCTTCACCCCCCTTTTCCCCGGTCACTTCTTTGCTACTTGCACCTTACCCCTCTTCCCTATTTCCTTCCATAGTTCCTCTGGTGGCACTTTTCTCCCCTTTTTGCATTGTTCTCTCCTTGGTCGTCTTCTTCCTTCCAGTCTCCTCACTTCTCACACAGTTCCTTGTTGACCTCCCTGACTATTATTGTATTGTATAAACTCCCAGCCCTGTCATTATACCCAGTCCTGCTGTTATTTATGCCATCTGTTATACCCCCCTTCATTGCCCCATCCCTCTTCTTGTCCCATTCTACCCTTTAGTTCCCTGCCCCCTCCCCTCATGTCCTGTCACCTTCCTGAGTGTGTATTCCTTTTCTTTTCAAGCTTCCTTTTTGTTCCCTCAAGGCATAGTTTTATCTCCTATCACCTGAGTGCCCAAAGCCATGACAAGCCAGTGTTATGGGTCCTATCCTAAACTCACGGACTCACTTCATGGGCATTAGATATGGCGTATCCAACAATCGCAGCGATAATCATTGTTTCTGTGGTGACCAAAAGATCGACTCTGACCCATAGAAGTTCATGATTCTGGTCACTAACTCACATTTTATTAAATATGACTACGAAATCCCCATGTAGGGTCCTACAGGAAGGTGTTCATTGCCATTCTCTTCAGTAAGAAAACTGTTGTCATCATAGCAAATTGTATCTATTTATTTATGTGTATCTTTATTTATTTATTGTTGCTTATAACATATTTGACAACCCCATCCACAGATTATAAATACTCTCACCATCTTTGCTTATAGGGTGCCATCAGATGAGTATTCCAATATGGAATAAAAAAATATTGTCAGCATCTTCCTATGTATGAATTATCTATTATTATGTATATATGCCTTTACCTATAAAGACTTTGCACTGGACATGATGTAGAAGGCAGCTGTCTGCACCATTTCTTACACCGCCTCCTATTACCTTCTTAACAAATAGTCCTTTTTTGTCGGTCACACCTGTGGGTAGACGCTTAACGCCAATCACTGCCCTTTGATTTATGTGTGGCACCCTCTCCATCTTTTATTTGTAATTCTTCAGAAATTGTCGCTTTATAATGTTTCACTTTTTTGTTTATTTTATACTCCCTAATGCCACTCTCCTCTGAAATATCTTCTTACCATCTCTTCACATGTGTTCTATAAACAAAATGTTGTATTGCCTTTGTCTCTATTGCATTTCGGCATGTCTACCCACATCCAGTTTATCTTTTACCATCTTTTTTTGCATCCTAAAACTTCCAATTACCCATTTTCACTCCATTTGCCTCATTCTCTTTTTCATGTTTCCTTTTTTTTCTTCCAAAACGTCTTCCCCTCCTCCACACTTTTATTTGCATAATCCCTTTCCTTCTTTCTATTTACGGTTTAACATACCTCCCTTTGATGTGTTTTTTTTTGCAAAGTGGATAGAGGAGGGGTATGTGCTGTGCTTGTATACTGGAAATCTTATTCAGGAGACCTGTAAAGTTTGACTTAATGATGGAAGGCCTTCAAAATGTTCATTAATTAGCTGCTAACATGTTAATAATTTATAGAACTTGTATTTGCTGACACAAGGTAAAATTCCAGCACTAGGATCTGTGGGGACAGATAAAGTAGATTTTCCTGAAATGAGAATATATTCCGAGACCCTGGAACTGATAAGTGACAGTCAGATGTATATGTATGTAGTATAGGAACCTGTTGCCAAAAAGGGTCACATTAGATTATGCCCGTTCAACTAGAGGGCACAATTGCATCCATTTAGAGGCAAACATGATTGCCAGGGGGAGGGTACAGTCATGACTGCAGTGGAATCACCCTGAGATCTGGTGAATGTCTGAAAGGGCTCACCGAAGATAGGGGCAACGTCATCAAGCTATTAGTCAGTCCCCTGACTAGCACTTTCTGGGGAGGTTTAGCAAGTAGATTTGCGCCCTCTAGTTCTGGTCATACCTATTTAGGAGAGATGAGGCCTATATAGTGCCCTTTTTGTTGTCTCCAAATCAGGCCTACCTTTTGTGAGGGCAGACTGGAGCCGGGTCTGTAAGATTTATCACCCAAAAGGTGTAAATTTTACTAATTTAACATGAATTTAAAGAGTAATTTCAAGATATTATTGAATGGTGTTTTGTCGCATAACAAAGAACTTATATGAGGGGATGGAACCAATTGTAAGGAACAGTTCCATGGAGAGTTTTGCATCAGCTTTTATATGGGCTGAGATCAACAATGCAAGTTTTAATTATAAAAGGATCTTGAGATGAACTGAAAACTCTTGTGATTCCTCTGAATGGATTGTACCAGCAGTGAAATAGTCACTTGTGACTCTGGACCTTCATGTCTAGACTCATCTTTTTTCTGTTGATTCACCTCACTTCCTAAAGAGATCAAAGTCCCTTTTCTCTAAAGCGCTACTTTCTAACTGCCTGGTCCCCTCTCATCAATGTCCTCATTATAACTGGGCTAGAGGTCTCTTGTCTGGGCACTGTGATGTGCATGTTCTTACATGTGTGCAGACTGCAGCACAGCAGCATTGACAATGCAGGTGGTCATATTGATCAGTGATCCATAAATGCACTAAGCTTTACCTACTGTGAATAGGCACTAAAGAAGCAGCGATATTGTGCTAGCTGCTCTTCGGATAAATCATTAATGGAATGGAATTTCCATTTAAGTGATTTTGTTGAATTGTGGTTTTATGTTGTTCTGCTGTTTACAAATGCAGCTGATATAATATATGATGCATTGTATTATGACATTTCTTGTGCTATCTGCAGTGTTACAAGGGAAAACCAAAGTCTCGTTGATGCTATAAGCCTGCGTTTGACAGTTTGGTATCCTGGATTCATAAGCAAAGTTGTATGTATTGTATAGCGTCTATGGCATGGCTTCTGTTAACTAGCGCTGAGCTGTGATGTAGTTACTGGTTACTAGAATCCTGCAATGAACACTTTAGTATAATCCATATAAAGTGGGATTAATGTGTTTGGTTACCCTCTATGACGTATGTATTGACTATAAATTTTCTTTTTCTTGGGTAGATCCTTGCTATGTGCCTAAATTCCTAGCACCAAGTCTTCTGTGAGGATCAGCCATGTTTCATTGTCATGATATTAATGTGGGAGATTACACGGAATTCCAGTCCCCCCCCCCTACACATAGTCCACACTGTTGTAGCGCCCTACAACACTATAACTAGTTTGAACAGGCACAGGGGGTCTGAAGAGGGAGACAAAAGACTGCTATATTCTGAATAGGAGGAAACAAAAGTGCAGGTTAATCGTGAGAGAAGATGATCAGGCAAGGTGATGATAGGGAAATAATGTGCTTGGGGCAAGAAGGATAGGAAAAAGAAGGTGCTGGAGGTAGATGATACGGTGGTGTCATATCAGGAGATAATAGCCACAGGTTGCAAAGGTAAGGGTTGGAGGAGCTTTGCTGTGGCTTTTAAAGGGACATTAAACCTACAGAATATTTGTAACTATGCTGTGAAATGTAATTTTCTGTTTCTGTAAGCCAATGCTGGACAAAACCCTGGAGCCAGGTAGCCAATGCACCTCGAAATGTGCTACTGGCATCTAACTTTTTGGGCTATTTTCTACAAATGTCTATGGAAGTTCCAATTGCCTGGCTACAAAAATAATCTAATTGGCTTCTGAAGTGATTTACAGTAATTTATCCATTCCTGCTGAAAACAGCCACTTCATGCTAGGAAGAGGTTGACTATTTCTGCCCCTGTGATTACTACTTTAACTCATCTATCTCCAATTTGTAAGAACATTTAAATACATTATTTGAATTGATATACGTAGCTCCTTTTATAAACTGTGTATATTAGTTAGTGCTCATTTGATAGGGAACAGAGGATTATATAAAGCATGACCAGTGGAGCTGACAGGGTACAGTTTTTATAGAATTCCAGCTTGAAATTGGAGCCAGAGAAGAGAGAGGGCAGCTTTCCTAGAAATCTTGAATGCTCTCCACAATTTAATTATCCAAGCTTTCCTTAATACTGTGGCACATTATAGGTTTACAAACAGTCCAATGTCTAGATTAAAATAAACTAGTTGTTATGCTGTCCGATACCATAACACCTCATTATCCTGTGCCCCCCATAATCTCTGCCACAGAGACGTCATCACAAGCAAGTGGAAGGGAAAAGGTTAATGTCTGCAATGAGTAATCCCGCTGACTCTTCAGCTACATGGACTAGACGCTTTGCGAAACAATAGGGACCCTGATAATCCCACAATCTGCAGCCTTGTAAAATCCCCCCTATTGTGGGAACTAGGGCAGCGTGCGCACTCTATGTTTAAAGGGGGTGTCTCATTAGGGAATCCACATTAATTTTCTGGTGGCAGGCATAAAAGAAGCATTAACTGATTTTCACAGCTCTAAAGATGAATAATTTCACATGGAAAATAGTTTTTCTTCTAGTTATGGCATGCATTATAGAAATAATATGGTTGTTTCATTTATCAGATGCTGCATGTTAATTTGAAATCAAGTGTACCTTTGTATATCAGAGAATTCGATTATAGTACGGACTTGAGTACATAGGTAAAAGATGACTGAAATTTACTTAACTAGTTATATGGTACTGTGTTTCCTGGTTTGTAGCAGAAACAGATGCCTCATCTGCTGGTTTAAAGGTTCTCACCTGTGGTAGATCTTGATCCATACTTTGATGGCACGATGTTGACACCATTTGCACCACCACACTCTTGCCAAGCCTTGTCCACAATCTAAGGTCTATGGGGATTTACTCTTCAGATAATTAGCGCTGTGACTTCATATTTATGAGGAATCAGGGTACAATTAAAATTGTACTTTCTTGGAGAAAAAAGAAAAACTCTGTTTACAAAGAGGAAGACAATAAGACATTAACCTCATGGCGAAATATGACGAGTATTCTCATCATAGTGATTTTCAATATAAGGGCAATGCAACGGCTGTAATGTACATCTGCGGCCCCACTCTAACGGTGGAAATTATAGAAACCTTTGATAGTTTAACCGTTTGTAAGCCATGATCGACTGTAATTAGAGATAGAAACTGAGGCGCACGCCTATTTGATCACATCACAGGGAATCCCTGTCTTGTATGAGCAGACAGTCCAGGGTTCAGCGCTGTTTGGCCATATTCCCTGTTGCTAGAGCATACTTAGGTATAAATTTAATATCCTCACATTCGAAGCAATCTGAACAAAAAATATATGACATCATTTATGATTGCTAATTGGTGACTACAAAATTAAATACCGTATTTTTTGGACTATAAGGCCTTATTCACACGAACGTGTCCGTTTTGCGCGTGCAAAAGTTCCATGTGGCATCAGTATGTGGTGCGTGCCTGCGTGATTTCCGCGCATATGGCAGCGTGAAGACACTCTGTTTTTATGTTTACAAACATAAAAACAGGAGGTGCATTTCTTGTTTCATTCATTTATTTTACTACAGTATCGCGAATCACGCGCGACACACGGAAGTGCTACTATATGCCGTGCGGGATTTTCACGCACCCATTGACTTCAGTGGGTGCATGATGTGCGAAAAACAGCCAAGTATAGGACATGTCGTGAGTTTTACGCAGCACACATACGCTGCGTGAAAATCACGGACTGTTTGAACGGCCCCATTCATTTACATAGGTCCGTGCGACTCGCGTGATTTTCACGCGCGTAGCACGGACGTAATATACGTTCGTGTGAATAAGGCCTAAGATGCAGTTTTTCTCTTAGAATCTGTGTTCTAATCTTCTGCTGCGTCTTATCTCCTGAAGGCAAACAAAAGCCAGGAGCAGGAGACTGAGCTCCCAGCTTCAAAGGTTCTTGCAGTGCAGTGTAATGGTAGTTGCATGTCCTGTGCTGTGTGTAAAAGATCACTGTGATCTCACTATAGCTGCCAAAATCTTGTATTTCTGTGTCTGACATTGTTATGGGGCACTGTGGCTGGCATTGTATTGGGGCACTGTGGCATTCTCTCAGGACTCATCAGTCTATATTTCAAAGACCGAGTTCTGTGTTGATGTGTGGTAGTTATGATTATCTTTAACGCCTTCCCGCAATATAATGTACATGTACGTGAAGGCAAGGTTCTCGTATACGTGAGGGTGATCGCGTGGGCGTGGCTGTGACTGAAAGCCCACTGCAACAGCCGGGATCAGAGAATTTAGATCCAAGCTCTTTAACCCCTTTAAAGAGGCTCTGTCACCACATTATAAGTGGCCTATAATGTACATGATGTGATCGGCGCTGTAATGTAGATTACAGCAGTGTTTTTTTATTTAGAAAAACAATAATTCTTGAAGGAGTTATGACCTATATTAGCTTTATGCTAATGTCTTTCTTAATAGACAACTGGGCGTGTTTGCCTTTTTGACCAAGTGGGCATTGTGGAGAGAAGTGTATGACGCTGACTAATCAGTGACCAATCAGCGTCATACACTTCTCCCCATTCATTTACACAGCACATAGTAATCTTACTAGATCACTATGTGCAGCCAAATACACACACATTAACGTTACTCAAGTGTCCTGACAATGAATAGGCATCATCCAGCCAGGACGTGATGTCTATTCAGAATCCTGACACTTCGGTAACGTTTGTGTGAGATTTACAGCAAGGCAAGCGTAATCTCGTTTTTAATAGTTTACAGCGTAATCTCGCGAGATTACGCTTGCCTTCCTGTAAATCTCACACAAACGTTACCGAAGTGTCAGGATTCTGAATAGACATCACGTCCTGGCTGGTAGTTATCTCTATTCATTGTCAGGACACTTGAGTAACGTTAGAATATGTGTGTATGTAGCTGCACATAGTGATCTAGTAAGATTACTATGTGCTGTGTAAATGAATGGGGAGAAGTGTATGACGCTGATTGGTCACTGATTGGTCAGCGTCATACACTTCTCTCCACAACGCCCACTTGGTCAAAAAGTAAAACACGCTCAGTTGTCCATTAAGAAAGTCATTAGCATAAAGCTAATATAGGTCATAACTCTGTCAAAAAACACTGCTGTAATCTACATTACAGTGCCGATTATATTATGTACAAGATAGGGCACTTATAATGTGGTGACAGAGCCACTTTAAATGCCTCTGTCAATAGTGACATTGGCATTTAAGTGGTTTGAGAGACGGAGGGGGCTCCCTCTGTCACCTACCGTCGGCCTGTGATAACTGGTCGTCTGTGTTGCAATGGCAACTTGGGACCTAACAAATGCCCATTAGCCTGTGCCACCCACAGTCCTAATAGACTTCCTGTCAGTTTTATACTTACCGGCAGTTATGCTTTGGTATACTGAGTATACCAAAGCATTATATGGTATCAGCTATCATAAGATCGCTTTGTGAGGTACCCTAATAATACTAAGAAAATAATTAAATACAGGTAAATTCTGTTTATTAAAAAATAAAAAAGTGCACTGTAAAAAAACAAAAAAACGTTTTTCCCTAAAAGTGTTTCTATCTTGTAGTGTAAAAATGAAATACACATACAATGTTTTGCAGAAGTATTTACCCCTTGGTATTTTTCCTGTGTTGATGCATTACAACCTGGAATTACAATGGATTTTAAATTTGCATTTCTGTAATAGACCTGACAAAATAGTTTAATTTGCTACAGTGGAATAAAAAATATATACCTTGTTTTAAAAAAGCAAAAAAAATTTAAATAAAAACTGAAATGTTGTGATTGCATAGATATTCACCCCCTTGCTTTGAAACCCCTAAATAAGATCCGGTCAAACCAATTCACTTCAGAAGTCACATAATTAGTTATATAAGATCCGTCTGCGTGCAAAGTGTCACATGATCTGTCACATGACATCAGTATAAATACACCTGTCCTGAAAGGCACCTGAGTCTGTAACACCACTAAGCAACGTGAAGACCAAGGAGATCTCCAAACAGGTCAGAAACAAAGTTGTGATGAAGTATATATCAGGGTTGAGTTCTAAAAAAAATCCCAAACGTTGAACATCCCACGGAGCACCATTAAATCCATTATAAAAAAATGGAAAGAATATGGCACAGCTTTAAACCTGACAAGACCGGGCAAGGAGGGCATCAATCATAGATTCAACAAAGACACCAACGATAACACTGAAGGAGCTCCAAAGATCTATAGCGGAGATGGAAGTATCTGTCCATAGGACCAGTATAAGCCGAACATGGAAGGGTGGCCAGAAATAAAAGCTGTTTTTTAAAATAAAAAAACTAACCAAAAATAAAAGAAAACACTTTTTTAGTTTGTCAAATAGCATGTGGAAGAAGGTTCCCTGGTCAGATGAAACTAAAATGTAACTTTTGTGGCCATCATAGGAAACGCTATGTGTGGCACAAACCCAACACTTCCCATCACCCCAAGAACAACATTCCTACAGTGAAGCATGGTGGTGGCAGCATCATGCTGTGGAAATGTTTTTCATTGTCAAGGACTGGAAGACTAGTCAGGACTGAAGGAAAGATGGATGCCAGTTAGTACAGGGCAATTCTAGAGGAAAACCTGTCTGCCAGAGTTTTGAGACTGGGACGGAGGCTCAACTTCCAGCAGGACAATGACCCTAAACATACTGCTAAAGCTACACTGTAGTTGAGTGGTTTAAGGGGAAAATTTTAAATCTGTCGCAGTATTTGAAGACTGCTGTACACCAAAGCGACCCATATAACTTGAAGGGGTTGGAGCAGTCTTGCCTGGAAGAATGGGAAAAAAATCCCAGTGTCTAGATGTGCTAAACTAATAGAGACCTACCCCAAGTGACTTGCATCTGTAATTTCAGCAAAAGGTGGTTACACAAAGTATTGACATTTAGTAGGGGAAAGCTTATGCACATTAGAGTTCTCAGTTTATTCGTCCAAATTTTTGTTTGTGTCACAGTAAATAATATTTTGCACCTTCAAAGTAGCTGTCATGCTGTGTAATTGAAATGGTACAAATCCTTAAAAAATACATTTAAATTCAAGGTTATAATGCAACAAAACAGGGAAAACACCAAGGGTTTGAATACTTTCGAAAGGCATTGTATATGGTATTGCTACGACACAACCTGAACAATAAAGTGAATGCGTTATTTAAATCGTATGATGAAGGCTGTAAAAAAAAAAAAAAAAAAGTTTCTTTTTCATTCCCCCAGAAAACAAAATAAATGTTAATAAGACCCATGTACCCCAAAATGGTACCAATGAAAATACATCTCATTCCGTAAAGAACAAATCCTCATACGGCTACATTAATGGAAAAAATACAAAGTTATGGCTCTTGGAACGCAACAATGCAAAAACAAATAGTTTTTGTTTAAAAATATTTTTATTTTGCAAAAGTAGTAAAACATAAAAACCTATACATTTTGGTATTACTGTAATCGTAGTAACCCATAGAATAAAGGTAACATGTTATTTATGCTGTACGGTGAACAGCGCAAATTTAAAATGTAAAAGACCATGCCGGAATAGATTTTTTTTTCACCCCTCCCCATCATAAAAGTTAATCAATAAATTATATGTACCCATAAATGATTCCATTGTATCTTTTATAAATTTTTTTGCTGGATAAAATTATTTCTTATATGGCTATGTCCAACGAAAAAAATAAAGTTAGGGCTATTGGAACACAACAAAAAAGAATGTTTGGTCATTTAAATCATTAGAGAATTGCATAAATGACAATACCATTAGGGTTTGTTCACACGGCAAACAAAAAACGTCTGTAACATACGGAGCTGTTTTCAAGGGAAAACCACATCTGATTTTCAGCCGTTTTTTATGCATCAGGCGTATTTTACTGCGTTTTTTTACGGACTTTTTCAAGCTGTTTTTCTATTGACCCAATGAATAACTGCTCCAAAAATGTCTCAAGAAGTGACATGCACTTCTTTTTTACGGGGCGTTTTTTTTACATCCAGTTTTTACAAACAGCCGCGTAAAAAATTCCCCGTGGGAACCAAATGCCGTTTTTCCCATTGAAATCGATTAGCAGATGTTTGGCGGCGTCTAGTCTCCGTATTTTAAGCCTTTTTTTTTTTTTTTTCTACGGCCCGAAAAATGGCTGAAAATAGGCCGTGTGAACATACCCTTACAATGTTCTTATTGGAATCATTTCCTTTACAAGCAGAAACTATTTAAATGTAACCCACCAGAGCTAGGTATGAACTTCTCTAATCTCCCGTGTACACGGACCAATGATTGTGTGAACGAGCGTTCACGCATGCACTCGTTCCCGAATATTGTCCTGTTTAAACAGGGCAAAGATCAGCCGATGAACGAGCAAATGCTCATTCATCGGCTGATTGCATCTTTTATGCAGCTAAAAAAATGGTTGCTAGTCGGCAGCACATCTCCCTGTGTAAACAGGCAGATATGCTGCCGACATGATGCAAAGGCATGGGGAACGAGTGATCGTAGTAACAATCGTTCGTCTCCATACTAAACGATCATTGCTCTGTTTAAAGGGTGCAACGAGCGCCGATCAACAACACAGTGGTAAATACGAGCTATATCTGCCCGTGTAAAATCACTTTAACCCCTTCCCGCCTAATCACAGTTACGTGATGGGAACTAGTGTCTTAACGCATTTCCACGTAACTGTACTTGAAGGAGATGGAGCTAGCTCAGGAGCTGAGCCTGCGCCATCACCGCCGGGTGCCAGCTATATGTTACAGCTGGCACCCTGAGGTATCGGCCAGGAGCGGAGCTAGCATCCGATCCGGCCGATTAACCCCTCACATGCTGCGTTCAATAGAGATCTCAGCATGTGAGGAGTTTTTAGCCGCCGGCACCCCAGCAACGTGAGCTAGCTCCGATTCCTGCCATTAACCCCTTCGATGCAGCGATCCATTGCGATCGCTGCATCTTAGCGGTTTGTAGCAAATCGGCAGCCTGCCATGCGATGGCAAGGCTGGCGACTGCTACTATGCCAACAAGAGGCCTAACAATTGTCTCCTGCCTGCCATTACGGAAGCTGATTAGGCCCCGCCCGTAGGCGGAGCCTGATCGGCTTGCTGTCATTGAACAACTGACAGTTCCAATACATTGCACTACATAGGTAGTGCAATGTATTAAAGATCCAACTGTTTGATGTTCTACGTCCCCTAGTGGGACTAAGGAAAAGTGTAAAAAAAGTAAAAATAAAAGTTGTAAATACAATAAAAGTTTCAAGTAATAAAATAAAACACAATCGCCCCCTTTTCCCCTTATCAAGTCATTTATTATTGAAAAAAATAAACCATACATATTTGGTATCTGGTTAGAGCCTGAAAGAACGATTAAAAAACTGATATTTTATTAGTTAAATCCTAAAGACAGCCAGTGTATTAGTGCCGTGCACATGCTGAGAGACCTCAAAAAGCACGCAACAGTGCTAACCGGCTATATTATCAATCTAACTTAATCCCTGATGACGTACCCCATATACTGGGGGTACTGAAACGCGTTGGATTCGATAATTTGTGGCAAGGGTTTCAGAGAGAGCCTATACTATAAGGGTGAACGCTGTAAAAAAAAACAAACTAAAAAATACTGACATAATTGCTGTTTTTTTGGTCACTTTGTCTTCCAAAAAGTGATCAAAAAGTCACATGTATCCAAAAATGGTACCTATAAAAACTATTACTCGTCTTGCAAAAAACAAGCTCATACAGCTCCATCGACGAAAAAATTAAAAAGTTATGGCTCTCACAACATGGCAACAGAAAAAATACATTCTCTTTACAAAAGTAATTTTATTGTGCAAAAAGTTGTAAAACATAAAAATTACCATAAATTAGGTATCGCTGGAATCGTACTGACCAGTAAAGTTAACATGTAGTTTATAACGCATGGTGAACGCTATATAATTTTTAAAAAAAAACTATGGTAGAATTTCTGTTTTTTTGTCATCTTGCCTCCCAAAAAAAAGGATAAAAAGTGATCAAAAAAGTCGCATGTACCCCAAAATGATACCAATACTACAACTCATGCCGCAAAAAAACAGCCCTCGTGCCACTACGTCTATGAAAAAATAAAATAAGTTAAGGCTCCAATAAGTCAGGAAAGAAAAATATCCAGTTGTGCAGCCCGGGGGGAACATTTCTTCTGTTCCAAGAGGCAAATTATCAAGTCACTAAAATTAGGGAACCAGGAAGGGGAGGCCCCAAACATATCTGCTGGAAGCGAGGGTGCCCGTATTATAACGGGACAACACTTCCCAGCAAAATTCCCCAAACTACAAAGGTGCAGAGTGTGGACCAAAAGGGGGATAAGGAAGGACATTTATCAGAGCCACACTGGCCTGTGCAGAAAGGATTGCTTCACAGCGTAACACATATCTATAGATTATTTTATTGTTTTTTTTACCCCATTATTATACCACCTGACTATTCCCCTGATGTACTCTGCCCAGCTCACATATGCCCCATATTATAAACAGAAACCCCAGTAAAACTCCAAACAAAACTACTACCAAGCAAAATCCACGCTATAAAAGCCAAATGGCGCTACCTCCCTTTTGAACCCTACAGCGTGCCGAAACAGCTGTTTACTAACACATATATGGCATCTCCATACCCGGGAGAACCCTTTTAACAATTTTTGGTGTGTGTGCCCCAGTGGCACAAGCTGGGCACGACATATTTGCCACTGAATTGGCATACCTAGGGAAAATTTAAATTTATACTTTGCACCTTCCGCAGTGCAATAATTTATGGAAAAGACCTGTGTGGTGAAAATGCTCACTACACCCCTTAATAAATGCCTTGAGGTGTGCAGTTTCCAAAATGGGGTCACTTGTCAGGGGTCTCTTTTATTATTTCACATCAGAGCCCTACAATTGTGAACCAATATTGTGTAAGTCGCCAAATTAGGCCTCAATTTTACATTGTGCTCTTTCACTCCTGAGCCTGGTCGAATGTCCAAGCAAAAGATTAGGGCCACATGTAGGGTGTTTCTAAAACCGGGAAACACAGCATAATAATTAGGGTGCTGTCTTGTTATGGTGGCACAAGCTGGGCACCACATATTGGCATATGTATGGAAAAAATCAAATTTTCACTCTTCAACATCGAGTGCACACTAATTTCTGCCAAACACCTGCGGGGTTAACATGCTCACTACACCCCTAGGTGAATACCTTGAGGGGTGTCGTTTCCAAAATGGGGTCACTTCTGGGGGGGGGGATCCACTGTTTTGGTCCCACAGGGACTTTGCAAATGTGACATAGCGCCCAGAAACCAAATGCAGCAAAATCTGTACTCCAAAAGCAAATGGCGCTCCTTCCATTCTGAGCCCTATTCTGTGCCCAAACCACAGTTTATGACCACGTGTGGGGTATTGCCGTACTCGGGAGAAATTGCTTTACAAGTATTAGGGTTCTTTTTGTTGTTGAGAAAATGAAACATTTTTTAGCTAAAACTATGTCTTATTTAAGAAAATTGTTTTTTTTTTTATTTTCACTGCCCAATTCTAATAAAATCTATAAAACACCTGTGGAGTCAAAATGCTCACTACACCCCTCAATGGATTCTTCAAGGGGTGTAGTTTCCTAAATAGAGACACTTTTTTGGCCTTTTCACTGTTTTGGTTCCTTAAGGGGCTTTGTAAATGTGACATGGCCTCCGCAAACCATTCCTGCTAAATTTGTGCTCCAAAAGCCAAATAGTGCTCTTTCCCTTCCAAACAGCCGTTTATGACCATATGTGGGGTATTGGTTTACTCGGGAGAAATTGCTTTACAAATGTTGCGGTGCTTTTTCTCCTTTAGTCCTCGTGGAAATTAGAAAAAATTAGCTAAACCTACATTTTCTTTGAAAGAATGCAGATTTTCATTTTCAAGGCCTACTTTCAATAATTTCTCCAAAAAACCTGCAGGGTCAAAATGCTCACTATACCCCTAGATAATTTCCTCAAGGGGTGTAGTTTCCAAAATGGGGTCACTTTTGTGGGATTTCCATTGTTTTGGCACCGCAAGAGCCCTTCAAACCTGACATGGTGCCTAAAATATTTTCTAATAAAAAGGAGGCCCCAAAATCCTCTAGGTTCTCCTTTGATTCTGAGGCTGGTGATTCAGTCCATTAGCACACTAGAACCACATGAGAGATATTTCTAAAAACTGCAGAACCTGGGCAATAAATATTGAGTTGCATTTCTCTGGTAAAACTTTCTGTGTTACAAAAAAAAAAAATGAATTTCTGCAAAAAAAAAATGAAATTGGAAAATTTCACCTCTACTTTGCTTTAATTCCTGTGAAACGTCTAAAGGGTTAAGAAACTTTCTAAATGCTGTTTTGAATACTTTGAGGGGTGAAGTTTTTAAAATGGGGTGATTTATCTTACAAGCAGATACATTTAAATGTTGCAATTTTTCACGAAATTTTGGTGTTCTTCACTAATAAATATTTAATTTATCGACCAATTTTTTCCAAAATAAGTACAATAAGCCCTTATTCACACAACAGGGTTTCCCGGCCGGGTGACGGCTGTTCATAAAACGTCCGTCACACGGCTGCAGTAGGAACAATAGACCCCTAATGGGGCTATTCACACAACCGCTTTTTTGACGGCCCGGGAAACCTGGCCGTCAAAAAATGGGACATGCCCTATTTTCGGCCGTTTACCCCGCCGCCCGGCTCCAATAGAAGCCTATGGGGCCGGGTAATACACGGCCATCACCGGAATGTTTCCCGAGTGACGGCCGTGTCTTCAGTCGCTCGCGCTCTCTCTCCTCCTCCTCCTCACAGTGCAGAGTGCATGTGGGGAGGAGGAGGAGGATCTTTTTTTGCTACCTGTAGGAGTCTGAATCCCCAATCCCCGTCCAGGGATTGGGGATTCCGCTACAGGAGAAGTGAGTGACTACACTGTCCATATATGGACACAGCGACGTCACTCACTTCTGAAGCGGAATCCTCGACCCTGACCGACCCCTATTATACTGTGTGGGAGGCACTTTGGGAGCATGATACTGTGTGGGCTGAATCGGGTGTGTATGGGCGGGGATTGGGTGGGATTAGAGGCGTGGCTTAAAATAAATAAATTGTCGTGGCACGCTGCATGCACCGTATCGGTCGTCCCTCTTTGTGATTCTTGAAAGTTGTGAGGTGTGCCTTACTGTCTTAAGGCGGGATTCACACGACAGGGTCCCGACCGAGCCCGAGTGTCGGCCGGTAAAATCGGCCATTTTGCCCGGCCGGTTTGCATAAGGTTTTGCATCCGTTCCGGGCCAGGCAGATCTGGACAGTGACATCAGCGGCAACTCCTGAAGGGGAATCCCCATGTGTTCGGGGATTCCGCTTCAGGAGTTTCCCCTGATGTCACTGCCCAGATATGGACAGAGACATCAAGCGCTCTTTCCAGGAGCGGAATCCCCGAAAACACGGGGATTCCGCTCCTTCAAGGAGCTAAAGTGGGGCTAGCACATAGCAGAGCGGGGAGATACCTCCCCGCTCTGCTATAGTGGCGTCGCTACAGTAGTAGCAGCAGCAGCAGTTGCTAGCGGTGCCATGGAAGGTGTCGCCGGGCTAGGGCGCTTTTAAAACAAGCAGGGGAAGGGAGCCAGCGCAGCGCTCCCTCCACCTGCTGTACACCCCGGCCCTGCAACACAGTCTCCGAATGGCAGCAACGCCTCCTCCTCACAATCACTCTGCGCTGTGAGGAGGAGGAGATAGAGCGCAAGCAACGGAAAACCCGGCCATCACTCAGGACACATTCCGGTGATGGCCGTGTATAGACTTCTATGGGAGCCGGGCGGCCGGGCACCCGGCCGAAAATAGAGCATGTCCTATTTTTTGACGGCCGGTTTTCCCGGCCGTCAAAAAATCGGTCGTGTGAATAGCCCCATTAGGGGTCTATTATTCCTAATGCAGCCGGGTGCCGGCCGATTTATGAACGGCCGGCACCCGGTCGGGAAACCCTGTCGTGTGAATGAAGCCTAAATGAGCAGCTCTACGCATTTGACTGCTGGTTAAAATAAAAAGATATAGAGCACGACCTACCGTAGTAGTAATGGTTACTTTTCTAGTTACCATAGGTACCTGGTAACCTTTTTTTTTTTTAAGCCTGTAGTAAAGATATCTGAAGCCAATGTTGTTTCTACTACTTTTCTGCAACAGTCTATGCATGCATTCGATGACAACAGCAGATCCCCCTATAATTCTGCAGTCACAGAGAGATCCTCCTGGGTGCTTCCTGTCTGCTGTAGATGATTTATCTTCCCCGCAGAAGAGCTATTCTCCCTAAAAGCAGAGGCTAAGGACATAGTCGTGGCACTGCTTCCTCACTTGGGAAGCTATTGTCATTTCTGCAAGAAATATGTTGCTGAAAAAATATCAGTGACCATTGTTTTTTTTTTTTCTCATTTTGAAATTTTAACATAATACCATGTATTCATGGTCTTTTCCTATGTACAACGACCAAAGAATGTACATACACTTGTTTCTAAATGTGCCTTATGCTCTGTACACATAGCCATGTTAGAGCTCTGTAAAGGATACGTAAATTCAAGGACAAGATCAGACCCTGTCCTGTAAGATCATCTTGCTTTGGGAAAGATTTTTCTGATTCTAAAGACAGAATCCAGTTCTTGACACTAAATATAAGGATCATGCACTGGACCATACTATGACTATTCTTATAGCATGTAGTGTAGCACAGAGAGCTACGCTGTTTTCGAAACTCGGGATCTACGGAAACAGCATGCTTTGTTGTGCTATGCTGTTTTCAGAACTCCTATTCACTATTATGGGAGTTCCGGAAATGGCGTAGCAAAACGCACTAGGTTGCTTCCCGAAAACCGGCCACGTTAGCGGCAGGAGTTAGGATTAGGGGTCTGTTGTATATTTCTTTCATATCCTGTGGATATGCCATACATGTCGAAGTTGGAAATTCCCCTTTAAGCCAGACTAGTAGACTTACAGGATAGCTGTGTAATGGTTAATGTTAGCCACGTCCATATTGATAGAGATGGAAAGAAAATATTAAAGCATTAACGTGTGCTTCCAACCAAAAATGAAAACTTGACTGTGTTCCTGTAGCCTTATATGCAGTAACTGTACAGTTTTTTTTCTACGCCCATCCACATATCTCAGGACTCGCTAGCAGTTGGTTACACTAAAATTCCTCCTCCCCATCCCTTTTAGGGTATGTTCACATAGTGTATTTTGGCACTGTTTTTGATGCGGAAACTGCGTCTGAAATAGTGTCAAAAAACGCCCAAAATTTTCTCCCATTGATTTCAATGGGAGGCGGAGGCGTTTTTTCCCCGCGAGCGGTAAAAACTGCTCGCAGGCAAAAGAAGCGACATGCCCTATCTTTGGGCGTTTCCATCTCTGACCTCCTTTTGACATCAATGGGAGGCAGAGAAAGCGTTTTTCATGGCGTTTTTTGCCAATGGCCACAGCCGAAAAACGCAACGAAAAAAGCTGTGAAGAACGCATCAAACAGCGTGCAGGCTGGTCAAAATCTGCCTCAAAGTTCCTGAAGAAATTTTGAGGCAGATTTTTCCGCCTGCAAAAAAACTTTGTGTGAACAGGGCTTTACTGTGCAGAGATTTAGGGATTTTATAATCTGGTGACAGCCTCTTTAAATCTCTGCCTGTAGAGTGTGGAAAATAATCTGTATCAGGTTTATTAGTCCATTAGGGATAAGTGAGACAGACCAAATTACAAGTCTTTCTTTGATTCTTTCTTTCCTTTCCCTTCCTTCCTTCCTTCCTTCCTTCCTTCCTTCCTTCCTTCCTTCCTTCCTTCCTTCCTTCCTTCCTTCCTTCCTTCCTTCTTTCTTTCTTTCTTTCTTTTTTCCTGTTCTTGCATCAACTTCGTTATTTTATGATGTTTTCATTTATATACATAGCTGCTTTTAAGGCGGCAGATTTTGTTGCAGACATTTTCTGCGACTGAAAATAGGTTCCATTCATCTGAATGGAACTTGCAAAAATACATGCATCTGATGCAGAAACAACTGTATTCAGATGTATGAAACAGATTTTCAGTTGCAAAAATTTCTGCAACAAGATCTGCTGCATGTGACTGCACCCTAAAGCTGGGCGCCCGTTGTGCAGCTTTGCTGCAGATTTTGTCTGCATTTTGTAAGCCAAAACCAGAATTAGATCCAGGAGAGCAGACCTAAAAGCAAGGCCTTTCTTTATATATTTCTTTGTTTAGGTTCCGTTCCTGGTTTTGGCTTAAAAAACGAATTCAAAATCTGCTGCGTAAAAATTCCGACCAGAAATTGACCTTCGGTGCGTATTATTCGTACTGCAGCGTGTCAATTCCTGCTCCGAAAAGTGGACTGAATTGCTGCGTTTTTCAAAGATGTCTCTTTATCTCCCAGCATTGAGAAAACGCAGCAAAATACGCACCATTTTCAGGAGTAAAAAACGCAGGAAATGTTGCGTTTTTTTCTGCAGCAGAATGCTACTTTCAATAGAATTGTTGCAGACATTTTCTGCAGCAATTCCTTTACATGTGGAGAAGCCCTAATACTCCAGACAGCTCTAGTCCGCTGCCAGATACTTCGTTAGTGCGTAACATTCATGTGAGCTTCCACAATGCAGTTCTCTTTGGTACCAGGAGAAATTACCTTTCTGTCTTAGCAGCAAATAAAACGTCATATAATTTAATGGTGGTCTCATTTTAACGAAAAATTCCACTTTAGACATTGATAAATATGTCCCTCAGCTAAGTCCAACATGACACATATTTGCAACACCTCTTTTGAAAGATCAAGTGATTTAGATGTTTTAGTCTAGGGGCCCACAATGCAGATTTTGTATGGATGTTCAGCAAATGTAAATTCCATTTTTTAATTATAAATATATATAAATGTCATGTATTTGAATGTTCTAGCACAGCATTCTCACTTGCTGTCTAACTTCTAATCCTTTTGCTGTACTTCAGCATCTTTTTCTTTCTCCCTCCTCTGCATCTAGCTATCATAGACAATGTGAGCCTGTTGTGTTTGTGCCAATATACAGGCACTCCTAGCATACAAATACAGACATATGAAATTTAGTGCTCACAAGAGCGCCCGCTGCATTTCGAGCACTGTAACTAATTCATGAATGATGTTGCAGATGGAGGAAGTTCATCTCTCCAACAATAGTGCCTTCTCCCCTAATTTTAGCAATGCTTACTGGAAGTAGGGTGCATAAATATCAAAAATAAGAAACATGTTTTTTCTGTATGGTATTTTAATGTATAACCCCTTACTGCGTGCATGACAATACTGGAATAGCTCTTAAGCAGTTAAACACCTTCTTACCTATCATATTGACATTACCTATTAGTGACCTTGTAAGGAATATACAGCAGGTAGGAAACGTAACAATAAGGACTGGCCTCACATTGGATGGTTCCTGTTCAGTATCTACCGTTGGCTCCTCCCATATAGTGTACTATCATATAGTGTACAAATAACCATACCATACAATGCATTATTATAAGTGCCATACAGTATGCCCCAATAACAGTGCCATACACTGGTAAAATAACACAGTGCAACAACCACAATACACTATAATATACAGTACACTGTACAACCGCACCATACATAATAACAATGTCTAAATGAAACTGTTATACAGTTAGGCAGAGTTCACACGGGGCAGATATGCTGCCTAAAAGCACGCAGCGTATCCTCCCTGTGCGCCGTAGGGTATTCTGGGTTAAAAACCGCACCAAACTGTGGTGCAATTTTTAGCCCGAAATGCAGCACTTAGCCGGCACGCTAGCAGCAGCAGTCACATGGCATGAAGCATCATCCCAAGAGACCAGCCCTCTGATGACATCCCGGCCGGCCTTTTGGGATAACGCTTCATCCCATGTGACCGCCGTTACAGCCGGTGATTTCAGCCTGGAGAAAGAAACACAGACTACTGGGTAAATATAAGATTTTTTTTTCTTTCAGAGTTGCGTTTTTTTGCAGTGGAATCGCTGTGAATTCACGGCAACAAAACGCAACAACTGGTATTTTTTGCGGGTATTACATCCCCACTGAATTCAATAGGGAAAACCCGCAACAAATAAGCAGCGTTTACGCAAATACAATTGACATACTGCAAAATAAAATTCCACACCGCAATTTCTGAGCGTTTTTTTCCGCTCAGTATTTATGCAGCGTGTGGATGAGATTTGTTTTATCTCATCCACTTAGCTGCTACTGTATTTGCTGTGGATTTTCCGCAAAGAATTCCGTTGCGGAAAATCCTCAGTATTTACGCAACGCGTGAACTGACCTTAAAGTTTGTTAGGGGTTGCAAACCTCAAGTTCCAGGCCATCTGTGTCTAGAGTCTACGGAGGGATGTTTGAAGCTTGGAGAAATAGGACATGTCCTATTTTCTCACTGACCCTTCACACGGTCCGTTGAAAGAATGGTCGTGTGAACAGCCACATTGAATTATATAGGTCCGTGTGATGGCGGTTGTTTCAGCGGCCGTCACACGGATGTTTAACACATTCGTGTGAATAAGGCCTAAGTCATATAATAGATGAATCAGTAGGATTTGGGAGATTTTAAGAGGGAAAACTACTTTTGTTTGTTGAAATAAACATTGCTTTCGAGGAATTTAAAGCTTTTCTGACTAAATGCTGTTAATTCCTTCAGTTGGTGCTTAGCACTGTCTGCCTCCTGTGTATGCAATTTTCTATTCTCCCAAAATCACCTAAGGCTGGGTTTACATGTCGCGGTCAAAATGTGTTTTTTTTGTAAGGATTGTTGAAAAACTGCATGGTTTTGACATGGTTCATGCCAAAAAACGCATTTTGACCACAACGTAAGAACCCAACCTAAATGTGGTTATGGCACACAAGCAGATTTTTTTTTTTTAGCAGTTTTTCATTTTTTTATTTTTTTGTGTCCATAATACATAGTTCCTAATGTTAGTCTATGAGTTTAATCACATGTGCATATAATATACACAAGTTTAAAAAAAAGAAAAAAGAAACACAATACTGTGATCCTGGCATTTATGGAAGTGTTCAGGGTCATTGTCATGCTGCGTGCTTTTGACGGCACTTCAATATTCTGAGAGATAGTCTCACTTTATTTTGAAGTGCTTTCTGGTACAATGAAAAGTCATAGGGGACTCTATAATGACCCAGGCCCTGAGTCAGTAAAGCAGACCTAAAACATATCATATCCATACTTGCTTTACAGTTGGTATCAGGTTCTTCCGGTAAAGTGCTGTCTTTGGTGCTTGCCAAACAGGTCTTCTGGTTCTGTGGACAAATAACTTTTTTCTTATTTTTTTTATTTTTTTAGAATTATTCACTTTTTTTTCTATTTCTTCAAATAATTTAACTTAATATCATGATATGTATCATGATAGAGGTAATGAGTTCAATGTCATTATTGTGATAACATTTCCGATATCGCCCAACCCTAGACTGCAAGCAGCAAATCTTCGGTAGAATAGGCTACCTGGCTTATTGGAATTTGACCAGCCTTGGTGTACTTCAACTTTGCAGATGGCATCTCTAAAATTCCAATGAGTTGATTTGAAGGACAGGTGATTAAAGGCCCTTTTACGTGGACCAATGATCGGGTACAAGAGCGTTCATATGACACAGGGCAACGATCAGCCCATGAACTCTCAAATGCTCACTCATTGACTGATCGAATAAACAGGGAGATGTGCTGCAGATATGATGCAAACGCATGGGGGTCGTGCGTCGGAGGCTCTCTGGCTGGGGGACTGAAGAAGCCCCTGATGCATTTCGGATGCCATGGCCGGGGACTCCGTAGTTAAAAGCTCCTGACGTCATTGTGCGTATATAAAAAACAGTGATGTCAGGGGATTTTCCAGTCCCGGAGTCTCCCCCCCCCCCCCCCCGGTCATAGCGATTCAAGTATGGGAGCATGGCTCGTAAAACGCAAAAGATAGAACATGTTCTTTTGCGGTACAGTTCTACGGCACGGACTCCTATCCGTAGCGATACGGGAAGGTGTCCGCAGCCAATAGGTCTGAACGGTATTTTACGGTCTTGTTCATGGGGCCTTAGCGTGTACAGCGGGGGCTTTCCTGACTTAAGCACTAAATGTAGGGCATAAACGCGATGTAAATGGGGCCTAAAAAGGAAATAAAGGTAAAAGATTCTAGAGTTTACTATTCTGAACTATATAGAACAGGGGTCAGCAACCGTTGGCACTTTGGCTGTTGTGAAACTACAACTCCCAGCATGCAGTGACAGCCAAAGGCCTTATTATTCCCTCTAAATGCTGCCAGGTCATGCTGGGATTTGTAGTTTCACAGCGTCTGGAGTGCTGAAGGTTGCTGACCCCTGATAAACTATGTTAATAAAAGATGGAGCCCCACTTTTAGGCCTTATTCAGACGAACGGGAAATACATCCGTGCAACGTGCGTGATTTTCATGTGCGTCGCACGGACCTACATTCGTCTATGAGGCCGTGCAGACATGTGCGTGATTTTTACTCAGCGTGAGTCCGCTGAAAAAAAGTCACGACATGTCCGTTCTTTGGGCGTTTTTCGCGCATCACACACCCATTGAAGTCAACGGGTGCGTGAAAACCACGCATGTTACACGGAAGCACTTCCGTGCGAACAGCGTGATTCGCGCAACAGCTGTCAAAAGGATGAATGAAAACAGAAAAGCACCACGTGCTTTTCTGTTTACAAACATCCAAATGGAGTGTCATACTGATGGCGGCTGCGCGAAAAGCATATGCTGAGGCCACACGGAGCTGTTAAGTGCTTTTTGCGCAGGCAAAAGCCACGTTTTTGCGTGCGCAAAAACACCACGCTCGTGTGAATCCAGCCTAAAACTAATATAGTGATTATATGAGTGCACATTAGGTGTTCAACAAAATGCAAGACAATCTATGGATGGGGTGTATAATTAGATTTTCTTTCTTGTTTATGTTCCAATATTTCTTTTGTATAAAACCCTTTGTGCACACACAGTACTTTTTCTCCATTGGGATCAATAATACAGATTTTAATATTTGTCTTCTTTACGATCAAAAAACAGAATAGTACATTAGGAGTTAGCGCCTACCGTGTGCACATAACAACCTTATCAGTAATTGTGTCTCAGTGACTGTATATGAAAATATTCATTTTGAGCACACCCGTAGGTGTATGTATATGATTTTTAAAAGTGATTTCAATATGAAGTAATAAATTCCTATAATATATGACCGTGGTATTCACAGGATTTTCCCAAGTGTCATCAATCATTACTATTTTTGTGCTGGAAAATTGCAGGTTAGAACGATGAGACTGTTTTGATATAGGCCTCATTCACATAATGGTTTTTACTGTCCGCAAATACGGATCCGTAGTCATCCGTATATAGGGCAAGCTGTCTACAAATACAGTGTGTAGTGCATCTGTAGTTCATTCGTATTTACGGATCCGCAATAAAAACCCGGAAGGAATCTTGGCCAATCCCCCGACGTCGCATAGCAACGTTTCCGCAATTACGGATGGCTACGCATGCACACTCCTATGGGGAGTGTGGGGACACACATCCGTAAATATACGCAGCGTATCCGACCTGGTGATGTGGTGCGTTTTTCTGGCCGGGATTTCCGCTGCGGAAAGCAGCGCTGGGGAAAAAAATGCTCATATTTGCCCCCTCCCGGCCTCCTAAGATGATGTTGCTGGCCATATGATGCTGCAGCCTGTGATTGGCTTCAGAGGTCACATGGGATGAAACGTCATCCCAGGCGGCCAGACTGCAGGAAGAAGGAGAGCGTTCTGGGTAAGTATTATTTTTTTTCCTGAGTTGCGATATTTGCTGCGGAATCGATTCGATTCAGCCGCAAATGTCGCAACACATGACTTTCTGTTTTTGGTTTTGCATCCGCATTGAATTCAAAGGGGAAAACCCTGCAAGAGAAAAGCAACAAAAATGCAGCTTAAGTTGACATGCTGCGGATTTACATTCCGCAGCGCAGGTCAATTAATTAACGTTTGTGTTTTTTTTCTGTAGGGTGGGCATGAGATTTTCTAAATCTCATCCACTTTGATGCTACTGTAAGTTCTGCGGAATTTCCGCATAGAATTCCGTTGCAGAAATTACGCAGCGTTTACGCTACGTGGGAACCCGGCCTAAGGCCTTGTTCCCACAGTGCAGATTTGCTGCAGATTTTGAATGTAATTTTTTTAAGCCAAAACCAGTAACGGAACCTAAACAGAAGAAATATATAAAGAAAGGCCTTATAGTTCTGCTCTCCTGGATCCAATTTTGGTTTTGGCTTACAAAATGCATGCAAAATCTTCAGCAAATCTGCACTGTGGGAACAAGGCGAGTGTGCAGACTTGGGTTACTTAGTGGTTTAGTGTCCAGGTGATTCAATGGTTTAGGGCTTATCCTTGGTAATCTAGAACTGAGATGTGATCGATATAAGGTGGATCATGTGTTTCAGAGACACCCAGGTCCTGCTCTCAGCCGAACCGTCAGTTTAGCTGAACTGACGGATTCGGTTGAGAGAAAGCAATGCAGTTTTATGTATGCAGCATACATAGAAGCCGAATCGTAAAAAAAATAAAAAAATAACAAAAGTCAAAAAAATAAATAAATTCAAAAGTGTACGTAGCCTTTAAAGCAATGGTTTTGGTGAACCTTTTCTTATGTATTAGGGAATTGCATCTATCTAAATTACATTAATTACCTAATATACCCCTATTAGGCTATGTTCACATGGGGCGGATTGCTGAAATTAAGCGTATATGGGTAAGGCTGGGTTCACACGAGCAGGGCCGCCATCAGGGGGGTATTAGGGGTACTCCTGTAGGGGGCCCGGCCAAACTTAATTGAAAGGGGGGCCCGGCAACTGCCGCGACTTGCCTTTGGTAGAAAAAAACAGGCCCCTGCAATGGGGCCTGTTTTTTTCACCAAAACAATGTCGTGAGCTGCGGGCCCCCCTCTCATCACCGCCGCGAAACACCGGCCGCTTGCACGCGTACGAGCGCGCGCCCGCGCGCGAACGACCGCAAGCGTGCGCGCCCACGCGCGAACGACCGCAAGCGCGCGCGCCCACGCGCGAACGACCAGGCGCGCCGCCGAGAGGGAGGCGGTGCGCCCGCAACACAAGATCTAGGGGGAAGGACAGCACACTGGACAGCGGCGCAGTCTACTTACCTGCTGGCCCGCCTCCGACTCATCCTCCTCGTCCGACTCCGCCTCCTCATCCGACTCCGCCTCCTCCTCCTCCAGAGCGTGGCTGCGTAAGGAGAGGGGGAGGAGTCTAGTTGTTGCACGGCGGCAGTTCTACGATCCCCGCCATTTTCTGGAGCCTGGAGCCTGGAGGTGAAGGACGACATCTGGACCGAAGACATCGCCTGACGAGGACTCGAGTGGGAGCAGCTCTTCTGACACGGTGAGTAAAGTGTCTCAAAGTGCTGTTTATGTATGGCCCTGTTCACACAGAGTATTTTGCAGGCCGAAAAAATCTGACTCAAAATTCCTTAAAGAATTTTGAGGCAGATTTTGACCTGCCCACACTATCTTGCCGCGTTTTCTGCTGCGTTTTTTGCCCGCGGCGATTGAGGACAGCAGACAAAAAACGCAGGGAAAAATGCATTTTCTGCCTCCCATTGATTTCGATGGGAGGTCAGAGTTAGAACCGCGGCAAGAAAGGACGTGCTGCTTTTTCTTTTTTCCGCGACTGGCTCCCATTGATTTCAGATTAAATCAATGGGAGGCGGTTTTGGAAGTTGTTTGGTGCTGATTCTGACGCAGCGTCCGAGTCAATATCAAGGCCCAAAAACTCTGTGAACTGGGCCTTATTGTTAGGGCTTATTCAGACGAACGTGTAATACGTCCGTGCAACGTGCGTGATTTTCACGCGCCTCGCACGGACCTATGTTACTCTATGGGGCCGTGCAGACTGTCAGTGATTTTCACGCACCTCGCACGGACCTATGTTAGTCTATGGGGCCGTGCGGACTGTCAGTGATTTTCACGCACCTCGCACGGACCTATGTTAGTCTATGGGGCCGTGCGGACTGTCAGTGATTTTCACGCACCTCGCACGGACCTATGTTAGTCTATGGGGCCGTGCAGACTGTCAGTGATTTTCACGCACCTCGCACGGACCTATGTTAGTCTATGGGGCCGTGCAGACTGTCAGTGATTTTCACGCACCTCGCACGGACCTATGTTAGTCTATGGGGCCGTGCAGACTGTCAGTGATTTTCACGCGCCTCGCACGGACCTATGTTACTCTATGGGGCCGGGCAGACTGTCATTGATTTTCACGCAGCGTGAGTCCGCTGCGTAAAACTCACGACATGTCCGATATTTGTGCAATGTTGGCGCATCACGCACCCATTTAAACACTTCCGCAGCCGTATAAACTATGAATGAAAACAGAAAAGCACCACGTGCTACAAACAGAGTGTCATAATGATGGCGGCTGCGCGAAAATCACGCAGCCACGCATCATACGCTGCTGCCACACGGAGCTGTTATGGACATTTTGCATGCGCAAAACGCCACGTTTTTGCGCACGCAAAAAGCACACGCTCATGTAAATCCGGCCTTAGGGTAGGAACACACTAGGCATGAACACTGCGGATTTTATGCAACACATTTTATTGTGGAAAATCCGCAGCGTATCACAGTCGCAGCCGAGTGGATGAGGTTTGAACAAATCTCATCCACACGCTGCAAACAAAATGGACCTGCAGTCTGGCTTTTGGCTTTTTAAGCCGCAGCATGTCAATGTATTCTGTGGAATCGCTGCTCCTCTGTTGCGGAAATGCTGCGGTTCTGCCGCAAAAATCACAAATGAGAAAAAAAAAAAGGTACTTTTTTACATTTATAAAAAAGTTTATACTTACCCCGGCCATAGTCCTGGTGACGCGATCCTCTATTCTTAGCGCAGCCCCGCCTCCTGTCATGACGTTTCATACCATGTGACTGCTGCAGCGGTCACATGGTCTACAGCATCATCCCAGGAGGCGGGGCTACATTCAGAAGAGAGAGACGCGTCACCTAAACTACAGCCGGGGCAAGTCTAAACTTTTTTTCCCCTGCAGGATTCCCGCAGCGGACAAGCCTCACGAAACCTGCGCCACTATTTGGTGCGGTTTTGCTGGCAGAATTCCCTGCGGCTACCGGGGCAGATAAGCTGTGTAGTTTTACTCAGCATATCCGCCTAGTGTGTCCCTTATGATGTCGCTCCTGGAGCTGCTGCCGGTCTCTAAATAGGCAGTTGGTCCAGTAGAATTTGGAATTATTTTTTTTTGTGAACCAGCTTAAAAAAATACAAAACTTTTGTGTTAGAGCCTGTTCACATCACCGTTCGCTTCCGTTCCGGGGTTCCGTCTGAGGTTTCCGTCGGGTGAACCCCGCATCGGAAAGTGAAAGTGACAGCACAGCTTCCGTTTCAGTCACCATTGATCTCAATGGTGACGGAAACATCGCTAATGGTTTCCGTTCGTCACCATTCCGGCTGGTTTTCGGACGGAATCAATAGTGTAGTCGACTGCGCTAATGGTGACGGAAATGGAAGCTGTGCTGTCACTTTCACTTTCCGTTGCGGCGTTCACCCGATGGAAACCTCAGACGGAACCCCGGAGCGGAAGCGAACGGTGATGTGAACAGGCCCTAACACAAACGTTTTGTCTTTTTTTAAGCTGGTTCACAAAAAAAAATAATTCCAAATTCTACTGGACCAACTGCCTATTTAGAGACCGGCAGCAGCTCCAGGAGCGACATCATAAGGGACACACTAGGCGGATATGCTGAGTAAAACTACACCGCTTATCCGCCCCGGTAGCCGCAGGGAATTCTGCCAGCAAAACCGCACCAAATAGTGGCTCAGGTTTCGTGAGGCGTGTCCGCTGCGGGAATCCTGCAGGGAAAAAAAAGTTTATACTTGCCCCGGCCGTAGTCCTGGTGACGCATCTCTCTCTTCTGAACGTAGCCCCGCCTCCTGGGATGATGCTGTAGACCATGTGACTGCTGCAGCAGTCACATGGGATGAAACGTCATGACAGGAGGCCGGGCTGCGCTAAGAATAGAGGATCGTGTCACCAGGACTACGGCCGGGGCAAGTCTAAACTTTTTTATAAATTTAAAAAAGTGCCTTTTTTTTTTTCTCATTTGTGATTTTTGCGGCAGAACCGCAGCATCCGTTCCGGGGTTCCGTCTGAGGTTTCCGTCGGGTGAACCCCGCATCGGAAAGTGAAAGTGACAGCACAGCTTCTTGATTTTCACGCAGCCGCCATCATTATGCCACTCTGTTTGTAGCACGCGGTGCTTTTCTGTTTTCATTCATAGTTTATACGGCTGCGGAAGTGCTGGGCGTGATTTTCACGCACCCATTGACTTCAATGGGTGCGTGATGCACAAATATCGGACATGTCGTGAAAATCACTGACAGTCCGCACGGCCCCATAGAGTAACATAGGTGCGTGAAAATCACGGGCGTTGCACGGATGTATTACACGTTCGTCTGAATAAGCCCTAACAATAAGGCCCAGTTCACAGAGTTTTTGGGCCTTGATATTGACTCGGACACTGCGTCAGAATCAGCACCAAACAACTTCCAAAACCGCCTCCCATTGATTTAATCTGAAATCAATGGGAGCCAGTCGCGGAAAAAAGAAAAAGCAGCACGTCCTTTCTTGCCGCGGTTCTGCCTCTGACCTCCCATCGAAATCAAAATGGGAGGCAGAAAATGTATTTTTCCCTGCGTTTTTTGTCTGCTGTCCTCAATCGCCGCGGGCAAAAAACGCGGCAAGATAGTGTGGGCAGGTCAAAATCTGCCTCAAAATTCGGTGCGCGGTTCCAGGCGGTCGCCGGTGCGCATGCGCGGGAGTTTGCGGGTGCGCGCGATCGGTCGCACGGGCGGCGGTGTTTGACGGTCCCCATGACGACCCCCATGCTTCCCAGGGCCGCCATCAGGGGGGGTATTAGGGGTACTGATGTGAGAGGCCCAGCCAAACCTAATTGAAAGGGGGGCCCGCAGCTCATGACATTCTTTTTGTGAAAAAAACGGGCCCCATTGCAGGGGCCTGTTTTTTTTCTACCAAAGGCAAGTCGCGGCAGTTTGCCGGGCCCCCCTTTCAATTAGGTTTGGCCGGGCCTCTCACATCAGTACTCCTAATACCCCCCCTGATGGCGGCCCTGGGTACCATGATATAGTGCTGGACGGAGTACCGTTAACAGGCGGTGCCACGGTAGGGGGGCCCAGAAAATTTAGCTGTAGGGGGCCCTGAAATTCCTGATGGCGGGCCTGCACACGAGCATGTAAAGGTCTGTAAAGGACGGAACGTATTCGGGCCGCAAGTCCTGGACCGAAACACAATGCAGGGAGCCGGGATCCTAGCATCATAGTTATGTATGATGCTAGGAGTCCCTGCCTCTCCGTAGAACTACTGTCCCCTACTGAAAACATGAATACAGTACGGGACAGTTGTCCTGCAGCGAGGCGTCCTTTACGGACGTAACATGCTCGTGTGAACCCAGCCTTAGGCCACACGGTGCAGTCACGGTGCGTTTATGTTGCGTTTTTAAACGGCAGCAAGTCATTTTTCAATAGAAGTCAATGGTGAAATGTTTGTTATGGACAGACTGCTGCTATTATATTACAATGTATTTTTTGTGCGGATGACTGTATCTTCATAATGTCAGACCGCATGCAGTTAATAACCGCGCTGCCAATGTTGTTACTGAACTGCTTGTGTTTTTGCTAACAGTTCTGCAATGCATTGTAATGAACTATATACAGGCAGCACCTAACAAACTTCAACACGGGTGAAAACTATGTCCATCAATTATTTCCTTTAAAAACGCAACAGAACTGCAGCATTACAGAGACAAAAAACGCATGCAGTTGACCGCATGCGGTTTTCAAACACAACAAAACCGCAACAGAACCGCGTCAACGACGCACCGTGTGGCCTTACCCTAACAGTAGAATTCAAAGTGGATGAAATTCAAACAAATCTCATCTACACGCTGCAGAAAAAATCAGCTGAGAAAACGTGCATAAATTGAGCTGCGATGCGTTTTTTTAATCCGCTTGTTGAACTTATACTGCGGAATCGTTGCACTTGTGTTGCGTTTTTTTCCCATTTGATTTCAATGGGGAGGTAAAAACCGCAGCAATTAGCAAATGTTGCAATCTTTGTGTCGACAAGGTGCGATTCGGTCGCAAATCTGAAAAAAAATCCAGCATTTTTTATTGTTTAAATTTGTTTAAAAAAAAGTCTATACTTACCCCTCTCCTGGCATTGTCAGGGTCAATGCACACGATGTGCATTACGTGCGACTTTTCTGCGCGTATTTGCGTGCGGAAAAAGCGCAGCGTAATACAGTACCAGCATAGACAATGAGATTCAGGTAATAATTGACCCAAGGTGCGTATCTTTGAAACCGTGGCATGTCAATTTACCCCGCTATTCCGCTTGCGAATTCTATCGCTGTAGTTCTACAGAAATACACAGCAAAACCCGCAGCATGAAAACGCCGCGATTTATGCAGCAAAACGTAAAAACTGCACCAAAAAACGGACCTTCAGGTGCGTTTTTTCCGGCTAATTTTTTTGCTGTTTCCTGCAATTTAGCTGCGTATTTTCCACAGCAAAATATGCAATGTTTGCATGTGGCCTCATAGCGACAGCTCCTTGTTCCTCTGGCTGTTCTCCGTGCAGTCAGGCCTACAGGGATGACATTTCATCCCATGTGACTGCTGCGGACAATCACAGACTGTAGTAGTCACATGGGCTGCAGCGCCATCACAGGAGGCCGGGCTGCACGGAGACCAGAGGGATGCGTCTCTTTGGCAATGCCAGTGAAGATAAGTATTGCCTTTTTTACTTTTCTCTCCGCAGCGGAGATTCTGGACGAAAATCTGCACCACAATTTGGTGCGGTCTTTCGGACGGAATCTTCTGCGGGTACTAGGTCGGATACACTGTGTACTTTTATGCAGCGTATCCAACCTGTGTGAACATACCCTTACTGTGTCACTTTCTGCACAAGTGAGAGTGATGGTTGTTAAATTGGTGAGAATAGTCATTAGGGTACTTTCACACACAGCGTTTTTGGGGAAAACGTCACTTTTTTGTGGCAAAAAAACGTTGAGGCCAGATGTTAGCTGGAAGTCAATGGTGAAATATTGAATGCATTGCAAACATTGCGTTTTTTTAGGTCAATTTTTTCTCTTTTGTTTTGAGTTTTCTGGATCTGTGGCATTTTTTCAACAAGAGTTTGGTTTGGCGTTCTTTCATGCAATTGATGGTATTTTTCACCCATAGCCCTCCATAAGTTTTTTTTTTCCTCTTAAAAAAAATGCATGTGTCAATATGTTTTTTTTTGTGTGTCTTTTTTGAGAATATATCATGTGTTGCAAAGAGGATTCCTTGAATCACATGATTTTTAAAATCACATGACTTGCAATGTAAAAAACATGTAAAACGGAAAAAAAAAATAAGCGCCATAAAAAATGCATGTACCATTTCAAAAATAAAACTGGAGGGTTTATTTAGATGCATTTGTGTGAAGGAAGACTTAGGAAATTAAGTTCCTGTCAGCCGCCTTTAAGAGAATTCGTATTTCGCAGATTTTATTAGTATCGTTTCATTAATACCACAGACTAAATTTGCCTTCTTTTCATTCCCAGCAAAGAACGTAGGTTTACATAATTTGTGAATATTGCTTTAAAAACAATGTCATAGCGTTTAGCTTTCTGAATCCCTTAATTGCTACTTGTTCCATTTAAAATGAAACACATATTTATGGTACAAAATTAAGTAATGTGGTTACAGTTTTAAATGTCACATAAATGGCTTTGTAGGAGGTCTGGAAAAGCTAGTTGTAATGATATTATTTCAAAGAAACAATTCCGAGCTGTCATGGTGCCAGTCTCCGTTTGTGTTGGTGTCTGGTAAGGGAAAGGGGCTGGGAGGAGGTGGGAAACTGATGGAATGGACTGAAGCTGGGCATAGTTTCAGAAAACATAGGGTTGGGCAGTTTGAACAGCTCAGAATTTTTATTAGCTCAGAATTGTACATGTTTTTTTTTGCAATATTGAATGTGGTGGAAACAGACTGTTTTATCAGCCATGGCCTAACCCGATGCGCTAACAATGTCCGTAAACCTGATGTTCATTCCATAACAGCACTTCCACCAAATCAGTTGAACACAGATTGCACACATTACATAATGCTGCAAAATTTCCATCCGCCATTTGTTTGCGGAAATTCTGCTACGCATTACAGTAGCAGCAAAAAGGATGAGATTTGAACAAATCTAATTTACACACTGTGGAAAAAGTCGGCAGAAAACGTTTGAGGAAATTGACCTGCGTAAGTGCTGCAAACTTGCCGCATGGAACTCCGTAAGAAAATGCAGTAGCATTTACGCTACGTGTGCAGGGGGCCTTACTCTCTTTCTAATAATAGATAATAGCAAGCACCGCATCTAAGTGGTTTTAGAAAAAAGGAGCTCCCTCTCTCACCCCATTGTTACATCCGTAATGCAATTGTGGGATGTTGATGGTTTTTAAGGCAGCCAGGGGACTAACAAAGGCCCCTAGTGGATGCCTACTAGGCCATGCCAGAGGCATGGCCTAACAGATGCCTATCAGTTTTACACTAACAGGCACAATACACTGCAATACAGAAGTACTGCAGTGTAATATAAAAGCGATCAAATTATCGCATAGTGAAGACCTCTAGTGGGACTAAAGACTAAAGTTTATAATAAACTAGAAAAAGTACCCGGCGCTGCCCTGGTATAACGTGCCGGTCTGTCGGTTTGTGTGTTCATTTGATTTTTTCCAAGGGTGCCCTGGAGGCCAATTCATGCCCTTGTAATTTCTTGGTTTACGTTAAATCGCTAGTAGCCCTATATACCCTGGCAGTTACACACTGTTTATTTCAATTTTAACTTCCTAAATACCTAACCGCTAAACTGGTAGGAAATGGAGTCATAAGATTGTAACACAGCCTATTGATTAATAACATTGGCACTTTTATTACTAGTTGGCCATAAACTATGGTTGGATCATAATTGAAAATCATGCATGAAAGCCCACTCACTATCAGCTTGCTTTCTGGCCTGGATTCAGGCATTAGTCTCTGCGCTTCTGAGAGCCACCTGTCTGATCTGTTGCTGAGAAAGCCAGGGCTGAGTTTGCTGAGGAGTTTCAGCAGCTCGAGCAGCAGTGTGACGCATTTGATCAGCTTGCAGTTGGGCAAGAGGAGACCCTGCAGCTTGTAATGCAGCTTTCCTCCTGGCCGTCAGTAAGCTATGGGTAACCTCTCCCCTGCACCTTCCCATCTGGGATTATCCTGTGCACTACCTGTTACTGCCAGATAAATACATCTTTACTATAACACTACCTGTTACTGCCAGATAAATACATCTTTACTATAAAAGCGAATGTCTGTATTCACTTTTATAGTCTTGGATCATGACCATGTGATAATGGCTAATTACAGCGAACAACAGCAATGTCGGAACCTTTACGAAAAACCTTCATGAACACCTGATGTACCTATGTGCCAAATTTGGGGTCAAATGATTCAGACGTTTGGATGGCTATAGAGGACAGACAAACCGACATTGACTCTTATAATATAGATTAGCAGAGTTACCCAGCTTCACACTGGTCTATTTGTTTGTTGTTTGTGTGTGTGTGTAGTTAAAAACTTAATTTCCTACTGATATGAAGCCGAGATATCCAATAAACTCCAAGTGCAGGGTTCCTTTTTGGAGGCTTGACTGGTCTGAAAGAAGTTAAATTTATGTAAATGCTGAAATCCACGGGCTTGGTATTGTTGAGAGATTTCAGCAGCTCAGGCAGCAGCCATGCACTTTGCCACAGCATACCTTCCAACTTTTGAATTTGGAAAAAAGGGACATTTTAAGCCACACCCCTAACCACGCCCAATATCCCGCATAAACACATCAAATCACGGCCAGGTCCTTCTGCAAATAACAAGCGCACATTCTCACTGCGGATCTCTAGACTGTCTGGATTTCACAGCTATTATGGATCAGGTTATATCGTCTTTGTGTTACTTTTCCTATCTTGGGTATAACATTTACTCATTACGGCAGCAGCTGCAGGACAAACCAAAAGGCTGAGAACAATGAAAGTCAAGAGGGAGTTCTGTAACTCTGCTACCGGTCAATGGAAAAATCATCCATCCACCAGAGCCCCCCTGTAGATTGTTCCACACACGGCCCCCCTGTAGATAGCTCCACACACAGCCCCCCTGTAGATAGCTCCACACACAGCCCCCATGTAGATAGCTCCACACACAGCCCCTCTGTAGATAGCTCCACACACAGCCCCCTGTAGATAGCACCAGATACAGCCCCCCTGTAGATAGCTCCAGAAACAGACCCCGTGTACATAGCGCCACACACAGCCCCCCTGTGCATAGCGCCACACACAGCCCCCCTGTGCATAGCGCCACACACAGCCCCCCTGTGCATAGCGCCACACACAGCCCCCCTGTAGATTGCGCCACACACAGTCCCCCTGTAGGAGCCACATTGCCACCAGAGCGGAGAGCAGTAGAGGTAGCCTACTGCTGCCACTGTCCGCTCTGCTTTGACGTCACTCACTGTCAGAAGAAGGCAGGAGTCTTGCAGCGGCGTTCTCACTGGTGTCGATGCCGGCCCGGGAGTGGACCAGTCCAGTGAGAACACCTCCGCAAGACTCCTGCCTTCTGATCGCTGCTGCAGTCAGCAGCAATCAGCTGTTTTGATGCAGTGCTCAGCGGGGCATTTTGCAGACCGCTCGGGACGGCGAGACAGCGGTGAAAAACCGAGACTGTCCCGGCGGACCCGGGACGGTTGGGAGGTATGCCACAGTAGTCTTTCGTGTAAGTGCAGGGTACCTTTTTGGAGGCATGACAGATATGAAAGGGTTTCAATGTATGAGAATGCTCAAATCCAGTATAGGTACTGTTTGTTTACGTCGAGTAAAGAAAAATGGCTTGGTTGTTATGGAAACCTGGTCTAAAACTGAGTGTATGTGAGTGAGGCTAAGAATGAGGGACCTGCGAGCTCTTCTATTGGCTAATATGGGTCATGTGATATGGAGGAAGTTCCTTGATGTGGAAGCCAGTGGTGTCATATTTGCTTTTGTGAATATGTAGAGAACGGTAGGTCTAGAGGTCTGAACCTTCAGAAGCGCGTGATTTACTTATGTGCCAAATTTGGTGCAGATTGGTCCAGTCGTTTGGCCGTGCATAAACAACAGACCACAAAAATAAATTGATAATTGATAGATAGATAGATAGATAGATTAAAAAAAATCCCAGGTGAAAGAAAATGAAAAACCCACTTTTTCCCCTTACAAAATGCTTTTTTTAAACAAAGTAAAAAAGTTACACATATTTGGTATTGCCGTGTCCGTAATGACCCCAACAAAAAAAGGATTACATTATTGCTGTTTACTGTCCATCATGCCTTTAAAAAAAATACTGTCATGTGCATGGGGCCTTAGAGTATCGCGACACAAAAAAAAAATTTTTGAAAAAAAAGTGTTTTTACTGTGTAAAAGTAGTAAAACACAAAATTTTTTTTTAAATTTGGTATCACCACAATCGTAACGACCCACTCAATAAAGTTATGTTATTTATACTACATCGTAAACAACGTAAATATAAGCCGCAAAAAAGTGTGGCAAAATTTCTGGGTTTTCTTTTCCATTTCCCCCACAAAAAAGTTAATAAAGATCGATCAATAAATTATTTGCACCCCAAAATGGTGCTATTAAAAAATACAACTTGTTCCTCAAAGAACAAGTCCTTATACAGCTATGTCGACGGAAAAATAAAAAAGTTATAGCTTTTTGAATGCGACGATGGAAAAACGTAAAAAATTGCTTGGTCAGTAAGGCCTAAAATAGGCTGGTCACTAAGGGGTTAAACTCTAAATATTACATGGTGCCACCGATTATCCGATCCAAAGACCAAAAAAAAATAGTTTTTCCCAGCACTCATTAGGGATATCAAATATTTTCCACTCAATTTAATCATTATTTATTAAAAGTCCATAAATATACTGGCAAGTGCACCCATATATTTGAATCTTAGTAAACAATTAAAACCACTGGGGTCTTTCAAATTTCGCCTGTCCACGGTATATAAAGCTACAAACGTGCAATTGTTCCCAAGTCAAGGTTTTTTCTGAGCATATGTAATGTACATCCCACTAAACATTCCCATTCAAGCAAAGATATCAGGCATTTACATTTAGTAATTGTCCCAAGTGCAAGCTATATGAGCCTCTTGAATATAGTATTCATGTGTAGGTCAGGTACAACATAGATGTATCTGCTATTTAAGCTGTTGTATTCCACAGTTTTCTACAACAAGCAATAGGAAAATGGAGTAATTGCATTTTAAGCCGTTCTATCCAATGGTTATTGGCACAGTAGGTTGAGCGGAAAGAATAATAATATAATAATATTCCACCAAACATCAAGTGATACCAATTTGTTCCACCAAACATCAAGTGACACCAGTTTGTCCAGACACATAATACAGTCCTGGCCAAAAGTTTTGAGACTCACACAAATTTTTGTTATCACAATATTTGCTGCTTCAGTTTTTATAGTGCCAATTTGCATCAACTCCAGATTGTTAAGAGTGAACAGATGAATTGCAATTAATTGCAAAGTCATTCCTTGCCATGAAAATTAATTTATTAATTTAAAAAAATTCCACTGCATTTCAGCCCTGCCACAAAATGATTTGCTAGCATAATTTCAGTGATCTGCTCAGGAGAAAATGTTAACGAGGACAAGGCAGCTAATATCTCTCTGTCATGCTGATTGAATTATAAAAGCAGACTGGTTGCTTTAAAAGGGGGATGATGCTTGAAAACATTGTCTTCTTCTGTTAACCATGGTTACCTCCAATGAAACACGTGCAGTCATCATTGCTTTGCATTAAAAAGGGCTTTACAGACAAGGACATTGCTGATTGTAAGATTGCCCCTAAATCAAACGTTTATCAGATCATCAAGAACTTCAAGGAAAGAGGTTCAATTGCTGTGAAAAATGTTTCAGGGCACCAAAGAAAGTCCAGCAAGTGCCACGACGTCTCCTAAAGACGATTCAGCTACAGAATCAGTTCAACACCAGTTCAGAGCTTGCTGAGGAATGGCAGCAGGCAGATGTCAGCGCATCTGCACGCACAGTGAGGCGAAGAGTTTTGGAGGCTAGCTTGGTGTCAAGAGGAGAAGCAAAGAAGCCACTTCTCTCCAAGAAAAATAGGATAGACTAACATTCTGCAGGAAGTACAGGGATTGGACTGCAGAGGACTGGTGTAAAGTTATTCTCTCTGATTAACGCTTCTTCAGACTGTTTGGGACATCTGGAATAATAATCGTCCAGAGAAGAAAAGGTGAGCGCTACAATGAGTCCTGTATCATGCTAACAGTAAGGTATCCTGAGACGATTCATGTTTGGGGTTGTTTTTCATCCAAGAGAGTGGGCTCACTCACAATTTTGCCTAAGAACACTTCCATGAATAAGGAATGAAATCTAAACATCCTCCAAGAGCAGCTTCTCCCAACGATCCAGGAACAATTTGGTGATGAACAATGCTTTTTTCAGCATAATGGGATCACCATGTCACAAGGTAAAAGTGATAACTAAGTGGCTCGGTGAACTAAACATTGACATTTTGGGTCCATGGCCAGGAAACTCCCCAGATCTCAATCCCAATGAGGACCTGTTGTCAATCCTCAAAAAGCGGGTGGGCAAACAAAAACACAGAAATTGTGATAAACTCCAAGCACTGATTAGGCAATAATGGGTTGCCATCAGTCAGGATTTGGCCCAGAAGCTGATATCCAGCATGCCAGGGCGAATTGCAGAAGTCTTGAAAAATAAAGGTCAACACTGTAAATATTAAGTCTTTGCATAAACTTGATGTATTTGTCAATAGTCTGAAAACGTATGAAATGCTTATAATTTTACTTCAGTATACCATAGACACATCTGACTAAAAGATCTAAAACACTGAAGCAGCAAACTTTGTGAAAACCAAAATTTGTGTCCGTCTCAAAACTTTTGGCCAAGACTGTATGTATCTATTACTTTTTTCCAAAAAGGTATCCGGTATTTTACCTCAATAGAGAATAGAGAACCTGTGATGATGCCAATCATGCCCTATGCTATTGACTAATTTGTTTCATCCCGTTCGGAACCTCCTCAGAGCCATCATCTAATGAAGGTGGTCATTGACTGACCTTTATATTCTTAAAGAGGCTCTGTCACCAGATTTTGCAACCCCTATCTGCTATTGCAGCAGATAGGCGCTGCAATGTAGATTACAGTAACGTTTTTATTTTTAAAAAACGAGCATTTTTGGCCAAGTTATGACCATTTTTGTATTTATGCAAATGAGGCTTGCAAAAGTCCAAGTGGGCGTGTATTATGTGCGTACATCGGGGCGTTTTTACTACTTTTACTAGCTGGGCGTTCTGACGAGAAGTATCATCCACTTCTCTTCAGAACGCCCAGCTTCTGGCAGTGCAGACACAGCCGTGTTCTTGAGAGATCACGCTGTGACGTCACTCACAGGTCCTGCATCGTGTCGGACGAGCGAGGACACATCGGCACCAGAGGCTACAGTTGATTCTGCAGCAGCATCGGCGTTTGCAGGTAAGTCGATGTAGCTACTTACCTGCAAACGCTGATGCTGCTGCAGAATCAACTGTAGCCTCTGGTGCCGATGTGGCCGACACGATGCAGGACCTGGGGCAGGAAGTGAGTGACGTCACAGCGTGATCTCTCGAGAACACGCTGTGTCTGCACTGCCAGAAGCTGGGCGTTCTGAAGAGAAGTGGATGATACTTCTCGTCAGAACGCCCAGCTAGTAAAAGAAGTAAAAACGCCCCGATGTACGCACATAATACACGCCCACTTGGACTTTTACTTTAAACACGCCCACTTGGACTTTTGCAAGCCTCATTTGCATAAATACAAATGGTCATAACTTGGCCAAAAATGCTCGTTTTTAAAAAATAAAAACGTTACTGTAATCTACATTGCAGCGCCTATCTGCTGCAATAGCAGATAGGGGTTGCAAAATCTGGTGACAGAGCCTCTTTAAGCATGACCGCCTCCATCAATTCGTTCGTTTATTTTTCTATTTTTATTCCAAGCATTGCAGGAAATAGTATGTAATTTCGGAATCGTCTTTTTTTAATCATGCATTACCCACAATACTTGTAATATATTCAATTTATTATCAGAAATATAGTATTTAAACCTATCATTAATAGGTTGGTAAATGTCACCCGAAAACCAATAAAAATTAAAGAAATTAATGAAAAATAGAATTAAAAATAAATCTGATAAACAAATAAAAGTGATAGGGGGGTATTTAACTTAAGCATAAGAGATGGCTTGAGACAGCAGGGAGTCGGTTAGTGATGCTAATATGTAGCCACCCCAACCGGGTCATCATCCGCCAGGACCAGATAAAACAAAATAAAAATAACCAAATAAATGGATAGAAGGGCAAAACGAAGTTAAACATTTTATCATAAAGGATAACTAGAGATGGCAGGGGGTTGGTTGGTTACAGTGCCATCCCAACTGGATCCACATCGGCCAAGGCCTGAAAAATCCCCCATGAGGTATCAAATTTAAGACTTCTGACTTCTTCTGACACTGACCACCGCAAATCCTCTGGTGCCGAAGGTAGCCAAAACAGCTAATTGGTGCCGGGTCCGGGTGTCGGACCGCCACGTTCATATACTGATGAACCGCCCTATGCCTGGACAGCCTATTTTAAGTACTGTAAACTACCATACTTGATAGGCAGTTTAAAAATGTTTTTATCATATAATCTTTGCAGTTATTGGCTTCTGTAAATGTATCTGATTTCAATACATTTCTACAGGATGTATAGGATCCACATTTGTACGTTACTTTTGGGCGACTTTTCAACCAGAACGCATTTTCCTTAGTTCGCCTTCTAAATTCTGAGCTAACTAATAGCTATTTTACAATTGCTGCTCTTTTTTTGGACCATATTATTCAGTGAGGAATCTGCACAGAGAATTCGCAACAAATCCACCACGTCTGAACATGGCCTTAGGTCAGGATGGGTTTTCAGCCTCTAAATGTAAACAAGAATGTTCTCATTCACTGACAGCAAATAAAGATATTGAAAATGGTCAGAAACTAAAATGCAAGTATATTTATTTTTTATAACTTCATTTTTTAGTAATGAAGCTATATCTACATAAAAGCAAGAAAGAATAGTAGGAATTCATCTTTTGGACAGTTATTTTGTTTTATACAAATATTATCTATGATTTGGACCATTTTGACTTTGCATTCACATTTCCACATGAAATGTACACTAACTGTGTAAGTATCGTCGAGCCTTGAATAAGTCTCACTAGACAAAGTGAAGAGTTGGCTCAAAGAAATGGTTTATTCCAACATTGCAAAACACATGTGCAGAAATGTCTTACAAAGCATCTAGCAGCAATACCCATTCTGAGGAGACAAAGTGTAGTTTCTAATTATAATGATAATTTGCCAGTGGGAATGAAGAAGTCCAATGATAAAAATCATTGATCTTCATTGAACGTGCCACTGTAAATTTAACGACGGCATAATCGTTTCCTCCCCATGTGCTGTGGGGATTGTATTGACTTAAATCCATTAGCCACGAATTTTCATAAAACCTATTGTTCAGCAGTGGTTTAAAAAGTCAGATTGTAAACCCACCCCCCCCCCCCTATATCTATTTCCTGTAAAGTTGGGTGACAATCCATATGCCCATACAGCAATCCACATCATGTTTCAGTTATTCTACTAGACACCTGAATTGCAAATCTGTCTAGCTCGTGTTCCAAATTATTATGCACATTGGATTTAAGTGTCATAAACATTTAATTATTAGTTTTTCAATTAAACTCATGGATGGTATTGTGTCTTAGGGCTCTTTGGATCATTGTAACCAATCTCAGCCACCTGTGATAATTAGTTTGCCAGGTGTGCCCAATCAAAGGAAAACTACTTAAGAAGGACGTTCCACGTTATTAAGCAGGCCACAGGTTTCAAGCAATATGGGAAAGAAAAAGGCTCTCTCTGCTGCCGAAAAGCGTGAAATAGTGCAATACCTTGGACAAGGTATGAAAACATTGGATATTTCAAGAAAACTTAGGTGCGATCATCGTACTGTGAAAAGATTTATGGCTGATTCAGAGCACAGACGGGTTCGTTCAGATAAAGGCATAATGAGGAAGGTTTCTGCCAGACAAATTAATAGGATTAGGAGAGCAGCTGCTAAAATGCCATTGCAAAGCAGCAAACAGGTATTTGAAGCCGCTGGTGCCTCTGGAGTCCCGCGAACCTCAAGGTGTAGGATCCTCCAGTGGTTTGCAAGTGTGCATAAAGCTATTATTCGGCCACCCCTAAACAATGCTCACAAGCAGAAACGGTTGCAGTGGGCTCAGAAATATATGAAGACTAATTTTCAAACCGTGTTGTCTACTGATGAGTGCCGTGCAACCCTGGGTGGTCCAGATGGATGGAGTAGTGGATGGTTGGTGAATGGCCACCATGTCCCAACAAGGCTGCGACGTCAGCAAGGAGGTGGCGGAGTCATGTTTTGGGCTGGAATCATGGGGAGAGAGCTGGTAAGCCCCTTTAGGGTCCCTGACGGTGTGAAAATGACCTCTGCAAAGTACATAGAGTTTATGACTGACCTCTTTCTTCCGTGGTACAAAAAGAAGAACCGTGCCTTCCGTAGCAAAATTATCTTCATGCATGACAATGCACCATCTCATGCTGCAAAGAATATCTCGGTGTCATTGGCTGCTATGGGCATAAAAGGAGAGAAACTCATGGTGTGGCCCACATGTTCCCCTGACCTCAACCCTATTGAGAACCTTTGGAGCATCCCCAAGCAAAATATCTATGAGGGTGGGAGGTAGTTCACATCAAAACAGAAGCTCTGGGAGGCTATTCTGACATCCTGCAAAGATATTCAAGCAGAAACTGTCCAAATACTCACAAACTCAATGAATGCAAGAATTGTGAAGGTGATATCAAAGAAGGGGTCCTATGTTAACATGTAACTTGGCCTGTTAATTTTTTTTGATTGAAAGAGCTTTTGATTTCTGTAAATATGACCTCCTGATTCTGCAAATTCAACAAATTACCATTTTAGTTCTCTTTACAACCTTTAAAATGTTTTGATCTCTGTTGTGCATAATAATTTGAAACCGTGCATTTTGAGTTTTTTTAGTTCTAAAAAAAATTCTGTTATTAGGAGATTTGTTCAATAAAATTTGCATTATACTCCAACGGTTGATGGCTTGAAGATTATACTGACTGTCATTTGCATCGACTATTTAGGAAAATCAGCGAAAAATAACATTTGCATAATAATTTGGAACGTGGTGTATAGGTAAGGGCATTGTAATAATACTTCCTGTATCTAAATTTAATTACCCCAGCGCTGTGGTCGCAAGGCCCACTAAGGTGGCCGTGTGATCTGCAAGTGCTCCTGGCTTCTTCTTGGAGAATGCTGCTAGCCCTTCCCCTCTACTTTGAGTGACGGTTCCGGCGGTCTTTTGATTAGATGCTAGAGCTGTCACTCAGAGCACAGAGTGGCACTTGCGACTGAGGCGCCAGGGGAATTAAATGTTGATTTATCGGTCGTGCGACTTGCACGACTGAGACAACAGGTAATTGTTACAGTGCCCTCCCCTATATAGCGCTGTCAGCAGTTTTAACTGGTCCCCGACCGCTGACTGTATTTCTACGGCCAGCGGTCAGGGTCCTTAAAACCCGAGCCATAGACTTTTTACGGCTCAGGTTTTAACTTGCTGCCTGCGCGATCGGGCAGCTGAATGTCTGGTCTCCGACTTTCGCTGCTTCTGTCTTCTCCGATGTCTTTTTACACAGCGCTCAATGAACGCTGTGTATAGGAATAGAGACAGCAGCGGCGCTGTCTCTATTCCTCCCGGTGATCATGGATCGCCGCGTGCCGTTACTGACAGACTGCTGCTGGGTCTTACTAGACCCAGCACAGCCCAGTTAGTGACAATTGTCACTATGAGAGGGCTGATTTCCCCTATAACTGGGGCTGCTGTGCAGCTCCAGTTACAGTGGAAAGACATGGTGTAAAAGAAAGAAAAAAAAAATATAAAGTTACCCAAAGGTCTTTTTTGACCTTTGAGGGACAGACCATAGTAATAAAAAAATAGTAAAGTGCAAAAATTTTTTTTTAATGATAAATACACATAAAATACCCACAGCAAAAAAATCGTTCCCTCCCCCCCAATCATTGTTGTAACGCTAGCGCTGACCCAATTACCCTAATATAGACATGTAATATATTAAAATTTACGGTAGACAATGACAATCACAAATAAAAGGTCTATTTTAGGGTAAAACTATGTTATTACCAAAATAAAATAGCTGAAATGTAAAAAAGCTTATTTTTTTACTATTATTCTCAAACTTTATGAATAAAAATTCTAAAATAGCAAAAAAGGTGTGTATAAAAACGATACAAAAAGAAACCTGCATTGTCTACGGAAAAAACGTCGCAAAAATCACGTCGTTAGCCCAACAAATAAAAAAGTTATAGCCATTTAACTAACACGTGCTAAAAATGGCTAAACGGTGTCTGGTCCTGAAGGCGCAAAATAGCCCCGTCCCTAACTGGTTAAAGCTATATTCAAATTCCTATTATGGAGGAGTGCTTTAAGGAGCATTTAACATATTGAAAGACAATCTAAATATCCGTAAATACATGGCTTTCACACGTGCATCTTCTATCCTTCTTAGCCTGATTAATAGACCAGAGTCTTAAATATTTGCATTATTTAGTTTTTTTTTTGTTTTTTTTTGTAAGCTGTGAAAATATATCACATTTCTGACATTCAATGTCTTCAATATGTATATCTTATGGCTAACACAATGCGAGGCATTTCTCTCATGATGGAGATGTCATTTTAAGCTGGATTACATTCTGTTCTCTCTTGTCTCTTACCAGATCTATTAGCTCGTCCTAGACAAATCAGCCTTAGAAGGGAAGCAGCGTGAGCAGTTTTATCACAAAAGAGACAGAAGTCGGCATGTCACCCTGTTGACTGGCTCTTTATCACTATTACATGCTACACACATGAATTATTCAGCATATCACTTGGAGAGAGGTTTACACAGGCATCAGTAGTACACATACTTCACACATTGTGTTGCCAACTGCAGAGCATTATGATTACATTGTAGGGGTGCTGACCGTAAGTTTTACCAGTAATGGCCACAAAGGGTTAGGTCAGCCGCTATGGGCGATGTGTGTTCATCATTCATTTGCTGGAAACTCCTGGCTAAATCACATATTCAGCCTTTTTGACAATCGTACTTTTATAAAATGCACCAAAATGATAAAAGTGGTAACTCGAAGCCTCTGGGCCGCCAATAATACTGTAAATAAATGGGAAAGACAAGATAAATACTAAATGATTAGTGTTTGGTCAGCTTCGCTCACATTCACTTGAGATTTTGGTTAAACAAAAAGGCTGATTTAGGCCATTTTATGTCTCTGTACTTTCCTAACACGAACGAGCGTGACAGATGCCGACTGAAGACCGATATTTGAGGAAAAGTTGATCTGCCGAGTTAAATTTTTTTAAATTGTTGGGTGCATTACTGGACGTTCATGGCAAACGACAGATTTTCTTTTTATCAATAAAGCCCAGACCAGGCAATTATTATTATTGTTGTTATTATTATTATTATTATTATTATTATTGTCTCGCCAGCATATTCTGAAGGGCTGTAGAGAGATTATTAAAACTCAATGTCTTCATTGAGGATCCAGGTGGCGGGACTGAGCTCTTGGGCATAAGTGGTCATCGGCACTAAACACATCCGGTAGGAGTTCTGAGGATGGAATTAAAATAATACTAGTGGGCGCCATAATAAGAATGGAACCGTTATATCTAGACACAGGAGCATTTGAATTATTCTAATTTCAAAATTGTTATGTTTTGCCTAATCTAACAAAGAAATTTAATATTTGAAGATCGGACAAACCACTGTATGTCTATCAATCTGGCTGGTATCACAACAGATTGTGAGTAATCCATATCCAGTCATTAAATTACATGGTTGAAAATGTGGTAACGAGATGACACTTGATAATCCTTATTATGCTGTGTAAGGGTAAGTTCACACAGAGTTTTTTGACGCGGAAACCGCGCCAAAAAACGTCCGAAAATGCCTCCCATTGATTTCAAGTTTTTTTTCCCACGAGCGGGAAAAGTGGCTCGTGGTACAAAGAAGCGACATGCCCTATCTTCGGGCGTTTACGTCTCTGACCTCCCATTGACATCAATGGGAGGCAGGGAAAGAGTATTTCAAGTCGGCTAACTTCCTGAAGAATTGATAATGCAAAAATATTACTGTCGAAATCATGGTAAGCTAATTACCTAAGGCAGTTGAGGGCTATATTTGAAATGTATGTATTTTTTGCACTTGGACTTACCAACCTCTCAATGTCACCATAAATATATTAACCCCTTAAGGACACAGCCATTTTTTGATTTTTCGTTTTTCACTTCCCGCCTTCCAAGAGCCATAACGTCTTTATTTTTCCGTCAATAGAGTGGTGTGAGGGCTTATATTTTGCGGGAGGAGTTGTACTTTCTATTGGTAGCATTTAAAGTACCATATAATGTTCTGGGAAACTGAAAAAAAATTATTTGCGGGCTGAAATTGGAAAAAATTGCGATTCCTCCATTATTTTTTGGGTTCCGTTTTTATGTCCTTCACCATGTAGTAAAAACAACAACTTTATTCTGCGGCTCAATACGATTACGGTGATATCAAATTTATATAGATTTTTTTTTATATTTTACTACTTTTTGTTAAAAAAATAAATAGTTTTGTTTCACCACATTCTGAGAGCCATAACTTATTTTTTTTTCCGTGCATTGAGCTGTGAGGGCTTAATTTTTACGGGACGAGCTGTAGTTTTTATTGGTACCATTTGTTGGTACAGAAGACTTTTTGATCACTTTTTATAAAAAAAAATTTGGGAGCTAAGGTGACCAAAAACTGTGATTTTGACGGTTTACACTTTCTATTTTTTACGTTGTTTACCGTGCACATTAAATAACGCCCTATTGTAATAGTTCAGACTTTTACGGACGCAGCAATACCAATTTTGTTTACTTTTTTTTTATTTTCTCCATTACTTTAGAGGAAAAATGGGAAAAGGGGGGTTTTTGGAAGTTTTAATATTTTTATTTTTTATTCACTTCTATAAACTTTATTTCACTTCTTTTTACACATTTTATTAGCCCCCCTAGGGGACTTGAAGGAGCGATCGCTAGACACCCGCAGCATATTGAGCGCACTCAGCGCGTGAGCAGGCTCCATACTCTCCCCCCCCCCTGCACCAGGACGTACTTCTGCGTCCTGGTGCGTTAAAGGGGTTAATGGAGAATTTAGTAATGGGTAACGAATAGTGATCTCTGAATAAATTATACACAAATCTAATTCAACTTTCCTAAAAGTTTCGGTTCTTTTTTTAAATTGAATTTTATTTTAAACAATGTAACCTACAGTACAATATCTACATTATCTTCCTACCCGTCTCCCACAAACAAAACAGTAAAGTTTCAGATTTGAGTACATCCGCAACTTTTGAGATTTGTCCCGCACGAGTTGCTTAAAATGGCGGCTGCTATTTTACAGATCAGAAGAAGACAGAAAAGAAGGAAGACATGACCTCCGGCAGCGGCCCGACAGACTTCCCCATAATGCTTTGCTGGAACCTCTTCCACTAGCACAGCCAATCATGAGGGGTATAGGGTGTGAATCACTGATGACAGTGGATGACCGTCATTTGAGTCATCATAGCCACTACAAACTGCCCAACCAGTAAATGCTGGTGCTTTGTGTGGAGAGAGGACGTCAGACAGATAGTGAGAGATTATAGAACACAGAATATAGATAGATAGTGTTGTACTAATGTCAGTGAGTGCGTTTTACAGTAAGAAGAGATTTTAGAATAGATTTAATATAATTTGAGAGATAGGAGTCAGTCAGTGTGTTAGTTATGCAGACACAGGCAGCCATTGCTGTGAGTGAGTTCTGCTGCAGCTATACAATTCTTACATTAATTTTGTGAATCACGAATCTTCATTGCATCATTTAAAATCTTCAATAATATTAATCCTGGTGCTGATAGCGTTCCACTGCCTTCTGAAACAGACGTCACGGATGTGATGTCACTCATTGTTCAGCATATAGCTAATAGTGGCACCAAAAATTGGCGTATTTTTCTGCATCAAACATTTATACAGCGCCGTTATACATCAGTCTGTGTCTAAGTGAATTTTTTTTGTCAAATTAATAGATTTTAATTTAAATCCTGGCACTGATGTCATGATGGCATGCTACTGCTTGCTGATGTATAATGTCACTCATTGTTTTGCATATACTTAATTGCTAATAATATTGGCACTAAGATTTGGCGTATCATTCTGCGTCAAGCAGTTATACAGCACCAATATACATCAGTCTGTGTCCAAGTGACACAAAGCGTAATTGCTGCCAATTTTACGTCCAGATTTGCGGATGTAAAAAACCACAGCGTATTACAGTAGCAGCAAAGTGAATGAAATTTTAACAATTATAAAAAATTTTAATGGTTACATATTTGTTGTGGTTTTTCCCTGTTGAGTTCAATGGGGAAGTGAAATTCTGCAACAAATTAAAATTTTGCGATTTTTGCTATAAAAAAAGCTGTGAATTTGCAGCAAAAATTGCAAGTAAAAATTAAAAAAACCAAAATCAGTCTGTACTCACATCTCCTGACGTTCCAATAGGCGTCACTCCTCCCCTGTCTGGTATCAGTTATGCTAGCCTTGTGAAGTAACGTTTCATCTAATGTGACCGCCGCAACGGTCATATGGGAGAAAATGTCATTCCAGGAAGCTGGCAGTATAGACACCAGCTCTGGGAGGAGTAACACGTCGCTATGGTAGACAAAGGGGAGGTGAGTATGTTTGTTTGTTTTTTCTTTGTTTCCCCTCCCCCCCCTCATCTGGGGTTCACAGCAGCAAATCCATCTGAAACTTGTCACTAAATCAAACACAATTTGGTGCAGACTTTCGTCCACAATTCCCTGCAGCATCCTGGTCAAATTTGCTGCAGAGTTTTGATGTACCCAATAAGTACATGCTGCAGTTTTTGCTTTTTAATAGTAAGGAGGGCAGGAAAGCTATGCAGCGCAGGAAAGTGACAAGCTCACTATTAAGCCACACTACAGTGCCACATGGTTTCTACAGAGAGAGAGGGGGCTTATCCATCATCATTTTTGAAAGCCTTCTTTGATGGAAATTTGACATTATCCTTCTGAAGACGCAATGAAGCTTTTTGTCTGACACGGTTATGCTTTTTATAATGTATTTTATGCCAACACATTGCTTGCAGAAAGCAGAGTTGCATCAGATGTGTGGCTATGCATTGCTATTTTTTCATATAAAATGTCCTTTGCTTATCAATGCCTTTTGATAATTGTTACAATTGTGAGTCACTAGATGCCTGTTTCATAACTGCAGCACGCTGTCACGTACTGTATTCCTGGAATCGCCCCTCCGCGATGGGAGCCATAATGCCAGGAATATGGCACGTGATCGCTGAGGCCTCTGATTGGCCGCAGCGGTCACATGCTGGCCGCTTGTAAACAAACACTGGGAGGACCGCCGGAGCATCAATGCTGGATCGGTATATATATATATATATATATAATTTTAACATTTGGAGATGTTTTTAAAATGTTTTTACTAGTTGTATAGCCCCTTTAAATGTGTTTTCTCATCACATTAAGTGGTGAACTATCACTTGTCTCTGATATCACTATATAATTGTTGGAGTCTAACTGCTGGGTCCCCAACCAATTCCAAGAGTAAAGGGGCCCCAGTGTTAGATAAAGCACCATGAGTGCTGCATTGGAGCTGCAGCTTCGCTACATCCAAGTGCATGCTGCAGAGTTTGGAGCTGCGATATGAAAAATCTGAAAGGACCACTACCTTTACCTACTGTGGCCCTTTTCTTATAGGGATTAGTAGGGGTTCCAGGGCGCATTTCATATGCAGAATCATCCCTGTGAACCCTCCCCTTCGCAAAATCCTCCGTACGCCTCTGCAAGTATGTATATGCAGGAGGCTAAACTTCACAGAATCATAGTGTCATTGACTATTCGGGTTGTGTGAGAAATCCGTTTCAGACTGAAATGTGTTTTCCATTAGATATCCTGCATTATACATCCTGAGTACTGCCAAATTTTCTCCACTGTTGTATAGCACTGGTATTAAACACTGCAGATTTTCAGATGTTGCTGAATACTTCTTGTATATAAATCTGGTGTTTGCTATTAGTTGTAGTAGGAAAAGTCGATCAGGGTAAGTTAGAAAGAATAGTGACAACTGATCCTTACGGTTATATAGTGAAGTTTGATCAAGGCCTTAATCAGACGAGCATTTCCGTCTTTCATCCGGAATAAAACAACGTATTGCATGCATTTTAAGTCCGTGTCGCATCAGTATGCTTTCTGTGTGGCATTATTTTTCACGTCCGTGTTAATGCACTTCCTGTTTTTTTTTTTATCATCATTTCTTTAGCAAATGATGTGTGAAAAACGGACAGTACACGGATGTCGTCCATGTGCAGTCCGTTTTTTTTTCACGCACTCCTAGATGTCAATGGGCAATGTGGTCTGCAAAAACTGACCAAAATAGGACACACAGTGAGTTTCGCACAACGGACACACACTCTGTGAAAAAACACAGACGTGTGAATAGCCCCATTGGTTTGCATGGGTCAATGTGCTGTCCGTTATTTCAACGACAACACACGGACATAAAATATGGTGATCTGAATAAGGCCTAAGCATCCTGTTTCACTGTAAACAAGTGTAAAAAGTGTAAATTTTTCAGGGGTGTAAAAAAAATGCAAACTTATTAAAAGTAAAAAAAAAACCTTTACCCATTTTTCCCCAAGCACAATGTAAAAAGTAAAAAAGATAAACAAAATTGGTATTGCCGCGTCCGTAAAAGTCAGAACTATTACAATTACCATTATTTAACTCGCATGGTGAACGGAGTAAAAAAAATGCTTTTAAATTCCAGAATTGTTGTTTTTTGGTAACCTTAGCGCTAAAAAATTAAATAAAAAGTGATCAAAAAATCGTATTACATAGTTATAGTCCGTATGGTTGAAAAAATACACATGTCCATCAAGTTCAACCAAGGGATGGGTAAAGGGAAGCAAAAAATTTCTACACATAAGAGCTTATATTTTTTTGTTCTAGGAAATTATCTAAGGCCTCATGCAAACAAACATGCTTTTGCGGCCGCAATTCCCCCGAAAATCCATGGGAGAATTGCGGCCCCATTCATGTCTATGGGGCCATGCACACGACCGTAGTTTTTACGGTCTGTGCATGGCCCGGGAGCCCGCACCGCAGAAAGAATGGACATGTCTTATTACGGCCATGTTCTGCGGCTTAGGCTCATTGAAAATAATGGCCGCGGCCATGTTCATGGCCCGCAATTTGCAAGCGGCTCGCAACTGACAGTCCGCTGCCGGCCGACCCGAAAATCACGGCCGTGCACATGGCTACGGTCGTGTGCATGAGGCCTAAGCCTTTTTTAAAGCCATCTACTGTCCCTGCTGTGACCAGCTCCTGCGGTAGACTATTCCATAGATACACAGTTCTCACAGTAAAGAAGGCTTGTCGCCTCTGCAGGTTGAACCTTTTTTTCTCCAGACGGAGGGAGTGCCCCCTTGCTTTTTGAGGGGGTTTTACATGGAACAGGATTTCACCATTTTTTTGTATGTGCCATTAATATATTTATATAAGTTAATCATGTCCCCCCTTAGTCGTCTTTTTTCAAGGCTAAATAGGTTTAGTTCTTTTAATCTTTCCTCATAACTTAGATTATCCATGCCCCTTATTAGCTTCGTTGCTCTTCTTTGTATTTTTTCTTTGTATTTTTTCTAACTCCAGGGCATCCTTTCTATGAACTGGAGCCCAGAACTGAACTGCATATTCTAGATGAGGCCTCACTAATGCTTTATAAAGTGGTAATATTACATCCCTGTCCCGCGAGTCCATGCCTTTTTTAATACACGACAATATCTTGCTGGCCTTTGAAGCAGCTGATTGACATTGCATGCTGTTATTTAGTTTATGATTTACAAGTATACCCAGATCCTTCTCAACAAGTGACTCCCCCAGTGTAGCTCCTCCTAGGACATAGGATGCATGCAGGTTTGTTCGTACCCAGGTGCATAACTTTACATTTATCTACATTAAATCTCATTTGCCAAGTGGACGCCCAAATACTCAGTTTGTTTAAACGGTCCTTGAGCCAATTCTCAATCCAATTACAAACGATACTTTCTAAACCTATATTCCTTAATTTACCCATTAGACGTCTATGAGAGACAGTGTCAAATGCCTTTGCAAAGTCCAAAAACACTATATCCATAGTGGCCGCTCTGTACTTCTGCTCGCCTCTTCATAAAAACAAATCAGGTTAGTTTGACAGCTTCTGTTCTTAGTAAAACCATGCTGGCTTTCACTTATAATACTATTTATTATCACATAATTCTGTATATAGTCCCTCAATAGCCCCTCAAACATTTTCCCCACAATGGATGTTAAGCTCACTGGTCTATAAGTACCCGGGGAAGACCTAGAGCCCTTTTTGAAAATAGGCACCACATTTGCCCTGCGCCAGTCCCTTGGCACTATACCAGTCACTAGAGAATCTCTAAATATTATGAAGAGGGGGGCAGAAATAACTGAACTAAGCTCTTTAAGAACTCTAGGGTGTAACCCATCTGGTCCCGGGGGCCTTGTGTACATTTATTTTATTTAATTTAGCTTGGACCATAGCTACATTTATCCAATTCAGTATATCAACTGATATATTAACCGCACTGGCACCGGCTACATCAGGGACCTGTTCGGTCCTGAAACGCGTAGTGTGTGAAATAAAGAAAGTTACTGGAGAACATTGATAGTCTTCACTCAAACAAATTACCTGCCTGGCACCGTATCAATTATGACAAGTCATCCAGGTCCTACAGAAGCAAAGCATCCTAAGACCATCACCACTATGTTTGACTGCTGATATGATGTTCTCACGGTAGAATGCGTTGTTAGCTTTATGCCTGATGTAATGTGACCCATGTCTTCCAAAAAATTCCACCTTTTGACTCCACAGCCCACAGAACAAAAGTCTTTGGGGGTCATCTAGATGTTTCTTGGCAACTGCGAAACAAGTCTTTGTGTTCTTTTTGTTCAGCAGTGGCTTTTGCCTTGCATCCCTCCCATGAATTGCATTGTTGTCCACGGTCTCCCGTATTGTGGATATGTGTACATTGAGCTCAACTGAGGCAAGTGAGGCCTGCAGATCTTTAGATATTCATCTGAGTTCTTTTGTGACCTCCAGTGTCTTTCTTATTGTGGAATTGTGTACATTGACCTTACCTGAGGCAAGTGAAGCCTGCAGTTCTTTAGATGTTCGTCTGGGTTCTTTTGTGACCTCCTGGATGAGTCTTCAATGCGGTCTTAGAGTAATTTTAGTAGGCTGGCCACTCCTGGAAAGTTCACCGCTGTTCCAAGTTTTTTATGTGGATAATGGCTCTCATTGTGGTTTGCTGGAGTCCCTGATCCTTAGCAATGGTTTTGTAACCCTTTCCAGACTGGTAGATTTCAATGACTTTGTTTTGCATCTTTGTTTTGAATCTCTTTAGAATGTGGCATCATTTTCTTCTTTTTGAGACCTTCTAGACTGCTTCACATTGCCAGACAGGTTCTACTTAAAGTGTAACTAAACGTTCAACAAACTTCTGACATGTCATAGTAACATGTCAGAAGTTTTTCGATTGGTGTGAGCGCTCAGCCGCTTCGTTTCTGTACGGCTTTTTCTGGAAATCAATGTATCAGAGTACGCGCTCGATAGAAAGTTTATGAGCCTGTACTCCGATACATCGGCTTTACGGAAAAAGTGGTGGGGGTCTCAGTGCTCGGACCCTCACCAATCAAAACATCTGACAAGTCACTATGACATGTAAGAAGTTTGTTGAACGATTAGTTACCCTTTAAGTGTTTAGATTAAACAGGAACGGCAGTGGGGCGTGGCCGGATATCTGCCTGAGTAGACGTGCTTCACAGCGCTCCTGAGCGCCCTGACTCCTAATCCTGCTAATATCACCGCCATCCTTCTTGCAAAGTCGTTTTTCTGGACAGGACGAGTGCCTACATTCTGTCAGGTATACTTACCTGTGTGAAGTTTCGGGATCGGAGGTTACGCTCGTTCTACTGGCAGGGGGGCACCCCAAGGTTTAGACTTAGTTTATTGCAGGCCACTAAAAGAATGGGGGGGATGGCAGTGCCTAACCTCTATTTCTACTCACAGTTGGTGCTGGCACACTGGTGAATTGACATAGATTTAAGCAATGCAGCCACTGCGTTAGCAGGAGCACTTATGACTTCTTATGAGAGTCTTACCAACCTGTTATATAGGTTTAAATCCCTGTGTCATGCGCCGCTCCCGTTGCAAACTATAGCCAGTGCCTGGAAAAGGGCACACGTCTTACTGAAGGATGTAACAGGTCCATCTCACTCTCCCAGGATCCCATTGTGGAACAATCCATGGTTATCTCACCTAATGTCATTACCGGGAGTGGGGATGTGGGCTGGGGTGGGTATTCGATTCTTGGGTCAATTTTACTCTGCAGAGAGTGGCTTTGTGTCCTTTTCTGAGCTTGAGGAGAGGTTTGGGGTGCCGAGAAGATTTTTTTCCCATTATCTCCAATTACGCCATGCCTGCGTAGCCCAGTTTGGTTCAACTACACCTTCCTTGGGGTTTTCCAGAGTGGAGACTTGCTTGGCACCCCGGACTTTCCCAAGACTTTCACTCACACATATGCCTTGTTGTTGCCTTTTGCCGGGGCATTTGTGGGGTGGAAGAGGGATATTCCTGATTTGGCTGAAGAGGAGTGGAGGGAGGTGGAGCTTTCGTTCCTTGACTCCGTTGTCAGTGTAAGGGATTTCCTAATACAGTCGAGATTTATAAACCAGATATATTATATCCCGGTTAGACTTCGTATTGGGGCGTCCAGGTCGGATAGCTGTTTTAGGTGTCAATCTGCTGTTGGCACATACCTTCATTGTATATGGTTATGTACTAAGGTTTCACCGTTTTGGTCTGCAGTAGTGGAGTTCCTTCATGATAACTTTGACTTTCCTCGGCTCCTTGACCCTAGAGTGTGCCTTTTGGGCATAATGAATGAGGTTTGTACATGGCTATTATGATCAAATATTTCTCTGCTTTGTTTTGTGCTAGGAAGGTTCTGATTATGGCATGGAAGGCCACGACGTGTCCGTGTCTGGAGTATTGGGTCCAAAAAGTAAATAAAAACGTACCTATGTACCAAAAACTGTATCTCAACAGGCGCTGCCCTGACAAATTTGGGAAGATTTGGTCTAGATGGTTGGAGGCCTCGGACACTGCCGTCTAATGTCTGTTTGCCCTTCTGGATGGACTGGGAGCAATGCGGGATGATTGGAGAGCTTGGTTGAATGGTATGTGCATGTGTGTTCTTTTAGTTGTTCTTAGGCATTTACTGCGGCCACCTCTTTTGCTACTGATTAGCAGCAAAGTATATCCTGTATTATGATACTCCTTTATTTGTTCACTGCCTTCTCTGTACTTTGACTGTCTTGTAACCATGGTGCCTTGTTTTTCCAACCAGTTTACAGGTTGGTGCTTATGTTGTCTTTACTTGTACTTTTGTACTTTGAAAAATTAATAAAAAAAACCTTTTAAAAACAGGTTCGGCAGTAATCCTGCCTGTGTGTAGCTAGTAAAATGTAACCCAATTATCAATTCAATTTGGTTAACTGGTTGATTTAGTTGCTAAGGAGGAAGTTACTTTTTAACATAGCGCCAGGTAGAAGCATTTTTCCTACAATAAATGAAATCGCTCAAAAACAGCATTTTGTGTTTACTTGGGTTATAAGTGTCTAATATTAAAAGTGGGTATATGAAACAAAAAGAAAGCTAAGAAGGACGTTGTGCTTCCAGCACAACACTACCAGGTGAGCACCGTTCTTGTTCCAATCTCATATTTTATACACCCTAGGATGATACACCATGTGCGTCGTTTATCTTTTATCTTTCTCTACAGCTAATATTAAAAGTAGTTTGATGATCTTAAACTTTCAAGTGTGACAAATATTCAAAAACAGAAGAAATTGGGGCAGGAGCAAATACTTTTTACTTTTCCACAGCATTGTATGTGTATATACCTATATGCACCTACTCTATAACTATAGTCATGAATATATTTGAACATTCCAATGGATATATATATATATATAACCCACAGAATATAAATACGTATTAAAAAAAAAGAGAGAGAAGAAAATATAACACATTTTAAAAATCCCAAAAGACTCCCTATTAATTAACCTATGAAACCTATTAGGCTGGGTTCACACTGAGTTTTTTGCATGAGGAAAATCTGCCTCAAAATTCCGTTTGGAATTTTGAGGCAGATTTTCCTCTGTCTGTAGGCCGATTTTCGTGGCGTTTTTCGCCCGCGGCCATTGAGCGCTGCGGGCATAAAACACTTTGGAATACGCTTTCTCTGCCTCCCATTGATGTCAATGGGAGGTCAGAGGCGTAAACGCCCGAAGATAGGGCATGTCCCTTCTTTTTCACGCGAGCCGGTTTTTCTGCTCGCGGGAAAAAAACGTCTCCGCCTCCCATTGAAATCAATGTGAGGCATTTTCTGCCGTTTTTTGGCGCGTTTTGCGGCGCGGTTTCCGCGTCAAAAAACTCATAAAAAAACTCAGTGTGAACTCCCCCTTACGGGAACATTTAAAGGATTTCTTTAAGGATTGTTCATTTCAAACCTGACAGATCTCTCTTGGGTTTGGGAAAAAAAGTGTTTGGAAATACTATGTTTCAAAAAAGCGATTTTTAATATTGGAGCCATGTTTAGTCAATCTTGCTCATCATCATGAGGGGGGATTCACACGAACGTGACTTGCGTCCGTGCAGCCCGCATGGTTTTCACGCGGGTCGCACGGACCTATGCAAGTCTATGGGGCAGTGCAGACTGTCCGTGAGTTTTGCGCAGCGTTAGTCCGCTGCGTAAAACTCGCGACATGTTCTCTATTTCTGCGTTTTCCGCACATCACGCACCCATTGAAGTCAATGGGTGCGTGAAAATCACGCATGCCCCACGGAAGCACTTCCGTGGGACAAGCGTTATTCGCGCAACAGCAGTAAAAGAATGAATGTAAACAGAAAAGCACCACGTGCTTTTCTGTTTACAAACATCCAAACGGAGTGTCATATTAATGGCGGCTGCGCGAAAAGCACACAGCCGCGCATCCATATGAACAGGGCACACGGAACTGTCAAGTGCCTTTTGCGCGCGCAAAACGCAGCGTTTTTTGCGCGCGCAAAAAACGTCACGTTCGTCTGAACCAGCCCTTAGGATCATTCTGCAGATGTATTTTAATCCACAGTCACATTCTAGAAGATAGATCACAAATAATGACAAGCAGTTTAAAAAAGGCTTTATCTTATTTTCCTCGGGTGTAACCCTAGATTTAAAACTTTTTTTGCCATGTCGGATATTTAGACAACTCTGAGAATAAATTTTTTTGTCACAGGTTTTTATTTTTATTATTATTATTATTATTATTATTATTATTATTATTATTCATTTTCCTGCTAGGAGATGTGCGACTGGGACTTGTTTTGCCCCTTGTTTTTCTGCTAATAATAATAATAATAATAATAATAATAATAATAACTATTATTTATAAAGCGTCAAAATATTCAGCAGCACTTTACAATTCAGCGGGAAAATATACAGGGGGCCCTGCTTGCAAGAGCTTACAATCTATTAGGATAATGGGTGACAAAAAAATGAAAAAAGTGAGTGTTTTGTATTGTGGTCCAGCCATCTTTTATAAGTATATATGGTACACATAAAGCTGCATGAGCCAGTAACCTAGTCAGTGTTAGAAAACATCCGTCACTTTAAGGTTGTCATGACTACAAGCCAAGCTTCTGGGTGGCCCTGGTTTGAGATGCAGAGCCAATATCATTTCTCTGTCTGCAACCTATCAGGGCCAAGAGTCGAGCATTTATATTTGTTCAGTTTTCTCATTATTGCTTGTGATTCTCCTCTGTATGCATGTTTCTGATCAAGCTCCTGGTTACACCCTGAATTACCTTGACTATTTGGACTCTTTGAATTGGACCTCAGATTTGTCTTTGGATTTACCCTCTGGTAAATCTGCTCTCTGCTGGTTTTGACCTCTGCAACTCATGGTATTCTTCTGTTTTGCGTTTTGGACTTTTAGTATCTCCTGTTTTTGAACTCTGTTTCTTGATTACCCCTCTGGCTTGTCTGGTTATCCGTTCTGGTAATGCCTGCATGTGCACCTCCTGTCCAACACCTTATTCTGTCAAAGCAACCTGGGTTTTATGCAGCTAATTCCGACCTGCCTTGTGGCAGGCTCTGGTGAAGACCATAGAGTAGCCTTAGACTCTGCTGACCAGAGTGGTGACGGACTTGTGGTAGGTGATTTACCTGTTCGCTTGATCCAGACATTCTCCAGCTGCCTTTGGGGAATTGCTTGTACAGCAATTCCATAAAATTTCACTCTTGGGAATTGCTCAAGTAGTGATTCCTTGACAGTCAGTATCTGCGTGCACAGATATGAAGTGCAGGGGGTGTTAGGGATACTGTTGAATAAAAGGGTCAAGTTTTGATGATTAATGTAATAGGGGGCAAAGGAAAGGAACCAGATTAGGGAATGTGATAGGCCTATCTGAAATGGTGTTTTCAGGACACTCTTAAAACTGTGAATGTTTGGAGCGTTTGGTTCGGCATATGTCGGATGTTAATCTTTGATGGTTGGCAGAATGTAGAGCACAGGTAAGGTGGTAGACAGAGATGAGGGAGGCGATGTAAGATGGTGCAGCACTGTGGAGAGCTTTGTAGGTGAGAATTGTAAGTTTAAATTGTATTATAAAGTGAATGGGCAACCAGTGCAGTGACTGGCACAGGGTAGAAGCATTAGGGTATGTGCACAGACAAAATAAAAAACTTCTGAAAATACGGAGCTGTTTTCAAGGGAAAACCGCTCCTTATTTTCAGAAGGTTTTTAATCAGTCGCGTTTTTCGCGTCGTTTTTAACAGCCGTTTTTGGAGCTGTTTTTCTATAGAGTCTATGAAAAACGGGTGAAGTAGTGACATGCACTTCTTTTTCGCGGCCTTTTTTCTTGAAAAACAGCCACGTACAAAAAAACGCCCTGTCGGAACAGAACGCCGTTTTCCCATTGAAATCAATGGGCAGATGTTTGGAGGCGCTCTGCTTCCGATTTTTCGGCGTAAAAAGAAGTAGCATGTCACTTCTTGAGGCGTTTTTTGGAGCTGATTTTCCATTGAACACTATAAAAAAAAAACGCCTGAAAAGAAGCCTCAAAAGAAGCTCCAAATTAGGCTGGGTTCACACAGAGTTTTTTTACGTGGAAACTGCGCCGCAAAACTCGCTGAAAATGCCTCCCATTGATTTCAATGGGAGGCGGAGGCGGTTTTCTCCCGGGGGCGGTAAAATCGGCTCACTGGAGAAAGTAGGGACATGCCCTATCTTCGCGCGATTACGCCTCTGACCTCCCATTGACATCAATGGGAGGCAGAGAAAGCGTATTTTGCGGCGTTTTATGCCGCGAAAATCGGCGTGCAGGCAGAGGAAAATCTGCCTCAAACTTCCAAATGGAATTTTGAGGCAGAATTTCCTCTTGCAAAAAACTCAGTGTAAACTCAGCCTTAGGCCTTGTTCACACGAACGTATCCGTTTTGCGCGCCAAAAAAATGCTGCATTTTGCACGCCTAAAAGTTCTGTGTGGCATCAGTATGTGTTGCGTGCCTGCGTGATTTCCGCGCATATGGCAGCGTGAAGACACTCTGTTTTTATGTTTACAAACATAAAAGCAGGAGGTGCTTTTCTTGTTTCATTCATTTATTTTACTACTGTATCGCGAATCACGCGCGACACACGGAAGTGCTTCTGTATGCCATGCGGGATTTTCACGCACCCATTGACTTCAATGAGTGCGTGATGCGCGAAAAACTGCCAAGTATAGGACATGTCGTGAGTTTTACGCAGCACACATACGCTGCGTGAAAATCATAGACTGTCTGAACGGCCCCATTCACTAACATAGGTCCGTGCTACGTGCGTGATTTTCACGCGCGTAGCACGTACGTAATACACGTTCGTGTGAATAAGGCCTTAAAAGAAGCTTCATTTTCAGCTTCAAAAAACGCCTGAAAATCAGAGGTTGTTTTCTCTGAAATGTGCTCAGTATTTCAGACGTTTTTTAGTAAGCGTGTGAACATACCCTTAGAAAGGAATAAATCTTGAATAAAGGTGATTTTGTTGCACACAGACCGAGCGTTCCAGAGTGTACTATTTAAAGGAGACATGAGAAGACATGCAATGAGCCAAAGGGCTCTCATTTAAAATCTCAACAAATGATCTTGCCTCCTGTTCAGTGCATGTCCAAGCGAAAAAGATGTAATCTATAAAGCGTTTATAAACCGCAATATGGTTGAAAAATTTGATGGGTCTGGGCCATAAACAGGGACTCAGTACAACCCATAAACAGATTGTGCAGGGGTGGCACAAAGTCATTCTAAGGGTATGTTCACACGCAGTGTCCCAAAACGTCTGAAAATACGGAGCGGTTTTCAGGCGAAAACAGCTCTTGATTTTCAGACGTTTTTGTAGCAACCGCATTTTTCGCGGCGTATTTTACAGTCGTTATTGGAGCTGTTTTTCAATGCAGTCTATGAAAAACCGCTCCAAAAATGTCCCAAGAAGTGACATGCACTTCTTTTTCGCGGGTGTATTTTTACGTGTCGTCTTTTGACATCGATACGTAAAATAACACCTCGTGGGAACAGAACATCGTAAAACCCATTGAAAGCAATGGGCAGATGTTTGTAGGCGTAATGGGGCCTTTTTTTCATGCATAATTCGAGGCGTAAAATGCCCGAATTACATCTGAAAACAGTGCGTGTGAACATACTCTTAGTGTCATATTGTCATAGTGTTGCTGCAGTTACACATGGCAGAGATCTATAAAAAATTATAGAAGTGTAATTGTTTGCGCCTCTGTGATATAATACCAGTAAATTGATGTGACTTTTTCAGTTGTGCTACCGCTTATTATTTTAAAATCATATTTATTGGATCCCTATTCGGGCTTATTTAGACGAACGTGTAATACGTCCGTGCAACGTGCGTGATTTTCACGCGCGTCGCACGGACCTATGTTAGTCTATGGGGCCTTGCAGACTGTCCGTGAGATTCACGCAGCGTGTGTCCGCTGCGTAAAACTCACGACATGTCCTATATTTGTGCGTTTCTCGCGCACCACGCACCCATTGAAGTCAATGGGTGCGTGAAAATCACGCGCAGCACACGGAAACACTTCCGTGGGACGCGCGTGATTCGCGCAACAGCAGTAAAAAGTATGAATGAAAACAGAAAAGCACCACGTACTTTTCCGGTTACAAACATACAAACAGAGTGTCATAATGATGGCGGCTGCGCGAATATCACGCAGCCACGCATCATATGGTGATGACACACGGAGCTGTTAAGTACCTTTTGCTCGCGCAAAACGCACATGCTCGTGTAGATCCGGCCTTAGTCACATTGAGCAATGCAGAGGTTTTTCATCATCCATCAGCGTCGGATATAGCCAGCATGCAGGATAACCTTGCTAGAATATGGAATGGACGCAGCTTATTATTGTTAAAGGCCATGTAAACCCTTGAAAGACATTTGTTTTTAATAAAAAGGTCAATCAGTGTGATTGGTGCAACTTTCTAAATAGTTTTTATTTTAAAAAAAATTACTTTTTGAGATACAGCTGCTTTGTATCTTGTATACAGAGCAGCTGTATCATTCGCTATGACCTGAATCCGTCAGTCCCGCTGACCTGACGGGTTCAGTGTCAGCGGGTCCAGCGTCTGCAGGTCCTGCGTGTCAGATCCAGATGTAATCTATCACATCTAAGTTATGAACTTAGATGTAATAGATAACAGGTGGATCCTGCGTGTCTCTAATCTCGTGTCACTGAACCAGTCAGTCCCGTGGAATGATGGAACCAGTATTTAGCGAACGATACAGCTCCTCTGTGTAGAGAATACCTTTTTATAGTAAAAAAAAACCGATGCCTTTCAAAGGTTTACATAGCCTTCAAATTATTTTACTCCTCAAGGATATTGATTTATTACAAACTGATTGTGGGTTATTGTTGATATGGATAAGCACCTAATTACATTTTGCTGCTCTAGCAGTACATTTTGTTATTTTTCCCAATTGAATATATCTCAATATTTGAATGGATTAACCCCTTGCCACTGCAGCCATTTTTCGGTTTTTAATTTATTTATGTTTCTCCCCGTCTTCCAAAATCCATAACCTTTTTGTATTTCAGTTGACATAGCCATATGTAGGATTGCTTTTGGTGGACTGAGTGGTGTTTTTTAATGCCACCATTTAATGTATGTACCATATAATGAACTGGAGAACAAACAAAAAAAAAATTTCTGGGATAGAATAGGAAAAAAACAGCAAATTCTACATTTATTTTTAGTTTAGTTTGTACAGAGTTCACTGTGCGGTAAAAATTACTTCATTCTGCAGGTCCATACAATTATGGAGATACCAAATTGATATAATTTTTTTAATGATTATTCTGAGCGCGCCATAAATTGATTTTATTTTACTGTCAATGTACCGATGTGAGGGTGAGCTGGAGTTTTTATTGCTTAACCGTCTGAGGACCAGAAACCGTTTAGCCATTTTTAGCATGCGTTAAACGGCTTTAACTTTTTTAATTTTTTGGGCTAGCGACGTGGTTTTTGTGAAGCAGGTTTTTTTTCTTATAATTTTTTATACACATAATAGGTTTTTTAGAATTTTTAGACTTAAAGTTTAAAAAAATTGAAAAAAAAATGCTTTCTTAGCAAATTTTTTTTCTTATATAGTGTAACCCTAAATTAGACTTTTTATTTGTGATAGTCATTGTCTAACATAAATTTTTATATACTATAAAAAATGCTGCGAAAAACGCGAGTTGCTAAAAAAATGACTGAAAATCAGGAGCTGTTTTCCCTTGAATACAGCTCCGTATTTTCAGACGTTTATTAGTAAGCGTATGAACATACCGTAATTGAGCTCTTTAGAATGACACATTCTATCACAAATGTTTGTATAAGCGACTGTATGGTTAAGTGCTTGATTTTATACACCTGTGGTAACGGGACTGAATGAAACAACTAAATTCAATGATCTAAGGTGTGTCGCAATAGTTTTGTGCATATAGTGTAGTTGTTTACTTGTGTCGCTATGACGACACTCTACATTGCGTTCCGCCTACTACTAATTACGTGAACAACGAGTTACCTATCACTTTATGTAATTTGCTTAGCGTTGCTTTGTATGTACCCCGGGAGCGGGGTGGACCTAATTTATTTAATGGGCCAGGTGCGTTGCTATTCTTGCGTTAATGGTAACCTCATGTGCCACATGCACAACGATGTCCAGGATTTTGGTAGCGTCCCTCATGACTTGTCCCATCGTTGTCATACTAGGCACCTCCTAATCTGTCTTTTAGTAGGGAGATTCCCATATGAGTCTATACAGCATCGTTACAATCGATGCGTAGGGAAAAATATGGGGGACTTTTTTTGAGGTAACTTTATTCTAGGGGCAAACTCTGGGCGGGGTTGCACTTTTCAAGGTGGTTACTCTGTGTTAGGGGCCATTTTGGGGGCCATTACTAGATCCTCTGACAGGGCTAACTAGCGCCAGTGAACGCAACCCCTGCTTATGGATTCCTATTTTGGATCAGATAAACTTCCCCTGATGTTGAATGAACACAAGTGGTAAGACCGTTCTGTTATTGTACCGATATACTGCAGATAACCAGTTCATTTATATAATGCACTTAGTTTCAGTTTGACCTTCGTATGCTCTTAGTCACTTATGGCAATTGTGTAATGCATTTATACCCTTGACTAAATAGTAATTTTAAACTTGAAAAATAAAAGTTATGTGAAGAATATTATTGATTTTTAAAAATCGGGGACAAAAAATATCTTAATCCCCATACCTGTATGTGGGGGGGGGGGGTGCCGTCTAAATATCTAACATGGCAAAAAAAAAAGTTTAAATCTTGGGTTAATCAGGAGAAATTTAAGATGAAGGCTGTTTTAGGGTGTCACGCTAAGCGCATTAGCTGCGGATTTTCTGTAATGGATTTCCGCAGTGTATTGGAGTAGCAGAAAAAATCAGCTAAAAAATGTTCAGAAATTGACCTGCGGTGCATTTTTTTTTTTTTTAATCCGCAGCATGTCAATTTATGCTACATTTTTGTTGCGCTTTTACCCATTCAATGGGGAGGTAAAAGCTGCAAAAAAATAGCAAATGTTGCGATATGTTGGGGAGGAAAAGCTGTAATTCTGATGCAAAAATCGCAAATGTGAAAAACAAAAAAAATATATACTGACCCTCTAGCGTTGTCATAGCAACGTCTCCTTGTTCTCCTGCCTATTCTCTGTGCAGCCTGGCCTCCTGGGATGATTTTTCATCCCATGTGACTTATGCATCCAATCACAGGCTGTAACTTTCACATGGGTTGCATCGTCATCACAGGTGGCAAGGCTGCACGGTGACCAGAGGGAAGCGTCGGTGTGGTGACATCAGTGAGATAAGTATTGGCTTTTTCTCTTTTTTTTTTAGTTATGTTTTCTGCAGCGGGGATTCTGGCCTGACAATCTGCACTACAATTTCAGTGCAGTTTTTCGGCCGTAATTCTAGGTCGGACTACTTTTACGCATCATATCCGACCAGTGTGCACATACCCTTAAACTGCTCGTCATCATTTGTGATCCATCTGATTTTATATACATTGGTACAATAAAATTGGTGGACATACCCTATAAAACCATTTTCATTTTTTTGTTGTTGTTTATAAACTTTTTATGTTGCCATTTTACTGAAAAAAAACAACCTGTTACTTTAGCTAAATGCGAAAGGTTTACCCAAGCTAAATGTTAAAAGGATAAAAAATTCATGTGTCTGTACTTTTTATGGAAGGGTGAGGTCATTGCAGTTTAACTTTTCGTAAGGATACAGATTATATGAAAGTGCCACAGTTACTGACAAATCCATATATAACATTTTCCCATTAATGTAATAAGTAAAGATGTTACATTTTACAACATAACTTCGGAAGAGGCTTATTTCCTGTACGCAGATATCTGCCCGGTAATACAGTGAAAGATATGATAGAAACTTTCCCACCAACCTACATTTAATAATAGCACAGAACAATTCTCTATACTGAGCCAAAATAGGCTTGTCAAGGTGTGGAAAGTTTTATACAAAAAGTTCATAAATAATATTTCAGCTGTAGGTGAAGTTTTACATGTAGTAGTAAATCAGATTTTACAGCAGTTATTTTATGTGTCATGTATATGTAATTGCTGCATAATGTGGTCCCTTTAATTGTTCGCCCTACTGCATTTGGTTGAGCATAACTTTTTTTTATTTTTCCATGAATGTAGCCGTATGAGGTGTTGCTTTTTGCAGCACTAGTGGTAGATTTAGGCTGGGTTCACACGACTTATTTTCAGACGTAATGGAGGCGTTTTACGCCTCGAATTACGTCTGAAAAAACGGCTCCAATACGTCAGCAAACATCTGACCATTACTTTCAATGGGCTTTACTATGTACTGTGCTGACGACCTGTCATTTTACGCGTCGCTGTCAAAAGACGGCGCGTAAAATTAGAGCCTCGTCAAAAGAAGTGCAGGACACTTCTTGGGACGTAATTGGAGCTGTTTTTCATTGACTCCAATGAAGAACAGCTCCAAATTACGTCCTTAAAAGACGCCCCGCAAAACGCGAGTAGATGCAATTACGTCTGAAATTCAGGAGCTGTTTTCTCCTGAAAAAGTTTAAGGCTATGCTCAGTATTTTGCAGGAGGAATATCTGCCTCAAAATTCCGTTTGGAAGTTTGAGGCAGATTTTCCTCTCCCTGCACGCCGATTTTCGCGCCGTTTTTTGCCCGCGGCCATTGAGCGCTGCGGGCATAAAACACAGCAAAATACGCTTTCTCTGCCTCCCATTGAAGTCAATGGGAGGTCAGAGGCGTAAACGCCCGAAGGTAGGGCATGTCGCTTCTTTTTCCCGCGAGGCAGTTTTTTTAAATCAATGGGAGGCATTTTAGGGCCGTTTTTGCGACGCTGTTTCCGCGTCAAAATACTCTGTGTGAACATAGCCTTACTTTCTGGGAAAATGTATATAGCACTTAACCCTACCCGACATTTGACTTGCACGGGGGAGTGTGGAGCAAGCTCAGGAGCTCAGTCCGCCAAATACGCAGCAAGCGTCACCTGACAACCCCTGCTCGAACGAACATAACTTTGATTCTGGCCGTATAACCACTTAGATGCCGCAATCAATTGCGACTGAAGCATCTACGCCATTAGACAGAGGGGGGGGGGGCACTCTGTCACCCCATCATACCCTAACAGAAGTATTGCAGTGTATTATGTAATCGTTCAAATGATCGCATTTTCAAGTCCAATAGGGGGACTAACATTTTTTTGAAGGAGACGTTCATAAAATGTTTAAGAATATATATAAAAAGAAAACTAGTTCAGCAATAAAACTAAACATAATTCGTATCGTGTTGTGCGTAACGATCCAAACGATTTAAATATAATGTTATTTATAATGCATAGTAAAATCCATAAAAAAAATATTTCAAATTCTAGAATTGCTGTACCCCCAATTTTTTTTAAATAAAAAGTGACCATAATGTGTATGTACCCCAAAATGTAGTAAAAACTGCAGTTTGCCTCGCAAAAAACAGGCCTTCTCTTAGCTCCATTGGTCTCAGAATATGGCAATTTTTTTTATGTTGTAAAATATACAAATAAAGACAATATGAATTTGGTATTGCCGTAATCTTATGATTTGCAGAATAATATCATGAACGCCGTAAACTATGGCAGCCCCTTAGAGTTTTTGTTTCCTGTTATCAACCAATCATCATGCATACGTTTTTTTCATTGATCTTCATCAAAATATATTTTCAGCGATTTTCATTACGGATTTCGCTACGATATTTTGCAAAATGAATAGGAAAATAGTTTCCTATCATTTTTACAAAAACAAATGTGTCAAAAAAGTAAAACGGAACTTTCACTGTGCAGGAAGAAGCTGCTGCTGCTGATTACAGGTAGATTTTCTTGCACTCATACTGCAAAACAGTATTGTCTTTTATATCCTGCCCAAACACCGCTCATGATAATCAGTAGAGAACTTAATGTCTTCACCAGGAAACGGTATCCGTATCAAGGTTACATGAACATGTCCATGTTTTTCATCACATTTGCATCACGCCAATCTGTTATTCCTGCAGAAGGAATGTCTCACATGAAGGTCAATGGGGTCATTATTGGACTGTTTACTAGGATGTTCGGGCATAACTAAAAAATACTAATTTATTTCCATTTGCTCACTGTTTGGTATTGTGGTTACAGTTTGCTTAACCTGTGAGCTACTACTTCTGACAAGTAGGTTTTACAGGAGCACTGGTCAGTAGCAGGGTTTTCTAGGGCAGACAGAAGTTCTGTTTATTATATGGACTCAGAGAAGCCCTGTTCCTGCTTAAGCTAGGTTTGGATCCACTAAACCACCAGCATGTTGTTATGCAGCTGGGGTTTAGAGTTCTAAACCTGCCCACGTCAAAACCGTCCGTTGATGCAATAATTAGCATTGCGCACATGAAACCAAGAACAGTGCACCTCGCTTCACTTCACATGTGCGGTGTACTAGCCTTAGCTTCATGTGCTCTATGCCCATGCGCCTGATGCCGCTCACAAACTGATCTCATTAACTTGTAAGTTATTTTCCTAACTATTGCCTAAGGCCCTATGCACACGACCATAGTTTTCATCCGTAATTATCGCTGAAATTGCAAACCCATTCATTTCTGCAGGCCACGGACGCATTTCCGTATATTTACGGATGCGAGTTTGGGCCGTAGAAATGATTTGCAAAATATAAAACGTCCTATTTTTGTCCGCAATTGCGGCACGGACTTGCCCATAGAAGTCTATTGGCGTTTCCGACCTTACGGACGGCTACGGAAGTGCCACCATATTTGCAGATCCATATTTGCGAACTGTAAAAACCCTTACGGTCATGTGTATGAAGCCTAAATGTCCAGTTTTGACATGGCCAGGTTGGGAACACTAAAAATGTTACTGCATGAATTATTACAGTATCTGGTCAGCCCATTTACTATACCTACTTCAGGTAATTAATAGAACTTTTATATTTTTTTTATATGTGATTTATTCAGGTTTTTCAATTACACGTTTCATGACTATGTTACAGATTGTATACTATGAATGTCATGTTCACATATATGATAGCTTAATGCACACTGTGTTAACATAGTGCTAAATGTATATCAGTAAGCTCCTATGCTCCCTCTAGTGGCTTCTGCAGGTAGCAGGAACTTAGAGCACATAGTACTCTATAAACACTTGTCAATTAGTCCGCTGTTTTTTTAATTTTATTTTTTAAATTATTATAGATCATTATTGTCATATAAAAAAAACTACCATAGTACAAAAAATACCTCCTATACTTCCTACACATTATAAATTATATCCCCAACCCTCCCGCCATCCGAAGAACATGGGTATGTAAAATGTGAAGAAAAATTAAAACCGTACATCCTCATTCTCCTTCTCTTATCTAATTTCATTTTTTCATTTATACATAGCTTCAGATCTTGGGACACCTAAAGTCTCTTTAGTTAACCTTCATAGAAAAAATAAGTGACATGTCTTCTTTTTTTATAACGATTCCAAAAAACGACTATCCCCTAATATAAGGTCAAAACGTAATTGTATTAATTTTACGTGTCATATCCTACTCTTTACACATGATCTTTACAATATGTAGTGCCCTAAAGTCACCTTTAGTGGGCCAGATTAAATTACTTGCAACAGATTCCGAAAGTGTCCCTCACTTTCTCTTATCAACATCTGTAAGTGGCAGTATTTATCCCATCTTGACAAAAACTGAAGTTGATCCGCCAGATAATATTCTCTGAAATCTGGGATTGATAGGATCCCCATCTTTCCATGAAGTATCAGATAATTGAATTTAATCCTGGCCTTCCTCCCCCTCCAAATTAACTCTAATAATACCTTCTATAATTTTTAACTACTTTTCCCCTATCCATATGGGACTGTTAGTGACCACATAGAGGTATTGGGGGAGGATTATCATTTTCGTCAAAGCAAACTTATCCTTCTGTACAAAGGACGTTTTAGCCATACTTTGATATTAACTTTTACGAATCAAGGGAAGTAGATTAAAATCAATTTACTTCAAATTATTGCTGGAAACATTGACTCCCAGGGGGTAAAGGGGTTCTCTTGTGTGATCCCACTTTTAAATAGCAGGACCCTAATCTTTTGGGCCGCAAAGAGACCGGCTACAAAGATTATCTCTCTTTCTGAAAGGTCTGGCACACCCATGCGTTAGGCAGCTAAATGATTTCAATGAGCACTGTGTAGTGCTTTATATTCCCTGCAATGGTGCTGCAGAGGAATTGATCCCTTGCAGTTTGGTGCCCCCACATATTACACCTGATCGCTTGGAGTCCAGGACACCCTGTGATTAGATTATTGTTGAGGGACCTTACTTACAAAAAACTTTCTGACCAAGTACCGTAACTTCTATTCGTGGTAACACCCATTTAATAGGCAGTATGCTTCTGATATACTGACTTTTTTCGAGTGAGAATTACCTTGCTATTGAGTCTCATAAAGTTCATACAAATGTCTTCATTAATTCAAACAGAACTAAAATTCTCTAATAAAGATCTAGATGCGATAGACAAACTAAATGCATCTATCAATTTAGTTCTAGATGTAATCCTAAATTCTATTGTAGATATTAAAGTCTATTTGTGGACTTTAGAGTCTATTTAAAGAAAATAACAATTTTATTACATCTGTACGTGTTTTATTAGTCATGAGGATGCTAGTATGTGGGAATAAGAATATCTATTAAGTCTTATATACTGAATGAAAAGATGGCTGTTAGTTACTTAAATAGCATTTTAGGGTGGGTGCAAATGCAATGCAAGACAGCTTTATTATAGTCTTTTATAGAGGAAACAGAGGTGGAGTGTAGTACTGTGTTCTAAGGATGTTTGAGAATAACTTGAGATTGATGACAAGAATATATTCAAATGTGTCTTTCTTAAAATATACTTTTGTACTCTCCATAACTGATGACGCCATAGTCATTCATGCTGGAAATTTTGAATACAACATAAGGTGCAAGGTTAGTTTAGGTTATTATAAGTAATAATAATTGGAAGAAAGGTTTAGGTAAAAATAAATAAAATTATGTTCAAACCTGTTGAGTTGGAACCTAGCATGAGAAAAGTGTAAATTATGTAGCTTTAAGGGTACCACAAGAAAATTACACAGGCACTGTTAAAGGGGTATTATAGCTTACAGCATTTATTTCACCTATCCATTGACCCCAGTGGTCGGACCTCCACCGATCTAGTATTTATCACCTATGCAGTGGATAGGTAAAAAATGCTGTAAGCTGGAATACCCCTTTAACTATTGGTCTTTAGTGAGCATAGTGCATTGCTTTACAATTCAGTAGCATAGATGCCATCTGTTTTATCATGTTTAGTTATTTTTTTCTGTTTAAGGCTGATAGTTATTAAATTTTTATAAATCAAGTTTGTTGCTATAGGTTACATCTTTTCTTATTCTTCAGCCTCCGGTTTACCAGTTTTACTTGAATCAGCTTAAATTGATGTAAACTCTTGAGCTGTTCTCGGCTTCTATACATCTACCAAGTAAAATAATTAGCAGCTAACGCAATAAATAACATTTTCACTCAAGTTAAACTGTAGTACCCCTTGAGTACACCTAAGATAGCTAAGAGTACTTGCACCGGACTAGATTTTTATATGTTTTATAATCCCTAGATATGGTGCAAGGAACATGTGAGCGGATTTGTAAGGCCATTGTGTGCTAAATACTTGACTTTTTAAAAATGTTTTAAAATGTATTTATGATTCTAGTGTATAAAGTAGCATATTCCTGTAATCTTTTAATCCTTTCCAGTCTCCTACTCTTCAAACTTTCCAATATATAAAAGATGGAAAATGAAATGGAAAGTGTAGTTTTAGCAGGCAAAAAGATCTGCGGGATACAGTGGCCCTTTTAAGATCTATCTTGCGCATTCTAGGTTCAGATTTGTTTTCTTAGCTAGATCAGTCACATATGTGTATGATTGACAGCTGACCCTGGAAAAATAGAGACAGAGTTTCCAAATACAGGAAACTGTCTACTCCCATCCTTCCTCTCTTCTTCACTCATCCATTTTTTGTTTCTTTATGCTGTGCATGTTATTGTCTTGTAGCCCCCCCTGCTGTTTCAGTCCTGCTCTGAATGTCACTGTACTGGGTCAATCGGATTGTGTTCTACTTGATAAAAGCAAGAAAAAAAAACTGCCTTCACTTCTAAGGTTACATTTTGTAAGTCATCCAATTTTCAGTTTTTTGTTTTTTTTTCCAGTTCAACTAATGACCCTTTACATTCGTTGCCAAAATTATTTCTATGCCCTTGGCCTGCTATCATATTTCCTTACCTAACCATTTGCAGTATTGTAATTTAGTAGATTAAGTAGATGCAGTAAGTCACCAACTTGTGCACACACACAAATAAATGCTCACATTGTCGAAAAAATGACATACAGTGAAGGAAATAAGTATTTGATCCCTTGCTGATTTTGTAAGTTTGCCCACTGTCAAAGACATGAACAGTCTAGAATTTTTAGGCTAGGTTAATTTTACCAGTGAGAGATAGATTATATATATTAAAAAAAAAAAAAGAAAATCACATTGTCAAAATTATATATATTTATTTGCATTGTGCACAGAGAAATAAGTATTTGATCCCTTTGGCAAACAAGACTTAATACTTGGTGGCAAAACCCTTGTTGGCAAGCACAGCAGTCAGACGTTTTTTTGTAGTTGATGATGAGGTTTGCACACATGTTAGATGTAATTTTGGCCCACTCCTCTTTGCAGATCATCTGTAAATCATTAAGATTTCGAGGCTGTCGCTTGGCAACTCGGATCTTCAGCTCCCTTCATAAGTTTTCGATGGGATTAAGGTCTGGAGGCTGGCTAGGCCACTCCATGACCTTAATGTGCTTCTTTTTGAGCCACTCCTTTGTTGCCTTGGCTGTATGTTTCGGGTCATTGTCGTGCTGGAAGACCCAGCCACGAGCCATTTTTAATGTCCTGGTGGAGGGAAGGAGGTTGTCACTCAGGATTTGACGGTACATGGCTCCATCCATTCTCCCATTGATGCGGTGAAGTAGTCCTGTGCCCTTAGCAGAGAAACACCCCCAAAACATAATGTTTCCACCTCCATGCTTGACAGTGGGGACGGTGTTCTTTGGGTCATAGGCAGCATTTCTCTTCCTCCAAACACGGCGAGTTGAGTTAATGCCAAAGAGCTCAATTTTAGTCTCATCTGACCACAGCACCTTCTCCCAATCACTCTCAGAATCATCCAGATGTTAATTTGCAAACTTCAGACGGGCCTGTACATGTGCCTTCTTGAGCAGGGGGACCTTGCGGGCACTGCAGGATTTTAATCCATTACGGCGTAATGTGTTACCAATGGTTTTCTTGGTGACTGTGGTCCCAGCTGCCTTGAGATCATTAACAAGTTCCCCCCGTGTAGTTTTCGGCTGAGCTCTCACCTTCCTCAGGATCAAGGATACCCCACGATGTGAGATTTTGCATGGAGCCCCAGATCGATGTAGATTGACAGTCATTTTGTATGTCTTCCATTTTCTTACTATTGCACCAACAGTTGTCTCCTTCTCACCCAGCGTCTTACTTATGGTTTTGTAGCCCATTCCAGCCTTGTGCAGGTCTATGATCTTGTCCCTGACATCCTTAGAAAGCTCTTTGGTCTTGCCCATGTTGTAGAGGTTAGAGTCAGACTGATTAATTGAGTCTGTGGACAGGAGTCTTTTATACAGGTGACCATGTAAGAGCTGTCTTTAATGCAGGCACCAAGTTGATTTGGAGCATGTAACTGGTCTGGAGGAGCTGAACTCTTAATGGTTGGTAGGGGATCAAATACTTATTTCTCTATGCACAATGCAAATAAATATATATAATTTTGACTGTGATTTTCTTTTTTTTTTTTTTTAATATAATCTATCTCTCACTGGTAAAATTAACCTAGCCTAAAAATTCTAGACTGTTCATGACTTTGACAATGGGCAAACTTACAAAATCAGCAAGGGATCAAATACTTATTTCCTTCACTGTATGTCTGATGGTTATGGATTTGTATACACTATAGCTGCGAAAATAAATAAGCTGCATCATTCACTCCAGTAAAAGAATATGAATTTATTCCCTAATACATGGATCTGTCAAATTTATTAGGAACAAAAACCTGTGGAGTCCCTTAGCTACCTATGTGCTTACATGTAGAACAAGTAGAGTAAAGCCGGCTAAAATATTGTTGGTGCCCTGAATAGTGTTGTTTCACTTATTCCGCTTTAGTGCCCTTATCACCTGGAACAAAAGTGGTGTAACCGATGTCAACGATAAAATATCCCAAACCACTTGATCTATCTCCGATTTCGTGCTTCCCATCTCACCTTTCATAAGACATTTAGAACCGTCTATCGACAAATTATATGACTAGTTTGCCAAAGGTGTCTACTATTAGGAGGGTGTTTCTAATAAAGTGGTAGCTTAACATATTTTACAACATTTCTTCTCAAAAACACAAAGGCTCTAGAACGTTAGTACTAAAACATTGCGATATGCGTGAATTAAAATGGAAATAGTTTTGTTTTTCTTCATACAATTCTCCACAACTTCTTTATTTACTTGAATGGAATATGCACTTACTGTGGCTGAAAGTATTATATAGCTACAGCACATTTGATTCAAGTTGACTACCTCCTCTATATGCTTTGGCACAAAAAAAACCTTCTCGCCCTTTGTGGTGAGTTCTGCTGCAGGCTCCTATTCGTACGATTGTTCTTTTTGTTCCTCCATCCATATATTCATTCATTCATTCATTCATTCATTCATTCAACCAACAACAGAGACATGAGTAATGGAAGAATGTAGATCTTGATAGAGAAACTAATGAGAGAAAAAAAAAACATGCCTGCTGTGCTAAGAAATTGAAAGGTGGTGATATCTTAAAATAGACAGATTTTCACTGAAAATAAGAAAATAATTATTTATCAAAATGTAACTGTTAACTGCCAATGTTCTTGGGGGCAAGTTTTAACAGCTTACTGTATTCACTTTATTTGGATGCCACGGCTCTTATTCTTTTTTTACACAGATTTTGCGCTAACTGGCTTTCGCATTATATTGCTTTGCATTTAAAAAGGACTTTTCTTTGGGGATCCATCTCTAGGGTATACGAACATGGTGCTCCATATACATGTTTTGATAATATACAATAGTTTCTACCCCTGAAAGCTTGTAACTTTGTATAACAGTAACACACACTGTTTTTTTCACATTAAATGCTTGATTTGTTATGAAGTGATCTTGAAGCCGTATGTTTTTCTCCCTACAGTTATATGATAATTAAAATATTGAAATACATGTAGATGGAGGCTGCCATAAGATCCCCCTTTAACAAACCTTTCCTAGATATACATTTTGACATGTATTTTGCTTTCATTACATGTTTATGGCTTAGTGACTTTTATGATGACAATATACATGTTCATATTTCATAGCTGGCTGCACATTTGAAGCCCATAGTGATATTGGCCCATGTGAGGTGACCCAGAGCGCACAGGATGACTTTGATTGGCAATTGGTGCATGACCCTCATGGAAACACTGACTTACCCCAAGGTAAGTGACTATTCTATATTCTTCCCTTATTTTTAAGATTCATATTAATATCCTCTTCATGATGGCTGTCCTTCACAAATTTTATATTTTTTTTCTTTTAAAACGGTTTGCTTTATTGTGTCTTTTGTAATGTTCATGGACAGCTTTTCTTCCATTCCACTATATTATCAGATTCATATGCTTTACCCATGTAGGTTCTTATTTTCTGGTCAACTCGTCCGGACACGCGTCAGGGAATCGAGCTCATCTCCTCTTTCAGCCACTAAGTGAAAATGATACACATTGCTTGCAGTTCAGTTACCTTCTGCATAGCAGAGATGCAAGAGGTCCTGGCTCATTACGAGTATATGTGCGAGTCAATGGTGGCCCTTTGGGCACAGCTGTTTGGGAAGTTTCGGGACCTCGTGGAAAGCAGTGGCAGCAGGCAGAACTTGCTGTTAGCACTTTTTGGCCCAGTGAATACCAGGTAATTAAAAGTTACTAGATATGTGTGCGCATCTTTATTTATATATAGATATATATATACAGTCCAGATACAAATGAACACAGCACTCCAACATACCCATATATCAGGCCATGTGCTCATCACCAGGGGATGAATCAATTCCACAATTTAGATAGAGAAAAACCATAGAACGCAGTAACGGCACCAGGACTTCAAAATAGATGAAAACAGGGTGGATTTATTCACCTCAAGACAGCAACGTTTCAGTTCAACAGGAACCTTAGCTTGAGAAAGGTTTCTGTTGAACTGAAACGTCGCTGTCTTGGGGTGAATAAATCCACCCTGTTTTCATCTATTTTGAAGTCCTGGTGCCGTTACTGCATTCTATGGTATATATATATATATATATATATATCATATGCATAGAATATATGTACCATAGAATGCGTATATAGAATATGCATAGAATATATATACCATAGAATGCATATATAGAATATGCATAGAATATATATACCATAGAATGCATATATAGAACATACATAGAATATATATACCATAGAATGCATATATAGAATATATATATATATATATATATTAAGAAAATAAATATCAAAAGTTTGGATTTTATTATATATACAGCACTGTGAAAAAGTTTTAGGCAGTTGTGGAAAAATTCTGCAGTAAGAATGCTTTCAAAAATAGAAGTGTTAATAATGTTTTTTTTTTATCAATTAACAATATACAAAGTAAATGAACAAAAGAGTAATCTAAATTAAATAATATTTGGTGTAACCTCCATTTGCCTTGAAAACAGCATAAATTCTTCTACGTACACTTGCACAAAGTCATGGATTTTTTATTAATTATAGTCAGGTGTATGATTAACCAATTATACCAGACTGGTGATAATAGTCATCATTTTCGTATGTACGTTGGAACACAGTCATTAAATGTAACAGAAACGGTTGTGTAGAAGGCTTAAAACTGAGGACCAGTCAAGCTCTGCTACAAAGGTGAGATGGTGGAAGACCGCGTCATGTCACAGGTCCACCATGGCAGGGCTGAGCATAGCAACAAGACACAAGGTAGTTATACCGCATCAGCAAGGTCTCTCCCAGGCAAAGATTTCAAAGCAGACTGGGGTTTCAAGATGTGCTGTTCAAGCTGTTTTGAAAAAGCACATAAAAATGGAAACTTTGAGGAACGTAGATGCAGTGGTCGGCCAAGAAAACATAGTCCGGCAGATCAAAGACACATCATGCTTCCCTTCGACATCCGAAGATGTCCAGCAGTGCCATCAGCTCAGAACTGAAGCAGATAATTAGACGCACACACGTCCTAAAAAATAAAAGTTCAATATGTGCACAAAGTTCATACATAATACTTAGACCTGTGTCTACATGCACATATCTTCATAAAGTCACAAGAATTTGAGAGACCAAAAATCAGTTTTTAAGCTGGAAATTTAAATGCAATCTGTTCTGCCTATATGAGGGCCACATAAAGTAGTGCCAGAAACCCTGATTCTAACGCTGTACTCACTTTTCAGCGTTCAGTAGATTTTGTAAAAATCCCATTTTATCCAATAGCTTGTAATCATGAGCAGTGGCTAGCCCCACCCACAGACCGCTGATTGACCGCTTTCTCTGCATAGGGAGATGGCTGCCAATCAGCAGTGGGTGGGCGGAACTAGCCGCAGCTACAACAGAGTGTACAACATAAAAATACAATTTAATCATTTTTACAAATGGCCATCTCTACGCAACTTACATAAATGATTTATAAGCAAATTTGTATGACAATACAACTTCCTCAAAAACAAAACTAAACTTACTCAAGCAAAATATACTCCGTAAAAAACACTAAGATGTGAGGCGTTCAAACATATCTTAAATTTGCGTTCAAAAATACCTTAAATTTCTACATCCACAGGTGCGTGCGTTAAAGAAACTACAAAACCACAGAAATGTGCCAACCAATTTTTGCATATTAAATTGGGGATTACATAGGTATATAATTTTCCATCCCCTTACACAAACTGTAAAGCTGTGTTCATACGTCACGATCAAAACGCTTTGTTTGCTGCAATTTTTGAACATTCGAGACAAAATCATGGCATTTTGCTGTGATTTTGCAAAAAACGCAAATTGATTGTGATGTGTGAACACAGCCTAGCCCTAATCAATAATCGCAAAACCCTGAACTTAATCTAAAGCGTTAACTAATACTGATGTTTTAGTGGAACTAGTTGGAAAATATAATTTATGGGTAAAAATGTATTTTCAGACTGACGGAAATCTTTTCCAATCCCAATGTAGCACATATTAAATTTGAGTGATAATCATAATTGCTATGACTTGTAAGTGTGTAACAGCTATGATTTGAGAATTGGTCAGTGGATTTTACGCAAAAAATCGGGTACGAACAGGGTAGAGACAGTGTAAAATGTGCAAACTTTATTGTTGTTTGTAACACAATGCAAGAAGAAAGAAAAAAGCCGCACTCGCCCAGTCTGATGTAGGAAATTCTTTAATGCTTGTAAAAAAGGTGTGGGGGGGGGGGGGGGGTGGGGAGACTAAGACCGTGTCAGGCAACACCCGTTTCGCGTACAACGCTTTCACAAGACCACTATTGTTGGTTGTTTGTGCGTGTAATGCGAGTGCTTTGTGCGACCAATTTAAGCAATTACTAAGGGATGGACCCCAATAGTTGGTGGGCGCAAGAGATTCAAAGTGTATGGAGTGCCTGCCGGCAAACAGAGCCCTTGTTTCCCAACTACCAAAATTAAAATAACAAGTTTTATTTGGTATAGACGACCATAAACAGACTACATAGAGATTTAAAATTCCTGGTCCATTGCTGGTAGAGATCAGCATAGTGCAATGTGTGGACACTTGAAAAAGCAGGGTACTAGCGACTGCAGATCGCAACCCCACGCTGTGAGTTAGATTACTAAAGATTCAGCAGGACCAGAGGTTAAAATTCAAAAAGCCCCCCCGACATGTTTCGCTACCGACGTAGCGTCTTCAGGGGTATTGGGGCTAGTGACAGCGAGCGGCGGAATCCACAATCTATCTTTTATATCATGTGAATGGCCAGGTGCATGTGAGTCATTTACCTGGGGAAGAGAGGGTATCGGAATGAACTATGGAAAGAAGGCAAGCCCTTGGAGGTAGTATGATGCTCTGGGTAATGTTCTGTTGGGAAGCATTGGGTCCTGGAATTCATGTGGATGTTACTTTGATATGTACCACCTACCTAAACATTGTTGCTGAACAAGTACACCCCTTCATGACAAAAGTATTCTCTAATGGCATTGACCTCTTTCAGAAAGATAATGCACCATGCCACATGCAAAAATTCTTCAGGAATGGTTTGAGGAATGTGACAAAGTGCTCAAGGTGTTGACTTGGCCTCCAAATTCCCCATATCTTAATCTGATTGAGCATTTGTGGGATGTGCTGAAAAAATAAGTTTGATCCAAGCAGGTCCCACCTTGCAATTTACAGGATTTAAAGGATCTGCTGCTAACGTTTTGGTGCCGGATACCACAGGTCACTTTTAGAGGTCTTGTGGAGTTCATGCATCGACAGGTCAGGGCTGTTTTGGCAGCACAATGGTAATCTACTCAATATTAGGCAGCAGGTTTTAATTGTGGGGATGATCGGTAAATGCTGACCTATTGTAGGTCAGCATATTGTGGGGACAGGTCCGCTGCACTATTAGTGCAAACTAAATGCTCAAAAAAATATAAAAAATTGGTATCGCCGCGTCTGTAAGTCCGAACTATTACAATATACCATTATTTAACCGGTTAACCCCTTAAGGACGCAGCCTAGTTTGGGCCTTAAGGCTCAGAGCCCATTTTTCAAATCTGACATATTTCACTTTATGTGGTAATAACGTCGGAATGCTTAAACCTATCCAAGCGATTCTGAGATTGTTTTCTCGTGACACTTTGGGCTTCATGTTCGTGGTAAAATTTGGTCGATATATTCAGTCTTTATTTGAGAAAAATTGCAAAATTTAGAGAAAATTTAGAAATAATAGCATTTTTCAGAATTTAAATGCATCTGCTTGAAAAACAGACGGTTATACCACCCAAAATAGTTACTAGTTCACATTTCCCATATGTCTACTTTAGATTGGCATCGTTTTTTGAACATTATTTTATTTTTCTTGGACGTTACAAGGCTTAGAACATAAACAGCAATTTCTCATATTTTTAAGAAAATTTCAAAAGCCTTTTTTTTAAGGTACCTGTTCAGTTCTGAAGAGGCTTTGTGGGGCCTATGTATTAGAAACCCCCATAAAGCACCCCATTTTAAAAACTAGACCCCTCAAAGTATTCAAAACAGCATTTAGAAAGTTTTTTAACCCTTCAGGCATTTCACAGGAATTAAAGCAAAGTGGAGGTGAAATTTGCAAATTTCATTTTTCTTTCTGAATTTTAATTTTATTCTATTTTTTTTCTGTAACAAAGAAGGTTTTACCAGAGAAACACAACTAAATATGTATTGTCCAGATTCTTCAGTTTTTAGAAATGTCCCACATGTGGCTCTAGTGCGCTCGTGGACTAAAACACAAGCCCCAGAAGCAAAGAAGCACCTAGTGCATTTTGGTGGTGCTTTTTTATTAGCATATATTTTAGGCAGCATGCCAGGTTTGGAGAGGTGTTGAGGTGCCAAAACAGTAGGAATCCCCCAAAACTGACCCCATTTTGGAAACTGCACCCCTCAAGGAATTAATTTATGGTTATTGTTACCATTTTGACACCGTAGTTTTTTCACAGCGCGTATATGAATTGGGCTGTGAAATTAAAAGAATGACAATTTTTCCAATAAGATGTAATTTTTGATCAGAATTTCTTATTTTCACAGGGAACAAAATGCCCCATTTTGTTGCCCAATTTGTCCTGAGTGCAGCAATACCCCATTTGTGGTGATAAACTGCTGTTTGGGCCCATGGGAGGCCTCAGAAGGAAAGGAGCGCTATGTGTTCTTAGGAGTCCAGATTTTGCTGGATTGGTTTTCGGGTGCCATGTCGCATTTGCAGAGCCTCAGAGGTATCAAAGCAATGGAAACCCACCAAAAATGACCCCATTTTGGAAACAAAACCCCTCAAGGAATTTATTTATGGATGTTGTGACCATTTAGACCCCACAGTTTTTTCACAGAACTTATTTGAATTGGGCTGTGAATTTAAAAAAAAAAACTTTTTTCCAATAAGGGTATGTTCACACGCTGAGAGGCAGTTACGTGTGAAAAGACAGACTGTTAACAGCTGCCTCGTTTCACACGTAAAAGCTCCTCCTCGTAATTTACGAGCGTCTGAGACGCTCGTAAACCTTGAGCCGTGCTTCATTGATTTCAATGAAGAACGGCTCAAATTACGTGGCAAAGAAGTGCCCTGCACTTCTTTGCCGAGGCAGTAAATTTACGGGTCGTCGTTTGACAGCTGTCAAACGACGACTCGTAAATAACAGGTCGTCTGCACAGTACGTCGGCAAACCCATTCAAATGAATGGGCAGATGTTTGCCGACGTATTGCAGCCCTATTTTCAGACGTAAAACGAGGCATAATACGCCTCGTATACGTCTGAAATTTGGCCGTGTGAACATACCCTAAGATGTAGTTTTGGCTCAAAATGTCTTATTTTCACAACGAATAAAATACCCCATTTTGTTGCCAAATTTGTCCTGAGTGCGGCAATACCCTATTTGTGGCCATAAACTGCCATTTGGGCCCATGGGAGGTATTAGAAGGAAAGGACCGCTATGTGTTCTTTGGAGCCCAGATTTTGCTGGATTGGTTTTCGGGTGCCATGTCGCATTTGCAGATCCCCAAAGGTATCAAAGCAATGGAAACCCACCAGAAGTGACCCCATTTTGGAAACTACACCCCTCAAGGAATTCATTTATGGGTGTTGTGACCATTTAGACTCCACAGTTTTTTCACAGAATTTATTTGAATTGGGCTGTGAATTAAAAATTTTTTTATTTTTTCCAATAAGTGGTAGTTTTGGCTCAAAATTTCTTATTTTCACAAGGAATAAAATACCGCATTTTGTTGCCCAATTTGTCCTGAGTGTGGCAATACCCTATTTGTGGTGATAAACTGCAGTTTGGGCCCATGGAAGGGCTCAGAAGGAAAGGACCACCATGTGGCCTACTGGGAATTTTCTGGTGCTAAGTCGTGTGTGCAGAAGCCCCTGAGGTATCAGTACAGTTGAAACCCCCGAGAAGTGACCCCGTTTTAAAAACGACACCCCTTAAGGAATTCATCTAGAGGTGTAGTGAGCATTTTGATCCCACAGTTATTGTGTAAAAGATAATGCGCAGCAGATGGTGCAGAGTGAGATTTGCAATTTTCTATATATATGCCATGTCAGTGTCCGATATATTGTGCCCAGCATGTGCCACCAGAGACATACACCCCATAAACTGTAATGTGGGCTCTCCCGGGTACGGCAATACCCTACATGTGGCTGTTATTAGCTGCCTGGGCACACGGCAGGGCTCAGAAGGAAAGGACCACCATTTGGCCTACTGGAGCTTTTCTGGTGCTAAGTCTTGTACGCAGAAGCCCCTGAGGTACCAGTACAGTTGAAACCCCCAAGAAGTGACCCTGTTTTAAAATCTAGACCCCTTAAGGCATTCATCTAGAGGTGTAGTGAGCATTTTGACCCCACAGGTATTGTGTAAAAGATAATGTGCAGCAGTTGGTGCAGAGTGAAATTTGAAATTTTCTATACATATATGCCAATTCAGTGTCCGATATATTGTGCCCAGCATGCGCCACCGGAGATATACACCTCATAAACTGTAATGTTGGCTCCCCCGGGTACGGCAATACCCTACATGTGGCTGTTATCAGCTGCCTGGGCACACAGCAGGGCTCAGAGGGGAAAGATGAGGAGGGGTAAGCTGTGCGAAGTGCATCAGAGCGAGTAAAACTCGGGTAAATGAAAAATAAAGGGATGGATGATAAATTTTAAAACACTCTTTCATACAGAGCTCTGGTTTTTCGGGACACGAGTCACATTGATATATTGTGTCCTTCCTTATCCCCCTCTTATAGCAGACTCTGCACCTCTTTTGACTTTTTCCCTTCTTGCCAGTTTGGGGAACTTCTCCTAAAAAGTGTTGCCCTGGTACAATGCCTGTGGCCCCGCTTCCAGAAGTACTGTAAGGCTTCAGGACTTGATCTGACAAGTCCACCCCTCCCATGTACCTATTGTAGTCCAGGATGCAGTCTAGTTTGGGGGTCCCTGTACTGGTACCTCGTACAGGTACATGGGTACTGGTGTGGCATCTCCCTGGTCTTGTACTTGACACACAATGTGTTGCTGCTAGATTGTGCCCTGCTCTCACCCCTTCTGAGTGTTTGCCCAAGCAGAGTCTTAGGGAGGCCTCTCAGGTTTCTTCTAGCAGTGCCGCATGCCGCAGGACTTCTGGAAGCGAGGCAGTTGAAGAGTGGGACGCTGGTATAAAAATTATCCAGGTAGAGGTGGTAACCCTGGTCCAGCAGTGGGTGCACCAAATCCCACACAATTTTTGTATTAACTCCCAGTAAGGGGGGGGTATTCTGGGGGCTGAGTACTGGTGTCCTTCCCTTTTATATATCCTAAATCTGTAGGTATACCCTGATGCACTCTCGCACAGCTTATACATCTTCACGCCATACCTTGCCCTCTTACCCGGCAGGTACTCGCGGAATTGAAGCCTCCCTTTCAAATGTACCAGGGATTCATCTATAGAAATACACTTCTCGGGGGTGAATGCTGGGAAAACCGGGCACTGAAATGGTCTAATAGGGGTCTCCGTTTATACAAACGGTCAAAACTGGGGTCATCTCGGGGTGGGCACGGCTCATTATGAGTATAATGTAAGAAGCGAAGTATTGCCTCATTTTTATTCTATTTTTTAGGTTACAGTTCAGTTCTGAAGTTGCTTTGAGGGGCCTATATATTAGACACCCTTATCAAACACCCCATTTCAGAAACTAGACCCCTCAAAGTATTCACAACAGCATTTAAAAAGTTTATTAACCCTTTAGGTGTTTCACAGGAATTTAGAGCAAAGTAGAGGTGACATTTAATTAATTTAATTTAATTTATTAGGCACCATGTCCGGTTTGAAGAGGTCTTGTGGTGCTAAAACAGTGGAAACCCCCCAAAAGTGACCCCTTTTTGGAAACTAGAGACCTTGAGGAATCCATTGTAGTTTTCTTGGGGTGCATGCGACTTTTTGATCAGTTTTTATTCTAATTTTAGGTGGCGTGGTGACTAAAAAAACAGCAATTTTACTATTGTTTTTTATTCAATTTTTTTTACAGTGTTCACCGTGCGCTATAAATGACATATTCACTTTATTCTGCGGGGCGATACGATTACGGCGATACCAGATGTTTATAGTTTTATTTTATGTCTTATGGCGTTTGCACAATAAAATACATTTTGTAAAATATAATTTATTTTTTGTGTTGCCTTATTCTAAGAGCCAGAACTGTTTTTTATTTTTCCATCAGGAAAGTCGTGCGAGGACTTATTTTTTGCGTAACGAACTGTAGTTTCGATCAGTACCATTTTTAGGTACATGCGACTTTTTGATCTCTTTTTATTCCATTTTTTGGGAGGTGAAGTGACCAAAGAATTGTGATTGTGGTACGGTTTATTATTATTTTCTCTTACGGCGTTCACCGCGCGGGATAAATAACGACATCGTTTTGTAGTTCAGGCCGTTACGGACGCGGCGATACCAATTATGTATAGTTTATTTGCTTATTTATATATTTTTATTAATAATAAAGAACTGATAAGGGAAAAAGGGGGACTTTTACTTTTATTACTTTTAAATCTTTTATTTTCTTATTTTTACACAACTTTTTTTTACTTTTTCACACTTTTTTTACTTTGTCCCACTAGGGGACATGAGGGCAGGAGGCTCTGATCGCTATTCTAATACACTGCACTACATACGTAGTGCAGTGTATTAGAGCTGTCAGCTGTTCGCTGACAGCAAGCATAGTGGGTCCTGATTTTGTCGGGACCCACTAGGCTTCCGTCGATGGCGTAGCCAGAGTCCATTGTTAGGATTCTGGTTGCCATAGTAGCCATCACGGCCCGCTATCGTGTAGCAGGCCGGCGATGGCAGCTTAACCCCTAAGAAGCCGCGATCGCTATTGAACGCGGCTTCTAAGGGGTTAATCGGCGGGGACCACCGCGATCGGTCCCTGCACACTAAGCTGTGATAGCCTGCTGTCAGAAACAGCAGTTATCACAGCTCAAGCACGCGCCGGGATTAAATGGCGCCGTGTTTACTCAGGTCAGTACTATTACTGACCTGAGCGCGAACGATGTACTTAGCGCGACGTAATAGTACTGACCTGAGCGCGAAGGGGTTAAGGACTAGGCTTTTTTACAGTTAAATGACCAGAGCAAATGTCACAATTTTGCTATGTGCTTCTTTAGATGACTATAACTATACAGGTGAATAAAGTTCATCTTTGAATTTTACACTCTTTTTAAAGGACAGATAGGGATTTGTTTTAGTGGCATTTGTCAGTATACATCATTTAATTTTTTTTCTCTAAAGTGGGCAAAATTGGAAAAAAATGCAAGAATTTAGCAATTGCGTCAGTTTATGCTAGCATTTTTCACACACAGTATAGACCACGTACAAAATTAATCTCCTTTCACATTCTTCCACTTCTCCCGTGCATGGGGATACCAAATATGTGTGCTTTATTCACTGTGCGGGCATGTGCCAGGGCTTGGCATAAAAGAGTCTTTTTTGGCCTTTTCGGTCCAGGAATTCTGCACTTGATTTTATAGCCGCATACTGTTTTCTGGGGGGCCTAATGCTGCTGAAACATTAGAAACACCCCATAAATTACTTCATTCACACAAGTAGACGCCACAAGGTTTTCTTCAAGGGGTTTATTATATTTTTAGAAAGTCCAGTTTTCTTCTGAAAGTTTCTTGAATAAGATGGAACAAAATAAAATTAGCAATTTTTTAGCAAATGCGTCAGTTTATGCTAGCATTTTTCACACACAGTATAGACCAGGGACAAAATTAATCTCCTTTCACATTCTTCCACTTCTCCTGAGCATGGGGATACCAAATATGTGGGCCTTATTATCACATAGAGAAGTAGGAGGGCGGACGATAGAAGAAGCTTATTTCACAAATCGCCTTTTTTCAAAGCTGGTTTTACAAAACTCAACAGAGTTTCTATAACACTTCCAAAATATCTGCTCTTGAAGCAGAAATCCCAAAATATTCATCTAGGGGTATAATGGGAATTAATTTTTTTGGGTTTTCTAAAATAAGAAATTGCAGGTTTATTCAAATGGAGCTCTCCAGCAGATGAACTTTAGAGAATATGCAAACATGACATGCACACCCCACCCATTCCTTCCCTCACACTTGGAGTAAAATCAGGGGAAAAATAAAAATGTAATGTAGGTAAAATTATATATTTTCAACTAATTAACTAAAATCGAATAATTCATTACAGTGTGTTTTTTTTAAAAACATTGGTCAATGCACATGCCTGGTTGCGAGGGACATGAGGGACAGAAATATCGGGAATCTTTGCGGTGCCCGTCTTTTCTGCAGATGCGGCACTTTTTCTGGGGGTTGCTTCTAGTTGGTGTTGGGGGAATCCGAGTGATGAAATGTCTTTCAGTCAGTCGCGTGACATCCTTAGACTGAGGGCATTCTCTGGTGTCCTGAACATCAAATATGAGGCCTTTGATAATTTTCTCCTGGAAATCCAAATGTGTGTCTCTGCCTCTGTTTTTTTTTTATAGAGCACAAATGAATTGTGGATTGCCACTTGATAACAGATAAATGGCCACTTTTTTGTACCAGGTTTTTGTTTTGCGTTTTACTAAATACGGCTGTAAAACCTGGTCACTTAAATCCACCCCCCCATGTACTTGTTATATTCGGACACGCTCACTGGTTTGTGCTTGTCCGATGTTGCCCCTCTTTCCCTCACTGCCACTGTTCCTGCGGTATGTATTATGCTTAGTACATACACATCTTTGCAATCCCTGTAC